>NC_133379.1:8069877-8100830 GCF_049309525.1 Garra rufa
TAAATTGCACTTAAAATATTGTTAAAAATGTAATTGTTATTGAGTTACCTCTGAAATCTTTTTATAAAATAGCAAAAAATATATATTTGCATTGTAGATGTAAGCCAAATCGTAATAGGTCAGTATAACCCTTCTTATTAAATTATTATTACCGTGTTTCGGTAGTGACAATTTTTTGCGGAGAGGACAAATATTCCAAAACTTTCTAAAAATACAATATGAGAATTAACTGCACAATTGTACCTTAGAAATGATACAATTTGCATACATAATTTTTTTTTCAAGACGTTTCCAACTCTGACTTTAAACCAATTATGTGGAATGCTAAAAACAGTACATAAAAAGTCCAAATTCACAGTATATTAAAAACTGTAAAAAACTGTAGGCAAAAAGTACCTTGAGATTTCCGTTGAGATTCTGAAGTAAGCATCTGATGGACGCTTTACTATCCCATGAGGCCACAGTAGAGGAGTTGTGAATGACAGTAAAGAGGTGCGCCTAGCACTGTAAGTCACATGACAGTGACAACATGGCGGATGTAGTACATCTGGAATTCATTCATACTACATATGTTCATAACTTTCTTTTTTAACATTCACAAAGTTATGTGATTTCAAGCACAGCTTTTTGATAGCATTTTGATATAATAGGGTATTTTATATTCAAGTATGTTGAACCAAAATGTCCTTAGGACACTAACTAGTACACTCTAGTACTGTGTGTTCTCTTTTAATTTTGAGTTAAACATATATAACATTATATTAAATAGATGGCACATAGAGCTCATTTCATACTAATGCTATCCGGGTCAAACACACAAACCCCTAGTGAACAACAGAACGGAAAAAAATACAAGTGGAAGATGACTTTTTCTATCAATTTCTATGTATTTAATTAACATCCAAAGATGAATTTGCTTAAAAGTAGGTTGTGATGATCGACTCACGCCTATTTTTAGTGGTATTTTAACAGTGCCGCCCACCCTTGTAACCCGCCCCCCTCCCATGAATATCACCCTGATGCCTGGTTAATTAGGACAAGCAGAAACTCATTACTCAATCTGAAATTTCAGTCTGCTCTGCTAACAAATGTGCCCTGGCTCACGTGGCGTCCATGAAATATATGCCAGGTTTTACCAGCAACGCATCACGCAACTTAAAGATGTTGTATAGGCACTTTCACAATAAAAAAGAACCCGATTTTTGACAGTTTATGTATATGCAAACCGATGTAGTCCTCACCCCCCACCTGCCAAATCAGCATTGATAGGCAATCGTGTATGTGTGCGTGCGATAGCCTGTATGTGTACCTTCAAACGCTGCCGCAATTATAAGCAGAAAATTAGGCTGTTCACCATTAATCAGCTCCACTAATTGCCACGCACCACCATTAGCCATATGGTGCCATGCCAGCTTGCAAGTGTGGGACAAAAGTGCTTATTCCTATCATTTTAACAAACTAGGGAGAGAAGAAAAAAACAGGGAATGCGTTTCAGGATGTTGTTTGTCGTGAAACTGGCCAAAATTGTTCTTCTAAAGACTAAAGTTGTCATAACACAAATCCAATGTCATGAATCAAAGGAATCATGGAAAGGAAACATATGTCGGAGGCGTGTGATGGTAGCCACGTTCCAACGTTGACAGAGCCGACTACATCCTGCTAATTACAGGAGCCTATTTAGACATTTCTTCAAAAGCCGCATCAGGAAGGAAGCGTTAAGATCTAAGATGCGATTTCCTTTGGGTGTCCTACGGGACGATCTTGAAGAGGATCAGGAAAAAGATTATAACCTTCCCAACCTCCCAATAAGCTAATATAGGCGTGTAATAATTACTGCAGACTTATTTGCTAAGGCAAGACTTTATTCTTTTTCATACTTAGTGTTTAAAGTTTATTCAAATACAAAAACTGTTTATGCTACTGACCTCAAATAACTTAAATTTAATAGCAACCACATAAAGTAGCAATGTGATATTAGGGTCAATATTGCCTCAGTTTTTTTTTTTTTTTTGTTCAGAGTAATTCATTCAAAAATCCAACACTTATATGCAATGATTTCAAAAAAATATACATTTTTTTTTAAATATTTGTTTTTACATTTTATTTTTTAACTGGGGACTGCTTGTTATTATTAAAAAATATTTGTCATTTGGTGCAACCAACATGCACCGAGTACCCTTGAAGACCTTTATGACTGTTAAGGTCAATATGTCTTTTTTTTTAACTGATATTTGAAACTTTTTATCACAAGGTGTTGTTAAAAAAGTTTTTAAAATGTCATGTAGTGTAACTTATATTTGATAGCAGCCACCTAACAATGTGATGTTAGGGTATCTATTAATTCATTCAAAATACATCCAACACATATATTCAATGATTTTAATACGCCTCTTCTTTGATTAGCAAGTTATAATGTATTTTTATTTTATTTTATTTTATTAACTGGGATCAGCTTATTTTTATTAAAAAATAATTTGATATGTAATATCAGATATTTTTTTACTTTTATCACAAGGTGTTGTTAAAATAGGTTGTAAAATGTCATGTAGTCATTTTGTTAAAATTTTTGTCCAGATCTAATAATCCATTTAAAATACATCAATAAGTCTTTCAAAATGTCAGATATTTTTAACTTTTTTATCACAAGGGTTTGTGAAAATATGTTGTAAAATGTCATGTAGTGTAACTTCTTAAATCAATGAAATTATGAATGAATAATCCATAATATTTCTAGATTCTAAATATTTTTCCAGGTAAAAAAGTTAAGTTATCTAAAACAACATTTATTATATTTATTTAACATTTTTTATAGTTGTTAAATTTAAACCTTTGTTGACAATGGTGCACTGTAAAAAATAATTGCTGCAACTTACAATTCAACATTAGAGTAAGTAATAATGTGTTGTTTCAACTTAAAGAGTTTGTGCTTGACTTAAAATTGCAAGTTTAGTTTAGTTAAGTTGAATATCTCAAAAAACAGTACATTTTAATTTGTTATAACTAATTGTAGCAATGTTTTGCATTGTGTAAACATTTTTCAAAACCATATGAAACCAACTTGAATATTGACCCACCATTGACCCATTACCCATACAAAACAACATAGCAATGCACTGTGAACCACCCTCAAAACTCTTGCATTGTCTTTTGCATAAGAAAAATGTACATCTATAAATTTGAATGTTCAAGGTTCTGTATATCAGGAGCTAAACCGTGTCTCCCATGGGCGCTGCCGGATTTGATCATTAGGCTCCTACAAATCTTCTTCCTGCACTGTATAAACACACACACACACACACACACACACACACACACACACACACACACACACACACACACACACACACACACACACACACACACATACATACACACACACACATACATACATACACATACACATACACACATATTCACAAACACACACACACACACACACACACACACATACACATACATACATATTCACAAACACACACACACACACACACACACACACACACACACAGAGGCACTGCAATCCCTTGTTCCAGTCCTTTGGGAGGACACTGACCTAGTTGAGGAAGCCTTGCAGAAGGAGGGGCGAGCGAGATAGAGATGTAGATGTAGATAGAGAGAGGGAGAGATTTTAGTCGTCTATTCATGATGAGTTTCTAAAGAAAGACATTCATCATGCATACCTGAAGAAGTGTATTATATAAATCACATTCACACGGTTCCTAATGAATAAGCATGGTACACCTCATGATACCATCTGAACGCTTGTAGTCCGCCAATGAATGATAAAGTCTATTGATACGTCTAAAAAACTGTGTCATTGGAGAAAATAGGGAGCTGGGAATGAGGTAACAAGAGAAAGCGTGAGGTGGGAGGGTGGAAGCAGAGAGAGTTGTGGGAGGAAGAAAAACTGAAGGGGGAAGGACAATGCCAGGGGTGTCATGTGACAGTTTTGTCCCCAGCCCTTATTCAGTGTCCTACTGCCATCTGTGCAGTGGAAATGTGATGCCGGTGGTCTCCAAACCGCCACTGAAGCCCCTCACACACCTTAAATTCTCCTCTTGTCAATCTGCTGAACCTTATCACCTATGCAAATGCAGTGAAGGTCTAGCAGTCCCATTGAACGTGCTTAACTTGTTAATGTGGCGATAACAAACTCCAGTGCTCAAGGGGGCGATAGAGTTACAGTTGTTTGACTCTAATTGCTTTCTTTATGCATGTTTATGTTCTTACTGTGCAAGATTCATTGGTTAAAATTATTCATAAGAAATGTCAAGCCTCTGAATCGACTTTCTTTTTTGAGTGATGTCATCAAGCCCTCTTTTAAACTCCTCCCCCTTTAACTACCTGACTTATAGAGACCACTTATCACCATCCAGTTAAATTCTTGTTGGATAAAATCTAGTCTAGCTTGCATTTCTAAGCATTTACATTGAGGTTCTTGCGTAGAGTATGTTTGTTTTATATCTTGTAATTCAGACAATTTTCTCAAATTTGTGAGTCACAGTTTAGACATTTTCTCACAATTTTAAATCTGTCTCACAATGCACTCTTATTCCTCAAATATGCGAGTTTGTATCTCACAATTCAGACTCTTTTCTTCAAATTTGTGTTTATATCTCACAATTCAGACTTTTTGCTCAAATTTGCAAATTTATATCCGACAATTCAGACTTTTTTCCTCAAATTTACGAGTTTGTGTCTCACAATTCAGACTATTTGCTCCAATTTGCAAATTTATATCCGACAATTCAGACTCTTTTCCTCAAATTACGAGTTTGTATCTCACAATTCAGACGCTTTTCTTCAAATTTGTGTTTATATCTCATAATTCAGACTTTTTGCTCAAATTTGCAAATTTATATCCGACAATTCAGACTCCTTTCCTCAAATTTGCGTTTTCAGACTTTTTGCTCAAATTTGCAGATTTTTATCTGACAGTTCAGGCTCTTTTCCTCAAATTTGCAAATTTATATCACACAATTCAGACTCTTTTTCTCCAATTTGTTCATATTTTACAATTCAGACAAATTTTCCTCAAATTTTGTAACTTGTATCTCACAATTCAGACTCTTTTCCTCAAATTCACAAGTTTGTAGCTAACAATTCAGACTCTTTTCATCAAATGTGTGTTTATATCTCACAGTTCAGACTTTTTGCTCAAATTTGCAGATTTATATCTCACAGTTTGGACCTTTTATCTCACAGTTGTGAATTTATGTCTTACAATTCAGACTTGTATCCCTCACATTTCCAAGTTTATATCTAACAATGCAGACTCTTATTTCTCAAATTTTAAATTTATGTCACAATTCAGACTATTTTACTAAAATTTACGAGTTTATATCTCACAATTCAGACTCTTTTCCTCAAATTTAGGTGTACATCTTACAATTCAGACTATTTTCCCTCAAATTTGCGAGTTTATATCTCACAATTCAGACTCTTTTCTTCAAATTTGTGTTTAGATCTAACATTTCAGACTTTTTGCTTGAATTTGCAGGTTTATATATGACAATTTAGGCTGTTTTCCTCAAATTTGTTTTTATATCTCACAGTTTGGACCTCTCTTCTCACAGCTTTGAATTTATGTCTCACAATTCAGACTATTTTACTCAAATTTCCGAGTTTATGTCTCACAATTCAGACTCTTTTCTTCAAATTTGTGTTTAGATCTAACATTTCAGACTTTTTGCTTGAATTTGCAGGTTTATATATGACAATTTAGGCTGTTTTCCTCAAATTTGCTTTTATATCTCAGAAGAAAGGTTTGGACCTTTCTTCTCACAGCTTTGAATTTATGTCTGACAATTCAGACTATTTTACTCAAATTTCCGAGTTTATGTCTCACGAATCAAACTTTTCCTCAAATTTGTTTATATCTCACAATTCAGACTCTTTTCCTCAAATTTAGGTGTACATCTTACAATTCAGACTATTTTCCCTCAAATTTGCGAGTTTATATCTCACAATTCAGACTCTTTTCTTCAAATTTGTGTTTAGATCTAACATTTCAGACTTTTTGCTTGAATTTACAGGTTTATATATGACAATTTAGGCTGTTTTCCTCAAATTTGTTTATATCTCACAATTCAGACTCTTTTGCTCAAATTTGAGTTTATATCTTACAATTCAGACTCTTTTTCCTCAAATTTGCGAGTTTATATCTCACAGTTCAGAGTCTTTTCTCCAAATTGTTTATATTTTCAATTCAGACTCTTTTTCCACATATTTTTGAATTTGTATCTTACAATTCAGACTATTTTCCTCAAATTTGCAAGTTTATAGCTCACAATTCAGAATCTTAAAGGACAAAATCCAAATACAAAAACATGAAAAATATAACTTGCTAAAATAACAGACAAAAACATCCAGAAAAATGGTTTAGATTTGACTTAAGACATAGGATGTCTGATTTAAACTGCTTTTTTCTTTCTTTCAGTCGTTGTTGTGACAAAAAGAGTTGCGGGAACCGCAACGAGACACCCTCGGATCCCGTCATCATCGACAGGTAGGAAACTCTCCCTCATTAACACTTCCTGACACCGTTTCTGTGCCTGAAAACATCTGATACTTTGGTTGTTATCGTCACGCTGTTTGAGGCTGTGGTTGACGTCGCTTTTGAAGTAGTACTTGGGACACGCTGGAGTCTCACGGCCTGTTGTGTGTGTACGTTTGAGTCACTTGTTAGTCAAATGCTCTGTCATGTTGTTTCTTTTGCTGCTGTTTTGTCACCATGTTCTTTTTGTTGTGGCATCAGGATCGGCTGAGCTCAAACACTTTATATTAATGTGCTTTTTATTGCTGTCTTTGCTTGAGTAAATTACAGGCCTAAAGGCTTTAGTCAAAAAGTTAAAAGTGTTTAGTGAGTAATTTCTCTTGAGAACATGTTTGACAGTAAACATGTAAGCAATTTAGATAATATCTACATGGTATGTATTTCAAATTGAGATCTGGCCCGGTTCTGGATTATGGTCCCCCCTTAAGAAGTAAAAAAAGACAGTGCTCTTAGTCTTTCTATTCTGACTTAATCAAACCCACATGTATAATGGGCTGTGAAACAATAGACGCCAAAGACCCTTGCCCCCTCCCTATCCTCGCTACCCTGTTCTCGCCATCTCTCACTATCCCTTGGGGCATCTCTTTCTTTCACCCAACATTCGTCTGTTTAAATCCAAAATTAAACCCCTGCATCCTTTTCGAATGATGTAATTGTAGTTGTAATAATGTTAGCATTAATGCTAATAGGATTCTAAAGATTTCACAGTCTTCGAGGTAGTGTTTTCATTGCCGTTAATGTCGTTAGCTTCAGGCTAGCCGTGTGCAGTTATGCGTTTTGTAATGTGGAAGCTATTAGACGACGTCTAAGGGCATTTATTTTGACAGGTCATGGTTCTCATGGATTGAACAAAACAATCTTTTCCCCATTGTTGCAGCAACTGCTACGCTCAATGAAAATTGCTAAACGTTCCTTTGAGACATGTAGGCACATGAGGTGAACATATCAAGAGCTCCTTAGCCTATTTAAAGAAAATCAGCACTGAATCACATTTGATTTGGTCTCGCTAAATAGGCCTTTGCCGGAATATATGCAGCTTCCCAACTTCCCAAGACGCCTTTTTTCCATAATCTGCCCGTAACACTGGGAAAGGCCACAAATCATGGGTGTATCTCAGCGAGAATCTATTGCCGAGGGGGAAAAATGACTTGATTTACACCACATGGAATGGTGGGTAAGAGTTATTGTGCGCAGATGACCAGACTAGGTTGATTTGTAACGTTTGTCAAAAGCGTTCAGGCTCATTTGTAGTTAAAAAAAATTAAACCCCACTGAGAAGAAAAAAAAAAGTTTCCCACTATCGGCTCTCCCGGTTCTGGTCCTCTTGTTTACTTCATACTTCAGTTTTAGACTGGAGTCAGAAGGAGATGGACAGTCGTGGCTGTTCGGTTTCAGTCACTGACCCGTTCTTGCAGAATGGACTCAGGTGTGACTGGAGCTGCTCAGCCGACCGCACTCGGACACAACGGATCTGCCGTCCCCCCTTCATACCTGACTCGCGTGTTTGTGGGTAGCCGACACAGTTTATGCTTCACTTGACCAGAACGGGTCAGAACTCTTGGGAGCCAGCTGTGGCTCCCTTATACACGCTCATACGCCTTTAAACCTCACTGAGCACACAGGCTCGATGTGAACACAGGCTGATGAACCTGCTGCAAGACCTCATGTGCATTGGTCCCATGTGCAGTGAAAAGGTCTTGTTAACTTCAAGCACATCAAAAACTAAAATTGTTACTTTTCCACTAGGTGGGAATCTTCAGGCACCATATCTTTCAGTTTTGTTTTAGTGAATCATAATGCAAATACAAAATAGTTCTTGATGCATAAAAGCTGTACTAAATTATGTTCTGACCAACATACAGTTGAGGTCAAAAGTTTACAGATTCGTACAGATTAAGAGGGATTCGTAATACTGCGTTGTTACCTAAATGATCCACAGTTGTTGTTTTTTATTTAGTGTTAGTTGTTCATGAGTCCCTTTTTGTCCTGAACAATTAAACAACCTGCTGTTCTTCAGAAAAATTCATCAGGTCCAAATTCTTTGGTTTTCCAGCATTTTTGTGTATTTGAAACCTTTCCAACAAGGACTGTATGATTTTGAGATCCATCTTTTCACACTGAGAACAACCAAGGGACTCATATGAAACTATTACAGAGGGTTCAAACGCTCACTGATGCTCCAGAAAAGAAAAACTATGCATTAAGAGCCAGGGGTGAAAACTTTTGAACAGAATGGAGATGTGTAAATTCAATTATCTTTTTTATTTAATTTAGTACTCTGATCTTCAAATTCAAAAAGTTTTCACCTCTTGGCTCTTAATGTATCGTTTTTCCTTCTGGAACATCAGTGCGTGTTTGAACCTTCTGTAATAGTTGCATATGAGTCCATGAGATGGATCTCAAAATTATAGTTGTTGTTATAGTTGTTGTATAAGGTTTGAAATACACAAAAATGCTGGAAAACCAAATAATTTCTGAGACCTGAAGGATTTTTCTGAAGAACAACAGGCAGTTAACTTGTTTGTTCGGGACAAACAAGGGACAAACAATGAACAACTTTCAGTAAAAAAAAAAAAAAGAAAAAACCACATATGTGGATTATACAGGTAACAAGACAGTATTAATAATCAGAAGAAGAGTCATTTGTATAAATTCAACTATTATTTTACTTGTGGACTAAATGTAAACATCTTTAATGTCAAATATCTTATTCAGGTCAGTACTAAATAAACAATAACATACATTTTGTATGATCCCTCTTATTTTGGGTAAAATAATGAACATTTTGCAGATTCTGAAAGGGGGATGTAAACTTTTGACCATCAGTTTTTGTGCATATATTGCTTGTATTGCTGTGCAATTGTAAATGCATGTATTACACTTCTGTTCTACGTTCTGTTCAACCTCTGTTTCAATTTAGTCTAGCAGATGTTGCAGAATTTTTTTTTTAACTAAAATGCTTTCAAACGTACTGATGCAGAATTGCGATGCATTTGTGCTGCAATTTTTGTGCCTACTTAATAATCCTCCCACACATGTTTCTTTACATATAAATCTTTTTTTATATAAAGGTGAGAGTTTAGATGTTGTGATCTGATCTGATTGTGTCACTCCTGATCTCTCGCTGCATGTTTCTGCAGCCCAGAGAAATGGGTCATGCAGGAAAGAAATAAAAAAGGTGAAAAAAAGAAGAAAACAAGCTAATTTTGGTATGCATTCTTGGCAGCTACATATTTTCTCACAAGCTCAATGACAGCGCCTCGATTATGACTTATTATTTCTCCTAAACACGTAACCTGAAGAAAAATAAATCCGGGTTCCGCCTTTTCCTTCTGAGTTATTTAGCTTGGTTAATAAGGGCTCATTAGCGCACACTTCTTTCAACAAGCCGATTTGATTTCACACCAGTAATTAGTCTGGCTATGGCTAATTCTGCTGGTTTTGCATTGAGAGTGATGCTCTAATTAGATACACAAAGAACACAGCTAATCCAAATCTGTGTTAAAAACACTAATGAACCCTTATTATGCTGTTAAAACAACTAATTTCATATTTACTAAGATTTGGATTGTAAACAACATCTGTAAACAAACAATATCCACCATCGGCATTTATCGACGAATATATTTGACCGAAACGTCCAACTGCAGGTTGTTGTTAGTCCTCTGTAAGAATACCACCGCTTCGATTTACACGATTCCTTTCATACTTATTTATTTGGATCTCTTTATTTGTTTTATTTGAACCGGTCCCTCTCGCATTCATATGCGTGTATGCATTAGCGTCTCTAACATGCTGTATAACATTAGCGACTCCTCAGCCGGGCCATATGTTCCTCTCGGCCTCTCCCTCTCCCGGACTGACCTTTCATCGGCTCTGTAAGATTATTTCCAATACTTTAATCCCGTCTCATTGACATGGACACAAAGCACACTGACATCTAATAGACGCCTCCTCACTTTCTCCTTTCTTCCTCTCGGTTTAATCACTTTCAGTTCAGGCCCTCCACCCCCACCTTCCTCCACTCCAACCCCTGCAGCCCTGGACGTCTATTGTTCACGTCTCGTTTTATTCCAGACCCTCCCATCTCACTTCTGTTTACGTGCAGTGTGCCAAAAAAGCCTTGGATAAGTAACCGTGTCCCTAAAATTAGTGTTAGAAACAGTTTTTTTATTTGTATTCAAAGTGAGCTGTGTACTTGTTTTACGCAATAGCGCACGGACGGTAGCACGTCAATCGAAATCCTTTCCTGTCGGCCCGTTTCAAACATCTCCACTTACCAGCCGCCTATTATATCCGCGATGTTAGATCCTCTGGCGCAGGAGGGGTGCAAGAACGGGTGTGTGTTTTCTGTAACGCACCACCAGAAGTTACTTGAACGCTCTGCCGTCGGCAGTCGGAGAGTTTTAGGATGTTTCATCTTCCCATCTCGGAGGAAGTAGTTCTGTATCCACTCCGGGATCGCGAGGGCTCTTGCGGTGATGCGGTGAGCCCACGCTGAGGGATGTCAGAAGCTGTCAGAAGGCCGGCGAAGAATGGAATGCGAAAGTTCCCGTGGATACCGTGGGACTTCCTGTACCCCCAAGACTCGGTTCTCAGCCCCTCTTGGCTGGCCTGACTCTCAGCGCTCAGAGCTCAACATCTGGATCTCTGTTCTCTAACCAAAACAACATTCGCAGAGCTGATGGGGGGAAATGGGTCACCATGCCCTTGAATTTTACATTTAATGGCCTGCTGAAAAAGTGCAGCTCTAAGCTAAAAGTTCACGGCGTGCAGGCAAAATAGATCGCAAATCACATTAACTTGCTGCGCATGATCATGGTTCTTTTTTTAAGAAACGTGATCAAGTACAATGTTTACGTTATTTTAGGTCTGGTGTCGTGTCTGTTTGTTTGATTTTTGTAAATATGGACACATTTAGGAATGGTTCAGTGTTGACAATGTGACCAAAATATCAAACCATATGACATTTATTTAAAACAAAAAGAAAGCCAAAGCACTTTTCAAGCAAAACATTTCACAAATAGAAGCCTGTTCAAGGTGAAGTATGTAATTCTGGCTTCATTACTATATAACAGAAGCCTTTTTTTTTTTTTTACCAAAATAAGAGGGATCATACAAAATGCATGTTATTTTTTATTTAGTACTGACCTGAATAAGATATCTCACATAAAAGATGTTTACATGTAGTCCAAAAGAGAAAAAAATTTGAATTTATAAATATGACCCCGTTCAAATGATTACATACGCTTGATTTTTTTTTTGTTTAGTGATAGTCGTTCATAGAGTCCCTTGTTTGTCCTGAAACTGCTCTTTGTTCTGAAAAATCCTTCAGGTCCCACAAATTCTTTAGTTTTTCTGCATTTTTGTGCATTCGAACCCTTTCTCTTAATGGCTGTATGATTTTGAGATCTATCTTTTCAACTGAGAGACTCATATGCAACTATTACAGAGCTTTCCAAATGCTCACTGATGCTTCAGAAGGAAACACGATGCATTAAGAGCCAGGGGGTGAAAACTTTTTGAATTTGAAGATCAGAGTAAATTTAACTTATTTTGTCTTCTGAGAAACATGTAATTATCTTCTGTAGCTTCTAAAGGTTAGTACTAAATAAAAAAATATATATATTTAGGCAGAAAAATGTACACATTCATTCTGTTCAAAAGTTTACACCCCTGGCTCTTAATGCGTTGTTTACTATATGTAAATATCTTTTATGAGAATATAAATACTATAATTAAATACTACTATTATTTAAATAAAATGTTATTTATTGAATAATAATATTTAATAATCAACAACAGCCATCGTAAATGTTGCTATAGGCAATTCAGTCAAAAGTACAAAGGCAGCGCTCTAATATTAAGCATTAAACTTACATGAAATATAACATTTGCCCTCAGCCAAAACTATTAGCTCTGGAACAAATAATAGACCACAAAACATTGAAGCAAAAAACAAGTACATTCTTGCTTAAACTCTTCAAACTACATTACGGAACACAAAACAGTATTATTTATAAAATTATAGTGGTTTTAGGAGTTTATTAGTTTTATTTCTTATAATTCTAACTTTAGTTTTTATAAATGTGACATTTTTTTCTGAAAATTTGGGCTGTATCTCTCTCAGTTGCGACTTTTTTTTATCATTCTTGTCTAATACAACCTCATGGCAATTTCTTACTATTTTATGTTTTAATGAATTGGTGGCTAATTCATATGATCTCATTTGTACGGTTCTAATGTATTGAATTACATTTAAACACTCACCTGGACTGGTTATCAAACATTATCATGTGTGTAATTAATGTGCTGAATGATACCTGTGGTTACTCCTGTGTAAACTTCAAACATCCACTAAAATCCCCCTGACTCCTGTTAAAATCATCGCAAAACTGGTTAGTTCTTGTTTACAGACGTGTTCTAATGCAACGACATTCATTCAAGTGCCCCTTTATTGCCCGAATACTTTATGGAGCAATTGTCTGAGAGTGTCTGTGACATTAACGGTTTAATTAGAGCTATCTATGGCTCAGCACACGATTGTCTCAAATTAGACTGAGGCAACCATTGTTAGGTTAATCCAGTCCAGATTGGCCTATTGAAGACAGAAGAAATACAAAAAACACTTTTTTGTGGCTAGTGTGAGAAAGAGTGGCACAAATCAGTAAAGAGTGAAAGGAAGAGGGAAAAAAAGAGGCGAATATCCGCGCGTCTGGTTGTCAGTGTAGCGCCGTGAGGTTCCTCGTGCTTTCTCAGTGCCAGCTCTTTGTGACAGGCTGCGTGTGGCCCACTTAATCCCAGCCAGGAAAGACGATAATAACAGTGTCGCCCTCTACCTCTCCAAGTTAATATACGGTTAACGACTTCTAGTTCACCGCCGAAAATCCTATCATGCGCCTGGTTGACCCCTAAAGCGGCGTACGCATTTGTCTGCCTGTGAGCGTGTCCCTCTCTCTCTCTCTCTCTCTCTCTCTCTCAACTTTCTTTTCACTAATACATCAGCTCACATTCGTTCCTTCACTGTGTTTTCTCCCTTCTTGTTGTTCGATTCTGTTTTATTTGGTGCTTTTGAACAAGTCTTTTGAGTTTTGCTGGTGAGATATCACTTCCTTCCGATGCACGGCAGCTAAAAGTAGCAGAATTGTTGTGTGTGTGTGTCCTCAGAGTCCCCTCAAACATTAGTAAGAAGATTGAGTGTGTGAGAGACCTGTCAATCAAGCCGTCTGAATTCTACTGTCAATCAATCAGCCTCCTTAGCTTTTCTATTAGCATCTTAGTTAACCGTTTTTAGTGTATTCATTTTAGAGTTTAAAATTGTGCACTTGTTTGAGTTCATCTTATTTGACGTCAGATCTCAGTTTTTTTCATGACAGATAGATGTTTGAAATACATTTTCAGTGATTTGTTTGATTCCAGAGAGCATGTTAAGTCTGTGAATCGTTGTTTACTGTGGTAAGGTGTTCTGTGTGTTTGTGTGTGAACATTAGCGCTCTGATGATCAGGGCTTCCTGCTAAATGAGATTTTGACCTGAGCTCAGAATGGCAGACAGGATGGACCACTCCTAAGGCATTGATGTCACTTCCTTCTTTCTGCTACTCGTTTGCAGGTGCAAAAGAAAAAAAGTGTGAGGGAAATGCAGCTTGTTGTCAACATGTTTTTCAAATAATCCTGTTTTAATTAGATGTCGTTCTCTGAATGTGGCAATTATTCCTTTTGCATTCATTTACATTTTACTTACGTCTCCATTTCTATTTGCTTTTCACTATTTACTAAAATAAAAGTGCATGTATTGCATACTTGTCTTTTTTAAAAATAGCTTGTGAAACAGTATGCATTATGCATGCAAAAATTAATGATTTTATAATGCAAAATAACATAAAATGCTATATGATAATTGCATGCAACTTGTTGAATTAAGTATGCAACATTATAGGTGCATACATTATACATTATGTCTTGAATATTGGCAGATATCAATTAAATAATATCATTTTCAGTTTATCCGTAACACTTAAAAATGAAAGGTCAGATCTTTTGTTTTTAATTTCTATGATCATCCAGATATTCTATGCATGAAGTATGCATACCATGCATAGTATATATACTGTATGTTGCAGAGATTACAGTATGAGCAGTATGGTAGTATGCCATTCTGAACATGACCTCTGACCAAAGTTTATTCAAGTTTGGCAGACAAAAAAAATCATTATACTTTTTAATAAATAAATGATGTATAATGGTTAAAATATATTATTATATTAAAGAATTGTTTTTATTTAGAATAGAATATATACGTGATCCTGGACCACAAAACCAGTCTTAAATACTTGTATATTTGTAGCAATAGCCAAAAATACATTGTATGGGTCAAAATGATAAATTTTATTAATGCCAAAAACTTAGTTTTGATTAATAATATGCATTGCTGTGAACTTCATTTGGACAACTTTAAAAGCAGTTTTTTCAATATTTAGATTTTTTTGCACTCTCAGATTCCAGATTTTCAAAGAGTTGTATCTCTAGCCAAATATTGTCCTAATGGAAAGCTTATTTATTCAGCTTTCAGATTATGTATAAATCTCAATTTCATAAAATTGACCCTTATGACTGGTTTTGTGGTCTAGGGTCACATATGATATATTTGATATCATATAATTTAATTTTAATTCAATTTAATACATTTAATTTTAACTCTACTGAGTCAAACTTGGCGCCATTGTTTGAACTATACTGCTAAATCTATAATCTACTTATTATATTATTCTATATACACTAAAAACACTACCCCATGATTCAGAGTGGTAATTTAGACTTCTGCTTAGTTTGATGTTGGGGCCAATCTGGACCGGAGCCTTTCTGCTGATCTTCCCCCTCCAGCATGTGGGTGGCTGTATTTATTCAGTGCGAATTTTAGGGACTGTAACTGAATAATTTATTAATGTATAATGTATGGGATCTGCAAGCTCTCTGTATCCCCGCTGTGTTTTGAGTGTCTCCTTAGCTGGGATCCCCCTGTGCTCGGGGCCCATTGTTGTGTTTCGATTCCACTTCCTGTGGGGAAAGGTCACCCGTGGCTCTGAGAGAGAGAGAGAGAGAGAGAGAGAGAGAGAGAGCAGTGAATTATTCATGCCATTGACTTTGTGTCAGAGAGAGGGAGGAAAAAAAAACTGAGAAAGAGAGAGAGGAAGAACTGAAGATGTTTTATTCATTTATCCTATTTTGAATCCCTTTTTGCACCTTCCATCATTAGAAAGCTCAACATTTACATTTGATGCTAATTCGCGTTAGGCCCCCAGATTCCACCCGTGCGTAATTCTCACACAATAGAATTTTTTGCACTCTTTTTTTTTTCGAATTTCAACTATAATATGACAAACTTGTAATCCGGTCTGTTCCTCAACATTGAAAGCAGTTTTGAATGGCTTGTTTGTGAATTAACTGTCACAAAAACAAACCAAACTCAGTACCTTTACATTTGCACCTAGTGTTTCTCTGCGGTGGGCCTAACCAAGTGCCCTGAGGCAGTGTTTAAAGGGGCGGCGTGCACACACACTACTCCTGAGCCAACCTCTTGGAGCTATAAGGACTGGAATTGAAGTAGCGTTAGGGAGAAATGGCTTTGCCCCGGGATATGTTGCACACAGATGTGTCCCTGTGTCCCTCTGTAACCAGCCCCCCATTATGCACTGGGCAATCAGCCCACTAGAACAGGCAGGGTGGAACGGGCGGTATGTGTGAAATGTCAGATTCAACTTTGTTTTTGTCCACAAAACTTATTTTATTGATTTCACTAGTTTGTTTTTGGACATTTATGGTATCCATCTTTTTCTTCCTGTAAATTTAATGGGTCTGGCTTCCGGTCTCATCCGCGTCCAGCTATTTTTAGCTGTACAAAACAGATCGTTTTGCTGCTTGATATTGCGAATTGCTGTCTTACCATATTATTTTAATGTATTACTTTGATTATGAACACACTAGTTTGTAGTACAAACAGTTTTTCTGTTTACTGCATGTTGTTATTCTTCTCGTTAATTCACTATAACGATAGACTCAAGGTTTGGCTGGATAGTGTTAACCTTTTTCTAACCATTTTGCATTCAGTAAACTGACTATTCTTTGAAGGCCATTCAAAGCAAGCAAAATATTTTATTTATTATGTTATGTAACATTTTTATGTTATTGTAGCACCTATTGATTTTGTTTTAGAGGACTTTAAAACTTGATCAGGTTGTACAATGTCATGTGATGCAACTCCTCCCAAAAGTATTGATATTTATAAATGAATAATTTTACGATATTTGTAAAACTACTTTTACACTGACATTTTTTTGGAGACTTTTAAAAAAATAATAATACGTCAATTTTTCTTGATGGATATACCACATCAAATTTGTAAAAACTTTTTTTGAAAACCTTTGAAATTAAATCAGCATTAATATAAATAACATCAAACTTGGCATATGTGCTTTAAACTAAAGATTTATTATTTTATTTTTCTTATAATATATTAGTATTTTTAGTAAGGATACAGTTAAACCAAAAATTATTCAGACACTAGATATAATTTTTTATATTTTTTTTACTAGTGGGTGCAGTTTATTACTATAAGACACTATAGTTCATTTATGTAAGTGAGGATAGCAAAATAAAGTAAACTGCAACATATTATACCCACAAATTCTTCATACAGTGAACTAGCAGTAAAATTGCTAAAAATTTGTGACCAAAAAGTTTACTTGACTCTTTGACCTGACCATATTTTGTTACATAACTTTCTATCAAAGTTATCTGACATTATCTGAATTTGTTCTGAGACAGTTTAACTTTTGAGTTCTTGTCATATTGTATTACCATTTTCTAAACCATAGCAAGTAATCCGTGATAATGTGAGAAATTTTTGAATAAGGTGTCTGAATAAATTTGGTTTGACTGTAATTTATTATGTTATATAACATTTTTATGTTATTTTAGCAGCTATTGATTTTGTTTTAAGCTTGATAGAGTTGTGCATGTCATGTGGTGCAACTCCAAAATGTATTGACATTTAATATTTTAATAATTTAATATTTGTGAAACTACTTTATACATTGAAATAAATTTACTGCGTAACTTTTTCTTGATGGTTTCACCACATAAAATGTTTAAAAAACAAAAATGGCAGAATATGAAGAATGCATCAAACTTGGAATATATGCTTTAAACTAAAGATTTATCATTTTATTTGTTTTGAAGTATGATAAAAAACAGTAAAGACATTTAGAATATTACAAAATATTTTTTGAACTCTCCATTAATCCATGAATCCTGGGTATCACATTTTAAATAAATACATAAATGAATAACCAAGCAAGCAAGCAGCACAACTGTTTTTAACATTGATAATAATAAATATTTCTTGAGCACAGATCAGCATATTAGAATGATTTCTGAAGGATCATGTGATGCTGAAAGACTGGAGTAATGATGCTGAAAATATACAGGAATATATTGCATATTAAAATAGAAAACAGTTTTAAGTTTTTTTAAGTTTTAAAAAATTATTTTATTTTATTACTGTTTTTTAATTCAAATATCAAATGCCCTGATGAGCATAAGAAACTTCTTTCGAAAACATTAAAAAGTCTTACCGACCCCAAACTTTCAAACAGTAGCGTACTTGTAATTGTCCCAAATACCATTTTGCCAAAGTACCATGGTATTATCATTCGATACGGCCACTATATCACCACAGTACGTTTTTGTGAGGACATCTGTTGCATCTACTGGCTGATGGAACGGTGGTTTGGATTTGGGTGCCAATGCAAAGAGCTTCTCTCACTTAATGGTCATTAATATCACTGCCAGAACACCCCTCCCTGTACCTGACCCGAGAGTCCACGTATCCATGAATGGGCCGCTGTGTAATCCCCCCCCCCCACGGCTCCCAAATCACCACCACATACCCACCCAGCACCCGACCCGGTGAGTTTGCATTAGCAATGCCATTAAAATGAAATGGACGCTGTTGGCCAGGAAACCCGACTACCCTTTCGCTCAATAGACAGATTCAGTCACGTCCCTCGCCCCTCCCGACGTAATGGCCGCGTATAATTTCCCATCGCGAGGCTGCGTGTGTGTGAGCTTGTGCACATGTAATTTCATTAGGCTGGTAAGTGGTAAACATTCCTCGCTCTGTTTTTTTTTTCTAACGTAATTTAGCAGAACTCTGTGTACATATCGCCGCCGTATTTTGCCGCCGCTGTCGCCGCGAGGAGGGCTGTTTTGAAATCACGCTTTTGAAGCGTCGCTCAGAGAGTTCTCCGCACCGATCCGCGCCGTCAGGACTTCAAAAGGCCGCTATAAAGACGGCTCTCCATCAATGTGCCATTAATTTCCATACTGCCTGCTTCTCCGTCACTTTAGAGGGAAGTGACACTTGAGATTTTAACTTTGCAGACTTTGACGGAAGGCTCCAAAGGGGTGCGATCCACTTGCTTGCTCTGGTAGTCTCGGGGTCGACGACTGGTCTTTTGGTACCGGTCTGGTCTCGCTGTGACAGCGGGGGTCTGGGGACAGCTGGACCTTGGGGAATCGCTGGACTGTCAGCATCCAGGCAGGGCATGATGGAGGATGCCGCTCTGGCTGTCAGTCTCGACTGTTTTCTTTGTGCACACGAGCCATTTTTTTCAGCAGATAAATGATAAAGCCATGAAAGAGCAGACGGAAGCCACCCTGCATATTCATCTCCACCGGTTGGTGTCCTCTTGCAGATACCTGTGCTTTTTTGCAGTTATGTTAAGAGGAAGGTGACATGGAGGTGGCCTTATTATTCTCCACCCTGGAGGTGTCTGGGAATGTGTATTTATGTAAGAAGCTTCAGTGCCAGCGCCTCCAGCTAGTAGGTCCAATATAGCCCTGAAATTCTTTTTACTCGCCTTCTTCCTCGATTTAGCTTTTTTGAAGGAGGAGGGGGTCGCTGCAGAGGAAAACCCTCTGGGGACCGTGATGAGCGGTGATTGACAGGCCGTGCGCTCGGCTGTTTGCAGCTTCTCCGTCGCTTGCAGAACTAGACCCCAGCCCCTGGTGAATTCCTCCCCAAAAAGTTTCCAGCCTCAGTCGGTGGGGAAACTTCAGACCCATAACAGTCATTAATACAGGTTGCAGGTGAGTTCAACCGAACGGGTCGTGCTGAGAATGTAAACAAGGTGTAGATGTAGATGTTTGGTAGCGAGTCAGCACTCTGGGCTGCACTGAGAGAATCTAAAAGTGGGGGAGGCGCTGGACGTGGCGGTCATGCATCACTCCATTATTAATAGCAGGGTCTGAATAAAAACGCAAACCTTGTCAGATTTAACGGATGGCTGCGTCCACACGGTCGGCCCATCAAAGACAGGCGGCGGGGTGCTGGAAGACCGGGGCGCCGCCAACCCTAAACGAGTGAGTGTGTGTGAGTCTCGGTGGGTTTTTATGGCCCATACCTGCAGGAGAATGCGAGTGGTGAGGGTTGCCAGGAAAGAGAGCTCATGCCGTCAAAGTGATGTTGCATGATAAAACATGCCCTCTTTTCCTCACAGAATACAATGTTTTTCGATTTATATAGAGACAAGGACAAATTCACGAACAGTACAAAGTGCATAATAAATAATATGTGACCCTGGACCACAAAACCAGTCTTAAATAGCATGGGTATATTTGCAGCAATACAGTGTATGAGTCAAAATTATAGATTTTTCTTTTATGCCAAAAATTTTACGTCAGTAAGTAAAGATCTTGTTCCATGAAGGTATTTTAAAAATTTCCTATCGTAAATATATTAAAACTTTACTAGGAACTTCATTTGGACAATTTAAAGGTGATTTTCTTTAAAGTGTAAGGTGAAACCATACATCAATGGAAAGCTGATTTATTCAGCTTTCAGACAATGTATAAATCTCAATGTCAAAAATGACTTGTTTTGTGGTCCACGGTCACATATATATTTCAAAACCATATACACTGCCAATTTTGTTTTCCCCTTCAAAGATGCCAATTGAAGTGCATTTTACAAGTAAATTCTCTTTCAGTCTTTTTCTTTTTTCAAAATCCAAATCCAAATCCAAAATCCAAAGAAGTTCACATGCAGAACAAATATTTAAAGATAATTTATTCACCCTCTTGTCATCCAAGATGTCTTTCTTTCTTCAGTCGTAAGGAAATTATGTTTTTTGAAGAAAACATTTGAGGATTTCTCTCCATATAGTGGACTTCTATGGTACCCCAGAGTTTGAACTTCCAAAAATGCAGTTTAAATGCAGCTTCAACAGGCCCTAAACGATCCCAGTCGAGGAAGAAGGGTCTGATCTAGCAAAACGATCGGTTAGTTTCCAAAAAATTTTAATTTATATACTTTTTAACCTCAAATGCTCGTCTTGTCTAGCTCTGCGTGTACTCTGTGTATTCCGGTTCAAAACAGTTAGGGTATGTTGAAAAACTCCCATCTCCTTTTCTCATCCAACTTCAAAATTGTCCCACACTCTTAAAAATAAATGTGCTTCACGATGCCATAGAAGAACCCTTTTTGTTTAAATGGTTCCATAAAGAACCTTTAACATCTGAAGAACATTTCTGTTTCACAAAAGGTTCTTTGTGGAGAAAGAAGGTTCTTCAGATTATAAAAAGGTAAGAAAGAGATGGTTCTTTAAAAAACGTTTGACTGAATGGTTCTTTGTGGAACCAAAAATGGTTCTTCTATGGCATCGCTGTGAAGAACCTTTTAAAGCACCTTTATTTTTAAGAGAGTACCGGCCCAGTGTTTACTGAGTGAATCTGCAAAGAAGATCCAATCCCCCTTACAAAAAACAGTGATGTAGGACTATTTTTCTTAGTTGTAGCCTAATTTTATAAAAGTGCTCAATGTCTGATTTCACATAGAACTACCAATTGTCTCGATTTTCTTGGGTACAAATCCTGTGAAAAAAAGCTGAGAGATGAGAAAATTAAAAAAAGCTAAAGTCAGTAAAAAAAAAACTTTTTAATATGGTCTTCATATAACAAAAAGAAAAAGTTGACATCTGTACCTTCAATCAATCCCTTGGCCAAAGTTGAAGAAACACAAATAAAACTGCTCACAAATAGTGTTTTACATTAACTGTACAAGCTTCTACTGAGCTGTCACATCCACTTGTTTTGCTGTTGCTTCACATTATTTGGATTCTTCTCAGCTTAAACCACATTGTAACAGCATGCTTAAAAAGCATAACCCATGCGTAATATTGTTTTATCAAGCTCTCCACAACCTATAATAAGATACATTTCTTGGTCCTCTTGATGGCCTCGCTGGGTGAAGAAAGCTCTTTAAAGTGTGTAAGGGTGGGCAGGAGCGAGCCAGCCTGGAGCTCCAGAATGAGCCACTGGTTCAGGGTGGGGGACTCCGTGTGTCAGCCTGTCTGGACCACTTTACCGCTGGGTAATTAACAGGCGGCCGACACCGCAGTCATCTCTGTGGAAGATTGCTCATCTCTCTGTTGATCTCTCAGACAACCTCTTGACACAGACCAAGCAACAAAGCATCTTCTAAGTGTGTGGTGACTTTGTGTGAAACTCACTTTCATTTTGAAAGCAGTCAGCAATAATGTGCATATTGTGACCTTGTTTTCTTGATGAATGGTCTTGGTTGGTGTTTGAATGATCTTTGTGTGTTGTTTAGTGGTCTTTGCATGCTGGTGATACCTGATAGCTATTTTTCTATTATGGCTGGTAACTGATAAATAAACATCTTACCCTGGAGCACAAAACCACAAAAAAAGGGTCAGAAGGGTCAAATTTTTTAAAATTGAGATTTATAGATCTAAATGCTGAATAAATAAGCTTTGATGTTGATGTTTGGTTGAGGTATGGTTTGTTAGAATAGGACAATATTTGTCCGAGATACAACTATTTAAAAATCTGGAATCTGAGGACGCAAAAAAAAAAAAATCATAATATTGAGAAAATCGCCTTTAAAGTTGTCCAAATAAAGTTCTTAGCTATGCATATTATTAATATAAAATTACGTTTTGATATATTTACAGCAGGAAATTTACAAAATATCTTGATGGAACATTACTTAATATCCTAATGATTTTTGGCATAAAAGAAAAATCTTGATAAGATAATTTTGACCCATACAATGAATTATTGGCTATTGCTACAAATATTTTGGTATTTTGTGGTCCAGGGTTATGCATATTAATTTATAATATGTAAAAGAAATCAAATCAAAATAAAATAATTAAATAAAATAGATCCAGGTAATAAAATGTATACTTTATATGGTAATTTGTATGTTAAAATTAAACATTAAAAAAAAGTAATTTTAATGTGAATTTAGGCATCACATTATGAAAATATGAAAATAATAATTTAAAAAATTATATTTTTATTTGCTAAAGATTAAATTGTTAAATTATTAGTGTAATACCTTTCTTTGCCTTTGAAAAATCATTTTTTTTAATTTTTTTTTAATTTTGTGCTCAGAAATGATTAATTGTGATTAATCACGATTAATCACATCCAAAATAAAAGTTTTTATGTACAATATATATGTGTGTGTAGTGTGTATATTTATTATATATATCAATGCACACACATGCATGTATATATTTAGGAAAAATGTTATGTTTATATAAAATATATATTTTATATATGATATCAATTATATAAATATAAATTTATACATGTACATATTTTCAAAATATATACTGTACGTGTGTGTATATATTGTATATTAATCGTTGCCCAGCACTAATTTTATTGTATTATTTTATTTTATTTTATTTTTGTGCTGAAGAATGAAGCAGATTAAATTTATCCAATGATATCATAGCTTAAAATAATTCCACTTTTTGCAATTAAATCAAATTAAACCCAAAGTTTTATTTCTAAATATTATATTTCCTTAAAATTCTAGATAAAGAGCTTTTCATCTGTGAAAAGTTCTCCTATAGGAATTGGTACCTCGCATCCTCACATGCTCTTCGTACAGCATTTCTGTAGACACTTGACTTATTGACCGCCAACATGTGATAAAAGGAATATATACTGTAAACCGTCTTCCACCAATTACACGCCAGACCCTGTGGTAACAATGCCCTAAAACGAGAGCAGACTGGTGGCAAGTCAATCTGACCTTTCTTTTTCAACACACTCTTGCGCTCTTTCATTTTCCTTGTGTGTTTATGTGCTTTTGTTTTTCGAATGCCAGTTAGCCACAACCACTCAAAACTGAAAAGCTCGGGATATATTTCAGGAGTGCGTATTGGCAGGATACGAACACAAGGTGCCCTCCTCTTTCGGTGCCATGTGAGCCGCACAGCTTCATGTCCTCGGGCGCTTCCCTCCTACAACTGAGTCACAATGAAAGGAAGAATGCCTGGAGTCTGCCACAGCTGCCACTCCTGCTGTTCGGGCCAACTTTAATGCATTCACCCCGCACCCTCGCCTCGCCACCCCACCCCACTTCACGGCACCGTCTGACTGTCAGTGTCTGTAAACAAATCTGAGACGAGGATGAAGCGAGAACGCCGTTAGCATCTCATTTCAGCATCTTCATCAGGGGGAGTTAGCCTGTCCTTGATAGGAGATGATGTCATGTGTCTGACCGTGCCGTCGGACCCTTTGTGTGGATCAGTGGGCTTTTCCTGTTCGACAGGTCTGTCCGGCGATCGTGCTTGGTGGGTGTTCGACAGACGACTTCCCCTGCAAAGCGCTCCAGGAAGAGTAGGCCAGTGTCCCGCGAGCGCAGCATTGTTGTCCCCACTGCGGGCTTCTGCTCCCTCTGCGCCAGCTGCCCTGATCGATGGCCTTATTCATCGTCTTGGTTGTCCCCGGCAACACGCAAGACGGCTGTACAACAACAAACATGCCCTGAGACGATGGGCGTAAATCATGAGTGCACTTGAGCCACCAAGACAGAGGACGTGCAACCAGACAGGGCGCTTTATCAAACATCCACAATATATTTGCAATAATATTGGTCATATGAAGGGATAGTTCACCCAAAAAGTGAAAAATTCTCACCTTCAAGCCTTCCTAGGTGACTTTCTTCCTCCAGACGAATGCAAGTCCAGATTAAATTTGGAGTTGTCCTGGCTCTTCCAGGCTTTATAATGGCAGTGAATGGTGGTCGAGATTTTGAAGTCAAAAAAGTACATGCATCCATCATAAAAAGTGCTCCATACAGCTCCGGAGGTTTAAAGAAGTTCACTTCCAGAACAAAAATTTACAGATAGTGTACTTACCCCCTTGTCATTCAAGGTGTTCATGTCGTAAAGAAATTATGTTTTTTTGAGGAAAACATTTCAGAATTTTTCTCCATATACTGGACTTCAATGGTGCCCTGGATTTGAACTTCCAGCTTCAACAATCCCAAATGCAGTTGTAAACGATCCCTGCTGAGGAAGAAGGGATTGGTTATTTATTTATTTATTTATTTTAAAATTACAATTTAGATACTTTTTAACCTCAACCACTAGATCATCTTCTCTTGTTCTGCCTGAACCCTGAGCAAGACAAGTTGAGCTTTTGAGGTTAAAAAGTATATAAGTAGTTTTTTTTTTTTTTTTTTAAATAACTGATCCTTTCACAGATAAGACTGTTCTTCCTTGACTGGGATTGTTTATATCCGCATTTGGGATCGTTTGAAGCTGCATTTGAACTACATTTTGGATGTTCAAACTCTGGGCACCATAGAAATCCACTATATGGAGAAAAGTCCTGAAATGTTTTTTCTTAAAAAAAACATAATTTCTTTATGACTGAAGAAAGAAAGACATTTTTTTCTTGGATGGCATTATCTGTGAATTTTCCCTGTTTAAAACTTTATAAACTGTAATTTCTAGCATCCGCTAACTGTCGTATTCACATTCATGAGAGAGTGGCGTTCCAGCGGATGTTGAAGGAAGTAGATATCCTATACTTGCAAAAATGGTGTTTAATTTAATGCATTTTTGTACATTGGTACAGACTGTTTTAATGAAACAATTTAAAACTGATTCAGTGATTTGTTCATTCAGATAAGTGTTTCCTCCGAGAAGGCAAGGGAGGTAGTGTCCCCTCAAAATATCTGTTGAGAGAATTTTTTTTTTTTTTATTCAAATAGTACAAAAATAAAACAGTGCCGGTATTACAAAATATGTTACGTGCTGTCAAAATTTTACACCCCCCTTTCAGAATCTGCAAAATAAGAGGGATCATACAAATGCATGTTATTGTTTATTTAGTATTGACCTGAGGGACTCGTATGCAACTATTACAGAAGGTTCAAATGCTCACTGATGTTTCAGAAGGAAGCAATGCATTAGGAAGATCAAGGTAAATTTATCTTATTTTGTCTTTTGGAAAACCCGGTACAAACCTGTGAAACTATGGTTCGACAGAACAGCTCAAATCCTCATAAGGAAGTTAAAATAGCACGGCTGCATCAACTAATGTGTTTTTTATATCACTTTTGCATTTAGTTAACACTATCCGGGTAGGTTTGGGTTTGGGTTTGGTGTAGGGGATATTTCCAACATGATAGCAAGCAGCAATATGTGCCTGTAGCAACGTAATAAAAAGATGCCATGGTCTAGTATTGAACATGTGTTTTCACTTTGAAACTGCTGTGAAATATCCAGTTAGGTATGTAATTATGGTGTTGCAAAAATTTATATAAAGCCATGTATTCATAAGCCTGGGTTGAGTTGTTTAGTCTGACCCTGACAGTAGCTGTAGTGTAACATCCCATTCATATTCTGGGGATATTTGCACAGATACTCGATAGAGCCGCAAAGGAGCTTATGCAAATTGACATGGAAGATTAAAGATTATACGTCCCTTAAACCAATTCCTAAGACTTGGCTTGTTTGTCCAAGTTATTATTGTTGTTATTGTCTGTCATTTCTGTTGCATAATGACATTGTTCAGGCTTGTTGTGGAGCCATTTCTTTGTTGACTCCAGAGAAAAAAAAAACAAGAGTTTAAGATCAAAACCAAGCATATTAGCTCAGGAGACTGCGATGCCTCTCGGGACCCCAGCTTGAAACACCTTGCACAACTTCAACATCAAATACTCTTCATCGACTGGGATTAAGTGCTAAAGGAAGTCACGCTCTTTTCGCCTCGCATTCATACTTGCGGGGGTAAAAAAAGAGACATGTCCACCCCTCCACCTCCCCGGGGCGGAATAAGAAATCAAAAAAGAGAAACGCTGCAGATTTCTAATTCAGTCAAGTAAAGCACTCCCCATGTCAGCTGTCAGGCAGGAAGCTTATCCGGGGGGTCAAGGGTCACAGCGCTGCTTTCATGAGAGCGCTAATCGATTAGCCGTCAAGGCATTGCCGCCTTGCTCAAGTGGCAAGACCGATGGCAGGCCACCTGGGTCCCATTTCAATAATTGCTCGCCGCCTGGGGTGTGCCACCTCCTCCTGTTTCTCCTTAAGGGAAGGAGAGATGGAAAACGCATTGAAAGTGAAAAATAAACAGCAATAAAACAAAACACCCGCTCTGTGCGCTGGAAAGCGTGTTGCGGTCCGTATCGATTAGCGGACAAGGGAGGAATTGTGTAGTCAGAATTTATCGAGTGACCCTTCGGAAGGTTAAACCCGGAGCTTTTGGACTCTCATCCAGTCGTACTTGCTGCGTTAGGATCCTTCGGCATCTTAGGCTAGCTCATTACCTTCCTCTCTAGACGTCTCTAATCGAGAAGAACTGCTTACGAGTGGAGGATAAGGATCCCATCCAAACAATAAAGAAGTTCAAAGGCCCTCATGATGACACACATGTATTTGGGCCTGTTGGAGGAAATAGCTACATTTCCTCTGTTGACAAATGTCAGAGCGCTACGAGATAATATGAGGAAGTGGAATCATCCATCTTTCCTGAGGGCCTGTGTCAGGAACGCTGTGTTTATATCTGAGGATTTCATCTCAGTACTGGAAAATAAATGAGCGGTTTAAGTAAAAAGTGGTTCTGGTGTTCACTGGCGCTTCCTTTTCCGACATTATTTAGTTTCTGGGTGGCTATAATGTAATGAGTTATAGCCCAGACGTTTTTATTCCTAATTGGCGAATGAGAACTTGGTCAAGCGGTTTTACAACAGAAATCACACGAGTGGCTCTTCTCCTTAATAGCCGTGTTTTCATTTTTTAATCGAAATCAATAGTTCTGGCACATTTAGATGGAATTAAATCACGTAAGAATCTATTCCGGAGCTGGGGTAGGGTTTTAAAAAAGTAGATGTAGATGGCCGTTTCAGGATGGTTGATTCCTGCACACACACACACATATACACACACGCACACACACACTGTGATGCATAGGAAAGCTGGATCGCTCAGGATATATGGCAGTGGCGATTAGGCGCTAATAGATTGCTCAGTCAGGAACCGTAGCTTAGGCTGCCATTAGCGCCACGTTACTGACACGAGCCTCA
Organism: Garra rufa; assembly: GCF_049309525.1. Classification (NCBI taxonomy): domain Eukaryota; kingdom Metazoa; phylum Chordata; class Actinopteri; order Cypriniformes; family Cyprinidae; genus Garra; species Garra rufa. The sequence continues at coordinate 8,097,847 of NC_133379.1, forward strand.
CATCGCTGATGTCACACGGTCAATTGGAGACAAGGCAGGGCCCATCCGTCAAGCATTTAGCACACCGCTCGTTCATCTCCAACATCCTATGGCTTTATAGTCCTTTGCTAAAAGAATAACGCTGCTCAGTCAAAAGCATTTGCAGCGATGGTGTGATTTAGTGATTTAATAAAAAAAAAATCAGGATCAGTCAATTTATTGTTAATGCAATTCATACAATAAATGACTTAAAATGAATACACCATCTTTAGGAAGAATACTTAATTTATTATTTTATGGTTTAATGTATTTATACTAATGGTAGTAATAATAGTTCATTATATATATATATATATATATATATATATATATATATATATATATATGATCAGTTCATGTAATGTAAAATTATTGAAAATTCGTACAAAAAAGTTCATAGAATGAATACACATCCTCTGGGGATGTATATTTAATTATTATTATTACTATTATTGTTATTGTTGTTTTATGATATAATGATTTTATGTATGTATGTATGTATGTATTTTTTAAATTTTATTTTATTTATCATGATCAGTTATTTATTGTAAAATTATTACAAATCAATTTCATACAAAAATGACTGAGAATGAATACACCTTGTCTAGGATAGATATTTATTAATTTATTTTATATTATAATATTTTATATTTTAATAATTTATTTATTTACTTATTTATTATAATCCATTAATTCCGTGTAAAATAATTTTACTGTGATGAAGATGAAGAAATGAAGACAGCCATAAATTGTATTGACAAACATAAATAGTATTGTAATGGGAAATTAAATAATTGTTATTTGAGTATTTATAATATTTATAATCTATTATTATTGTTAATATTATTATAGCCATATTGATGTATAATTAGAAATTTTATTTTGGCCAAATTGTGAAGCCCAGCAAATCTGAATTTTTTAATGACATTTTAAATCGCAATCCTAGTTTGTTTGTTTTTTATCGGAAAAATCACAATGTTTATTTAGCTATTATATTAAAGAATAAAAATGGAATAAAAAAAAAAGAAGTAGAAAAGCTATTTAAATATGACAAGATATTTTGGCATCATTGACAAATGCCTTAAAACATATTTGTTTAAACTGGAAAGGAATATTTAGTTAAAAATTGTAAACCACCAGGCGTGAATTGAATCTTTTATTAACCTAACAATAAGATGCTAATTGGTTAAATAACAGCGAGCCGTGGGTTAAAATAGCGTCCTCTCCCAACACTTTACCAGCACTGAGACACACAAAACCATAACATAAACTCACTCCCCATCCAGACAGCCATTTGATTTGTTGATTTAAGTCACGGCTTACTTCCCGCACACAAAAAGCTCCATGTCGTGGCTTGAGGATCAGTCCTGTTCCTCCAACCCACAAGAGCTAGATCATAAATTCAGGTCATGTTCTGGTGCGGTTCGTCTGAGGGAAAGTCTTCTGCGTAAGAACCCTCACCATCCACCCCTGACGCTCAAGACGCTCTTTACATCTGCCCCCTGCGCCTACCCCCGTCAACCTTTCTGAAGGAACACGACAGGGATTTAGTCGCAGATCTCAGATCCTCACGGTTTCTGGCTGAAGGAGGTTTGTTTTCTAAACAGGCAGAGGAATCGAGACGTTTCAGTCACAACACGCTGGTTTGTTTTCACGCGCCCTCTGATTTGTTTAGACAGTCTCCTCAGCGAGGGCCTCATCTCTTAATGTCAGAGCACGGCTGGATGCGACGTAGGCAAATCAGCGCCACCGCATAAACAGCCATTTTTGCATCTTCACTTGTTAAGCGCCTGACCTATAATTTAGCAGTCTAAGAATCTAAGTCAAGGAAGATTAACAACATCTTTAACGCCTGACGGTTTAGTCTGTGAGAAGCCGGAAGTTTCGCTCGGTACTGGCACTCGGATATAAAAATAATCACATCCAGTCTGGCTGCGAGGTGTTTTTTAGCATGTGGTGAGTCTTTGTTTGGTGGAGTTCGATAATAAACAAGCCTATTAATAAAAGTCATTGTGAGGTTATTCCATGTAGAATAAGCCTGGTGCGTCAGGCAAGGATCTTGAAACAAAGAGTGTGAAGGTTTGTCTCAGGTGCTAATAGATCGAGAATAGCATGGAAATGTATGGCAGAGGACAGGGCGTAAAGCTTTTCGACCCCTTCGCGCATACATCACAAAAGAAAATGACCTCCAGAGCCTTAGGAACCAGCTTGTATACAGAAAGGGACGGGTATGCTGTCAACGCCGGAGGGTCAAAGGCACAGATGAAACTGTATAAACAGTTTGTGAGGATGCAGAGTGGCGGGTGGAAAAATTAGTTGTGAGGTGACTAGTATCCGTTTCCAGTGTACCAGCAACGGAGATAGAAACGCAAGTCCGAAAGTAAAATCAGATGCTAAAGATACTAATAATTACAAATTATTATGAATAAAATACACAACCACAAAATAATAATGTGTTAGGCGCTTAAAGTTTTTTTTTTTTAAACTGAATGACCAGTATAAAATAAAAATAAATAAATAAATAAAATAAAAAATATATAAAATAAAATGAAATAATAATTATAAATTGCTGTATTAGTCATTTAAATTTGCTGTATTAGTCATTGAAGGTTAATATGTAATTAAATAAATAAATGTACAAAAATAAGTGCATGATGTTAAAAAATATCTTTAAAGGCAACATAGTCTCTTTTTTAGGGTTACTTTGCTAAGATTTCAATGCAATGAGGAATATAAATACATTGCTAAATATTTGGTTGTACTATCTAACATTTTTGGGGGTGAATTTAAAAAACTGAATGACCAAAATAAAATTTAAAAAATGAAATAAAATAAAATAAAATAAAAAAAAATTTTCATCAAATGCTTAAATTTCAATCTGTCAATAACACCATTAAATGTAATCTTTATATTGAATTATAATGTGATGTATAAATCCCCTTGTAGCACTTGAAATTATTCAGTTA
>NC_133379.1:8101330-8238898 GCF_049309525.1 Garra rufa
CTCTAGAAGGAAAAACGATGCATTAAGAGCAGGGCATGAAAACTTTTGAACAGAATGGAAATGTGTACATTTTTCTGATTTCGCCTAAATATCTTTTTTTTTTTAGTACTGCCCTTCAGAGGCTACAGAAGATAGTTACATGTTTCCCAGAATACAAAATAAGTTTAATCTTCAAATTCAAAAAGTTTTCACCCTCGGCTCTTAATGTATCGTTTTTTCCTTCTGGAGCACCAGTGAGCATTTAAACCTTCTGTAATAGTTGCATATGAGTCTATCAGTTTTCCTCAGTGTCAAAAGATGCATCTCAAAATCATATAGTCATTCAGGGTTCAAATGCACAAAAACGCTACCCTGGAAATCCAGAGGTCTTGCGAGAGCACAATTTGAATGTCTCTGCAAGACACTCTGGCATCGAGCAATGATGCACATTACTGCATTACGTAAGCAGTTCTGGGAACCAATCAAATCGGTGTATCTGATGTAGGCGGGCCAGAGGCGAGCTAAGCTGATGACGACAGCGCTGCGACGTCCAGAATGAAGATGGCTACAGATGAACAACAGTTGTTTAAAACGGCTTTGGCTGCTACAATGAACGAGTTAGGCTTGGCTTTTCTTATAAAATTTGCGCTCGAATCGTTCCTTTGCAAGAAGGACGTTTTTGCTGTTTTGCCGACTGGATACGGCAAGAGTTTAATCTATCAGTTAGCGTGTATCACCGTGTATTGTTGTGATTGGTCGTGGCATTATCCAATTGCGTGCAGTGAGAGTTTCAAATGCATGCTTGGTGCCGCCCCTCGAGTTAGGCCCTTTTCATTGCTCGATGCCAGAACCTTAATCTTCATAGATTAGGGTCTGGATTTTTCCAGGCTACAAAAACGCTGGAAAACCAAAGAATTTGTGGGACCTGAAGAATTATTCTGAAGAACAGAGAGGGACAAACAAGGGACTCATTGTGTATATTTGTGTGTATATATATATATATATATATATATATATATATATATATATATATATATATATATTAGACAAGTCATAATACCCGGGGTTCCCTTTAAGAACTAAAAAGTAGACATTTTAAAGAATGTCCTGGTTGCTCTGTTTTTAAAATAATGAAAGTGAATCAGGACTGGGGCTATCAAGATATATAAAAATAATCATAAAAGTATTCTGTATGCCTTATTCAATGTATTCTGTCTTCTGAAGCTTTGCAATAGCTTTGCAGGACAAACAAATTGAAATTCAGTCATTGAAAATGAAAATCTTACCCCCAACTGTAGATCAAAAATCAACTATGGCGCCATTGATGTAATTTTTCCCCCATATGTTAAATAAAGCTCAGAAATGGCTTCAGAACACTTGAAATACAGTGAAAAAGGTCATATATATTTTTTTGGTCATTTTTGCAGCTTGAAAGCTGCAGTTCCCATTTACTTGTGGAAAAGACAAATGGAAAAGAATATTGTTCAAAAATCAATCTTTTTTTGTTTAATGGAAGGAAAAAGTGTTATGGTTTTAGAATATGAGTGTGGACACTTCTGATTTGGGTACTAATGGCACACATTCAGTACATTGGGCTGATTGTACAGTCCTCCATATGGGCAATCTTGGACATGGAGTTTGTTTAGTGGATCAAAGCAGGATGCAATGAAACACGCACATGCATAAACACACACATGCACCAGAGTCGTACGGCGTATCTTAATGATCTTACACACACACGCATGGACTCATTTGAATGTAGGAACACACACTAAATAAGGGGTTGATAAAAGGCAGCAGGACTGTGTTTTCATATTTACGGTTTCAATAATTAAAGTGCATAAATTTGGGGGCTGCTTTAGTTCTGATTAATTATTCATTAACAACATGTTAATTGCATCCGCTTTCTGAATATTTAACAAAATGCAAAAACAAAAGGGGAAAGCGAACGAGCTCTGCATCAATGTTATGAATATTCAAGAAGTTAATGAACAAAAGCTGAGAACGGAACAGAAACAAAGATGCGTTTTGAGGGAGGAATTTAGCATCCTGGGCAGGATTAGGCCGTTTGAAAGATAAGTAATCTCCAAGACGACGCTCGGCATTTCCATAACAATCGCGAAAGAGAGAAGAGAGATAGAGGAAGGACTCAAAGATGAGCGGTCGTCATATGAGCCGTATTCAAAGTGACTTCAGAGTTGGAGGTGACCTGAAATCTCTGGGGTAAAATAAGAATAAGAAAGTGTTGAACTACACCCAGTGCACTTCTATAGGTGTAATGCAGCTGGTTTGGCGGGAGTCTACATGTAAAGGAGCGATTGAGGCTTGCCTTAGACTGAGAATACAGAGTAGTATTTGGCATTTAGCAGTAGGTGTGGTCTACCGATGGTAATGGTGGTGTATAAGTGACTGATAGGGTCTGGTGGACTTTGACATTTCCCCGCACAGATAAGCATCACCTGTCCATCAATCCTAGAGCGATCAGAATGCCATCTGTCAATCACCCCCTGTCATGCACGCTAACGCCTGTTACTTGGGTAGCGGATGCATGCTCACATGTGTTTGCCATTACCACCCCATGTATGCGACCTGGTTGGACAATAATGAACTACTCTGTTACTGTAACACTGTTTATCCTCACAACACCAAAATGTTTCTTTGCCAACACAACAAGTGAAATGCTGTAAGCAAACCATTTTACTTACATAATCGTGCATATTTGCATGTAAAAAGAGATGTGACTGACAGAAATGTTCAAATTTAGCTCTTTAACATAATTTCCTGTCATCTTGTAGTACCAAAAAAGTTACTTAAATGTGACTCTGGATCACAAAACCAGTCTTTAGTAGCACGGGTATATTTGCAGCAATAGCCAAAAATACATTGCATGGGTCAAAATTATCGATTTTTCTTTTAGGCAAAAAAATCATTAGGATATTAAGTAAAGATCATGTTCCATGAAGATATTTTCCACATTTTCTATATTTTTATCAAAACGTAATTTTTGATTAGTAATATGCATTGCTAAGAACTTCATTTGGACAACTTTAAAGGCAATTTTCTCAATATTTAGATTTTCAAATAGTTGTATCTCGGCCAAATATTGTCCTATGCTAACAAACATACATTAATGGAAAGCTTATTTATTCAGCTTTCAGATGATGTATAAATCTCAATGAAATAAAATACCCTTATGACTGGTTTTGTGGTCCATGGTCAGAAATATGAGAGTCTTACAAAATAATTTAAAATTATTTAATAAAATAATAATAAATCATTTTTAAAAAGTGCAAAACTATTTTCGTTTTTGGTGTTCAGACAAGTGCATACAGAATTTTCAGTTTCAGCACAGTTAAGTAAATGTTTAACAAAATGCAAAAAAAGTTATTTAAATCCATAACAACATATAACAAAATTCTCTTAATAGAATGTTTATTGAACATCCTTATAACCTTAATAATATACGTTCTCATAATGTTAAAAGAAAACATGCTTAGAATATTAAAAATAGACAGTGAAATATATTTTTTGGCAAAAATAAAGTTGGTAAAAAGTAAAAAATTATGTTTTAATAAAATACTAATCACAAGAAAACTGGACATTTTCACATTCTTAGAATATTACAAATAAACATTCAAATGATGTTTTATTTTAAGTGAAAACAAAGTTAGTAGAACGTTGTAAATGCATTTTAGGAAACAATGTTAGAATCTAGAATTAGAATTAGAATGTTAGAATCTCGACAAGAAAACTTGACATTTTAATATTCTTAGAGTATTAAAAATAAACATTCAAATAACATTTTATTTTGCTTGAAAATACCGCTTATAGAATGTTGTAAGCAAACATTTGTGTAACCTTTAAATAACATTATAATCACGACAAGAAAATTGGACATTAATGTTTTAGAAAAATTTCAAAACAATGTTACAACGTTTTATATTCCTAAATTTGTCATCTTGGATATATTTAATAGTACAACTGTACATTTAATTAATGTACTTGCAACTGAACCTGATTAACCTATATGCTTTAAACTTTAAAGGAAAACATAAAAACCCTCCATAGCATGCTTTTGCATTAGCATCCAGTTAAGCGTCATTACAGCCACCTAGCAAGACTAGAAGTGTGGGTGAATAAATATAAAATGTCCTCAGAAACTTAATGCAGCTTAATTCAACAGTTCATTTTGTGTCCTCATCCCTCAGGCTGTAGGAGAAGGGGACAGGAGGAGACCCATCAGGGATGACACCCCGTATAAACACATTAACTGCTGTGCTAGAGCGCTAGAGTAGCCTTCTTTCAACAAGCTCATTAGTGTCACTTAATTAAAACGGCAGCTTTTGACTTTGATGCAAGAGGAAGCCGTGGTAAAAAGGTGCCCATTATGGAAGTGGAGCACAGGCAGACACGTAGCACGCATTCACGTAAAAATACAGCAGTGGCTTTGAAGGAACGAAAGATGCAGCAAACAAGGAAAAGCGGAATAAAGGTAGAAGCAATTTTTCTAGTGATGGATTGCGGTACACAGTAATGGACCCGAATTATACCTGTTTCTTGCAACTTCCATAAAACATTATTAAATGCACAGCAACTTTGCATAAGCCAAATTAATCAGTGTCTACGTTTGCGGTGGCAAATCACGACCTGAGCTTATTGATCATGGTTTTGTTAGAGCAGTGCTTTCTTAAGAGCAAAAGACTTAACTCAGCGAGGCAGTGTGTGGAACGCTCTCGTCTGTGTGGATGGAGGAAGAGAGAGAGGCAGCATTGAAATGCAAGCACCCATTCTGCGCTAATTAAAGCTACAACTCCTGAAATGCCATAATAACTGTTAATTACGGGCTCTGCTTTTTTCAACGTAATTTGCTAATTAGTCGCTACATTGGTGTGGCGTCTCCGGCTGGTTATTGGCAGGGCTGAGCGACAGCTACTTGTGACTGGAGTGTAAATGACACCATTACGAGGTCCAGCAGCACTCGCGACCTGCCAGAAAACACTTAATTGCTTCTAGAACAATCTGGCAAAGAGGAAGACCTTTATTCCATTTCCAACGTCCAGAGCTTCGACTCTTCTGTCTGTAAATTTAGCTATTACTTTGCAGTATTTCTTGTCTTTAATTACTTGACTACTTGTGGGTCTTGTTTTCTATGGTGTGGATGTCGTGAGCTTTACATCTTTTGCTTAAATGTACAATTTTACTGCTTGTCTTAACGCGGTAGCTAATGGAATGATCTGAAATGGTTCGCAGAGGGCTGTATTATTTTCTGTTAAAACTGGAATTAGGCACATTTTTACATAACCAAAGCCTTTGGTTTTCATCACACAGTGGAAAATGTTTTTTCACCACCATTTAACATTTACGGCACATCCTGACATTTTTTCCCTCCCAAAATGTAGTTTTTGCCATATTCTGTAAAAAACATTTTTTGTTTGTTTGTATTTGTATCTTTACACCTCACCGCACCAAAACATTTATTATTTACGCCAAACATTTTTGTTTGTTTGTTTGTTTTACACTGCACCCCACTAAAATATTTATTTACGCCACACCCTGTAAAAAGGTTTATGTTTGTTTGTTTTACACTGCACTCCACCCCACCAAAATATTTATTAATTACTCCACACCCTGTAAAAAGGTTTCATTTGTTTGTTTTACACTGCACCCCACCAAAATATTTATTATTTACACCACAACTTGAAAAAGGTTTCCATTTGTTTGTTTGTTTTACACCACACCTGACCAAAACATTCTAAATTTAAACCACACCTTGCAAAACATTGGTTTTATTTGTTTGTTTTACACCGCACCCCACTAAAATATTTATTATTTACACCACAACTTGAAAAAGGTTTTCGTTTGTTTGTTTGTTTTACACTGCACTCCACCAAAAATATTTATTATTTAGGCCTCACCCTGTAAAAAGGTTTTTGTTTGTTTTGCATTGCACCCCACCAAAATATTTATTATGTACACCACACCTTGTAAAAACATTGTTGTTTTTGTTTGTTTGTTTTACACTGCACCCCACTAAAATATTTATTTACGCCACACCCTATAAAAAGGTTTATGTTTGATTGTTTGTTCGTTTTACACTGCACCCCACCCCACCAAAATATTTATTTACTCCACACCTTGTAAAAAGGTTTTCGTTTGTTTGTTTATATCACACCTGACCAAAACATTTATTATTTATTCCACACCGAATAAAAACTTTTTTGTTTGTTTGTTTTTCACCACACCTCACCAAAACATTCAATATTTATGCCACACTCTGTAAAAATGTTTTTTTTTGTTTGTTTGTTTGTTTTTCACCACACCTCACCAAAACATTTAATATTTATGCCACACACTGTAAAAATGTTTTTTTTGTTTGTTTGTTTGTTTTTCACCACACCTCACCAAAACATTTAATATTTATGCCACACACTGTAAAAATGTTTTTTTTTGTTTGTTTGTTTTTCACCACACCTCACCAAAACATTCAATATTTATGCCATACACTGTAAAAATGTTTTTTTTGTTTGTTTGTTTTTCACCACACCTCACCAAAACATTCAATATTTATGCCACACACTGTAAAAATGTTTTTTTGTTTGTTTGTTTGTTTTTCACCACACCTCACCAAAACATTCAATATTTATGCCACACACTTTAAAAATGTTTTTTTGTTTGTTTGTTTGTTTTTCACCACACCTCACCAAAACATTCAATATTTATGCCACACACTTTAAAATTTTTTTTTTTTGTTTGTTTGTTTTTCACCACACCTCACCAAAACATTCAATATTTATGCCATACACTGTAAAAATGTTTTTTTTGTTTGTTTGTTTTTCACCACACCTCACCAAAACATTCAATATTTATGCCACACACTGTAAAAATGTTTTTTTGTTTGTTTGTTTGTTTTTCACCACACCTCACCAAAACATTCAATATTTATGCCACACACTTTAAAAATGTTTTTTTGTTTGTTTGTTTGTTTTTCACCACACCTCACCAAAACATTCAATATTTATGCCACACACTTTAAAATTTTTTTTTTTGTTTGTTTGTTTTTCACCACACCTCACCAAAACATTCAATATTTATGCCACACACTGTAAAAATGTTTTTTGTTTGTTTGTTTGTTTTTCACCACACCTCACCAAAACATTCAATATTTATGCCACACACTGTAAAAATGTTTTTTGTTTGTTTGTTTGTTTTTCACCACACCTCACCAAAACATTTAATATTTATGCCACACACTGTAAAAATGTTTTTTTGTTTGTTTGTTTGTTTTTCACCACACCTCACCAAAACATTCAATATTTATGCCACACTCTGTAAAAATGTTTTTTTTTTTTTTTTTTTTTTTTTTTTTTTACACCCCACCCCACCAAAATATTTATTATTTACACCACACCCTGTAAAAAATATTTTAGTTTATTTTTGTTTGTTTTACACCACACCCCAGCAAAACATTTATTATTTACACAATGCCATATTTTTGTGATATATTTTCATAATATAAGCTATTGCCAGTCGCAGAGTAATGGTATTTGGGGAGGAGATTGTCTTTTTAGAGAGTGTTTTATTAGACAACAATATGTATATGCCTTCATGATCTGTGATTCCATCAATATTGTCTGTCCCATTTTCCAAGATGTAAAAAAAAAATGAGTGAATTTAGATTACAACAATGCTCACAGAAAATCTCCACTTTGTTTAATTTCCAGAGATCTGTTTTCTGATGCTTAAGTGCTTTTAAACTCTAGATATCGGTTCACATTGTGGTACTCAAACATCTACATGTATTTCCTAAGACTTCTCATCCAATTTCTATGCCAAAAGAGCTGAGTAGTAGCGTTTTGAACATTTCCTGGTTTGTGCGCTTCCATTTTCCAAACAGATGATCTCACCATACAAGTGTTTCCGCCCTAACCCCCCCCCCCCCCCCCCCCCTCCCTTTAAAAAAAAAGCTGTTTCTGTTTTTATAATGCTGGTGAGATTTATTTAGAAAGAAAACTGAAAAGCCCCTCCAGCTTTGCTTTCGTAATGCATTTCATGTTGTGACAGCCTCTTTAATGTGTTGTAACTGTAAGCCGTCTCCATCTGTGTTACTTTACACCTTTGGAGATCTTGGAGATCTACAAATGTTATTCAGATATTGGCTTTCAAATCACATGGCTTAAAATTAACTGTATAATCAACTAATCAACATTTCCTTGTTTCTCTTCCTCTCTTTCATGTCCCGTGGGGTCTTCGCTGTGATTTGCACAAACAGGTAGGAACACATTTGTTTCTTCACTTTTGAAGCACTCAAGATGCGTTTCTGGATATTTGGGTTTGGGAATATGGTCTGTGTAGCTTCTTTTTGACTGAAGGGTTGGCGTCTGTTGTATGTAAATTATCCCGCATTTGATTTCTGGATATAATGCAACCGTCATTTGGCGAACAGTTGCTCAATGAGAAAAAACGCTACGGTTTGACCGCAAGATAGAGAATAAACATAAAGATGAATGCATAACCAAATACATTAAAAACACAATGGTGATGTATGCGATTCAGTGATGACGTCATCACTGAATCGCTTCTTTGGCCGTCAGGAATGAGGTCACCTACTATGAGGGTGGCAGTTTGCTTTTTCTGCTTTCTTTATGGTTTTTTAATGACTACCTCCAAATTCCTGCAGAGGACGGGGTTGCGGAGGGCTCGGCTTTGCCCTGATTAACTCCAACACCACCTCAGTGGCTGGCCTATCAAATCAGCCAGTATTCGTGGCCTAGGCCATTCTCCTAGGGTTCATTAGACAGTGTAATCAATAATGAAAGGGTCCTCCCTGCAGCCCATGAACAGTCACGGTGCCGTCGTTTCCCCCGTCTGCCTCCACCCCCCCCAAACTGGCCCCAACCATCATCCCATCATCCTGTTAATCAAATTACTCCTGAACCAAAATTGACAGTTTTCATTAATTATAAAGGATTATTCTAATTGCAATTCAAATTTATTCATTTAGAACAGACGGCGTTCAGTAATATTTCAGCGCATTTGCATATTAAATGGAGAGGGTTGGTTATTAGGTATGCTAATGTATGCATATTTCCTTATTTTGAACGGGTGGGCCATATGCGGCAGCGGTGCGCAAGGCAGGTGAGGAATCTCCAACACGTTTAATTTGTTTGACAAACACGGCGGGGGCCACAACACGTCCTCTGCCACCCGTCCGTTCGCTCTCCTGTCTCCTTCCCAGTTCTCGGCGAGAAAGGCTCCCCCGTCGCGTCAGCTGGCGCGAAAACCGGCATGGGTGACGCCGGCGCTGCAGAGTTTGTGTGTGTGTGTATGTGTGTGTGTGAGTGTGTGAACATTGATGTAGCATATGAACAGCTTTGCCATTACATCATTTTAACCCTTTTTATCTCTCCGGTTTTTGGGTTCGACCCACAATTTGTAGAGGACGCCGGTATCGCGTTTCAAAGGAGAGCCTCTGAGTGGTTTGTTTTTTGATATGGCTCTCCCTCCACCCCCACGCCTCTTGTCTTTTTTTAAAAGCTGTGATCCTGTCATTAGTCGACACGTCTGTGATGAAATCAGCCCTTTAAAAATCCTTAAAGCTCCTGTCGAGCTTGCAGATTTTCAAGGTCGTTCAGTACGAGTGGGAACTGGGAAAGCGGAAAGAGGAAAACTCATATAAAAAAAAAACAAAAAACAAATTCAGTCTCATCAGCTATTGCCAGGTAACCAGAAATAAATTTAGGAAAAGAATACCTTATTTTAAACGTGCTATATTGAACATTGCAGCTTAACATACATAAATTATACATCAAACCATATATGGACCACAAAACTAGTCATAAGTGTAAATTTTTCGAAATTGAGAATAATACATAATCTGAAATCTAAATAAATAAGCTTTCCATTGATGTATGGTTTGTTAGGGTAGGACAATATTTGGCCGAGATACAACTATTCGGAAATCTAGAATCTCAGGGTGCAAAAAATAAAATAAAATAAATAAGTAAAAATCTAAATATTAAAAAAAAAAATTAAAAAAATAAGGTTGTCCAGATGAAGTTCTTAGCAATGCATAGTACTAATCAAAAATTAAGTTTTGATATTTTGCAGTCGGAAATTTACAAAATACATGGAACATGAACTTTACATAATATCCTAATGATTTCGGCATAAAAGAAAAATTGATGATTTTTTACAAATATACCTATATATGCCAAGACTCTTAATGTCACGTTTTGATATAGAGTTGAGTTTTCTTGTCTATTTTACTGTAATATAAACACATCTTTTAACCTATAATAATAATTATTATTATTATTGCTGTTATTATTGTTATTATTTATGATATAAAAATAAGATAATTAAATATTTTATTATTATTATTAATATTGAGTTGAGTTTCCTTTTCCATTTTTACTGTAATACACAAATGTATAACTTTTAATCAAAAGGTTTACCATTGTGAAATTTATCTCTTAATATGATTAATAATCACAGCTAAATAGCTTATTCAGTAAAGTATAATAACAATATTTAAAAATATAATTTTGTATACAATTCTTACTGTTCGTAATGCTTAATATTTAAGCAAACAATTCCAAACAATGCTTAAAGAGACCCCCCCCCCCCCCCAAAAAAAATAAAAAAAATAAATAAATTACATGCAACCTCAAATGCTGTTATTCTTAGCCAAACTGGACAATTAAAGGCATAGTTCACCCAAAAAGGAAAATTCTCTCAGATTTAATCAGAAATATTTTTGTGTAAATTATCCCTTTAATTGTTCAGCTTGGTTAAGAATAACATATGAGGTTGCATGTAAATACAGTAACAGTCTTTAACTGTCTAGTCTGTCATGTTGAGTCCTAACAGCTCTATTTATCACTGTCAGCTGTGGAGACTGTAGCAGGGCTGTAGGGGGTGGTACAGCTAAAAATGAGGCCCTCCGCCGGGTTTGTGACTCTAGTTGAAACCCCAGCAAAGGCAGAGTGGGCTCTGAAGCCTGTCAGATTGGCCCCTGCTGAAATTAATGAGGTGTAGACCATACTGTAGCAAGACTGCCCTATATTGTCAGCAATCATAGTCAATGTTCAAGACTTACTTTACTCTTTTTTACCACCTTGCAGTTTTCATATTGGAATCACCATGAAGACACAGGTTACATGGCATTCGCCTCGTTCTGAGCTATAAATTTACTACAGAAACAGCAAAAAATGATGTTCTTATGTCATATTACTAGCTGAAACACTTTCCAAAAGTCTCTCTCGCTTGAATGTCACAGGGAAATCCGATTCATTTTATGCTGACGCTAAACAACTAATAGTATATTTTGGAATTACACAACACTGGTAAAGACCGAAATCTACAAATGTATTATTCCATGATTTTGATACATTTTTAATACAATCCTCACTGCAGCGTCAGGGCTCATCCACGCATTAATGCAGCGGTTGACCGTTCCCGTGCAGGTCCAGCGGAGGTGAGCAGCAGAGGCGGAGCGAGGCGAACAGGCTAGAGTGCATTTGTTCTGAGAAATATTTAAAGATGGCAGGCCGTTACAGGACATGAGCGGTATTAGACGAGAAACATGCTGCCATGAATATTTCATGACACTGGGATGTTGTGACTAAATAAAAGATTGAACTTGAAATAGAAATGAACCAATGGCTTGGTGCTGAGGCCACTCTTCCTGCCACTGTGAGGTGACTATCTATAACACTATAACACTAACAGTATGATACAGTCATCATTAAAGGCAGACCAAACCCATCTGTGGAAACTAAGCTGCAGAAATGGTTCATGGTCATGACAAAATCAGTCTTAAGTAGCACGGGTGTATTTTTCTCGCAATAACCAAAAATACATTGTATGGGTCACAATGATCAATTTTTCTTTTATGCCAAAAATCATAAGGATATTAAGTAAAGATCATGCTCCATGAAGATATTTTGTACATTTTCTACTGTAAATATATCAAAACCTTATTTTTGATTAGTGATATGCATTGCTAAGAACTTCATTTGGACAACTTTAAAGGTGATTTTTCTCAATAATTTAACATTTTTGCACCCTCAGATTCCAGATTCCAAATAATGTCCTGTCCTATCAAACCATACATCAGTGAAATGCTTATTTATTCAGCTTAATTTTAAAAAAACTTGACTCTTATGACTGGTTTTGTGGACCAGGGTCACATATAAAGACCACTTTTTACCAACAGTGTGAATTACATTAATATCCTAAATAATTCTGTTTATGTTCCGAAGATGAATAAACGTCTTCCTGGATTGGTATGACATAAGGGCGAGTAATTAATGACATAATTTTCATTTAACATTAAAGCTTAACATTACTGTCTCAAAACTTTTAGTTTATGCTTACGTCTTTACATCATGAGTAATATATAATGCATCTCCATGCATGAAAATATACAGCTAGTTTGGTGATCACCATCCTTAGGGGTCCTTGCCATTTTTACATTTAGGAACTCCTACAGATTTGACCCAGATGTATCTGGTATTTTGCCAGTTCTTAATAATAATGTCATAATCAGACTAGACCAAACCAGTGTCCAAACCTAGCTCTTGTAGTCTAGACTGAGAGTCTGTACCGGTCTCTGTATTATTGATGGCAGTTCAGCCTCCCCAGGGGTCTGCCATGGCTGTGCTGTTGGCACGAGACACAGAGCGCCATCTATCACCTTAAAGAGCCTGCAGGCATGACGGGAAAGAAGGAAAGAAGGGAGTTCCACCACAAAAATGAGCCTTCTTAGTCCGGTTTGACTTGTCATTGATGTATTACAGCATCAGCGCTATTCAGAGAAAGAGGGAGTTTGTGAAAAACACAAGTTTACAATTTTTACCACGACGAAAATGAATGACATCTGTTTGCTGTCATGCTGATTATTATTCCAGGCCCTCACGGGGTCACGACCCCTGACATCAGAGGTCAAAGCTGACCTCTCAAAACGTGATCGCTTTCCTCGTCACTATTTCCTTCCTCGTCACTCAGATCTTCCGAAAAACAGAGATTTAAAAAAAAAAATCACTGCAGTTCCTGGAAATAGAATGTTGCATTATAAGATGCAGGTTGTTTAGAAAAACACTACACACCATATACAACAGAAATGAAGTAAAAGTCTTATTTTACTAAGTTGTTCAGAATAATCGTAATCAAAATGCCCCAGATTCTTCTTTATTGTCTTGTGGGACGACTGTGTGGCTCCAGTATCAGCTACCTGTGCTCGGTGAGTGTGAGTAACATACAGCAGTTGGATGATGTCAGTGTGTGTGTGTGTGTGTGTGTGTGTGTGTGTGTGTGTGTGTGTGTGAGTTTGGCTGCAGTCTCTGTGTATTGTCGGACAAGACCTGGTGCAGATATAGCTGCCTGGAGGCTGTGTAATGCTAGACCTGCCTGCTCTGGTGCCCGGCTTGGGTTACACACACACACTCACACACTCAGTCATAACATGGATCACTGGTTCTCGTAAAATCCCACGCTCCCCCCAGCGTTTTTCTCGCCATCCCAGATGGGACAACTCTCTTGCATGTATGTACTGCATCCTTAAAGGGATAGTTCAGTCAAAAATGAAAATACTGTCATTAAATATTCACGCTTATGTCATTCCAAAGACCTTGGTTCATCTTCAGAACACAAATTATGAGATATTATTGATGAATCCGAGAGCTTTCTGACCCTGCATAGACAGCAATGCAACTGACATTTTCAAGTTCTAGAAATTTAGTAGGGGTGTAAATCGGAGCCTTCAAGACGATTCGATACGATACCGATTTCTTAAGCCAACGATTCGATTATTTTCGATACTTCAGAATTCCCTGTGATACGATGCGATTCGATCCGATTCGATTCAATATTAGATATTTTTACATGATATCTATTAAGTTTCAAATAAATCAACAAAAATAGTAAATAATTTGCCTTTTATTGAGAATACAGAAACAGTATTCTATTCACATAATGTGTATGTTACACTAAAGCAGTTGTGCTCAATGCACTGCAAATAGAACAGCAAATATAAGTTACTGTATCTACAAAGTGCAATCAGATAAATTGTAATAAGAAAAAAAAAAAAAAAAACTTATAGTGCAGGTCTACTATGGCCAATTAGCCTATTCACCGTTTTAAAAAAGTTTCTTTCATACAAAATTGGTTACATTTTGAAAATACAATTTGCATCTGAGGTAATGGTCACACATCCTCTGCAGTAGATGAACTGCAAATAGAATACTACTCCACAAAATCAGTTCAAAATCATCGCTCTTGAAAGTCAGACAACAATGTGAGGTCTGTGAACATGAACAACATCATAGATGGACTGTGAAACGAAAGTAACGCGTGTGAAGAAGAAGACAGTGAGGTTAGTGCCACCCGCAGCTTAGGAGTAGGTAGTACGCTTAATACGTCGGAGCCATAGACGGTAAAAGAAAGGTCGGAACGGATTCTAAAAATAGACAAGTGAACAAACAGGCGGCAAAATAAACACATTAATCGATATTCTTGCGGACGAATCGATGCATTGAATCGGCGGCTGCATAATCGATGCATCGATACGAATCGATTAATATTTACACCCCTAAAATTTAGTGTTGGGGAAAGTTACTTTTAAAAGTAATTCATTATAATTTTGCGTTACTCCCTAAAAATGTAACTAATTATGTTACTTGGTTGCTTTTGATGGAAAGTAATGTGTTACATTACTTTTGCGTTACTTTTTAAATCTGGGCAGTTCAGCCAAAAATGAAAATTCGGTCATTAAATACTCACTCTCATGTCATTCCAAAGACCTTGGTTCATCTTCAGAACACAAATTATGAGATATTATTGATGAAATCAAGAGCTTTCTGACCCTGCATAGACAGCAATGCAACTGACATGTTCAAGGCCTAGAAATTTAGTGTTGGGGAAAGTTAATTTTAAAAGTAATTCATTATATTTTACGTTACTCCATAAAAATGTAACTAATTATGCTACTTAGTTACTTTTTTTGGAAAGTAATGTGTTGCATTACTTTTGGGTTACTTTTTAAATCTGGGCAGGGCTTGCTTCTTTGTTTTTAATATAAAAAATTCTAATATAAAAAAAAAAAAACTTTGGCAAACGTAAAAAAGCCCTTTCAAACCAAAAGTGAAATGAATTCACCTCAGGCTGAAAGAAAAGTACATTCATGCAGGAGTCTTCACTCTTCAGCAATAAACAAAACAAAAAACATGAAGCACAAATGTTAGTTTATCTAAAGTAATTTTTTCTTATTTATATGGTTGAATTGGATCATCGTAGGTCAGCAGCAAAGACACTGGTTAATAAAATGCAGTAATAAATACAGTTTATGATTTATCTGAGTTCTTCTTAGTATAATCTTATTTTAATTTTCCTTATAATACAGTATATAATAATGCAATGCCTTTATCACTGCTTAGAAACCAATGAAATGTTTTGCGTGCCTTATTCTGTTCAAGAAGCCACATCATCTCACAGAAGGATTTATTTCAAACACTCGACTGATATTAAGTGAGTTTGGAGTAAAAACATGTTATTAAATGTGCTATTTTCACATGCTTTCAGATGTAGAACCATTTACTACAAAGAGCCACAGTTCACTGAGAAGCTACGCAAACAGCTGTCATTATCTCAAACGATTTCTTTCGATTTCAAAATTGTGCGATTAAATTGGGAACTATGGCTCTGTGTAGTAAATGCTGCTCCATCTGAAAGCACCTGCTGAAAATTTACTACTGATTAAATTGACTTTACTGAAAAAAATGTGCATGACAATCGCCTTCGATTAATCGTGCAGCCCTAAATTCAAAAGTAATGTGTTACTTTACTAGTTACTTGAAAAATGTAATAAGTAGAATAATGAAGTAGAAATGTAGCTAGGACATGGTTAAAATAGTCCATGTGACATCACTTAAAAAATCTCACTTATCCCCAAATTTTTGTTTCTCTGTCAACAATCAGGTTGAGACATATTTTATCGTCGCCTGCTGAATTATACCCATCATGAGCTGTATCAGTAGCGTGCTACATTTCCTTGTGTTCAAAGGGGGTGAAGTGCATTCCTCAGCCCATTTTTCAGCAAGATAAATATGACACAAGCCATGACTTCCCCTGAAGTAAATACTGTAAATAATAAAATACGCTTCCCTCACGGCCATTTATAATGAACTGCGCACAAGGGGGGTAAAGAGAAGAGAATAAAAACATCAGGCTGCGTGGTGAAACACTGCTAACAAATTAGATTAACACAAAGAATAGAGATTTGCATAAGCCTTTTTATTTACCCAGGCTTTTGTTAGCATTTTTATTCATTGTTTAGAGTTTTACAGTAATTTTACAGTTACCTCAGGGAATGGAGTTACTTGTCATCATAAAGTACTAATTTTGGTTTACCAAAAAATGTAAGAATTTATATAAATAAAACCACAATAGAGACCACTAGTGTGTTTCTCAATTGTTTGGCTGAATTTGGTCTGTTAGGATCTTGAATCCGCTCCAATCCTTGACCCATTCTTTTTTTGGGCCTCTTTCCTGAAAACACACAGCTTTAGATTTGGTTTATTGCATAATAATGATTATTCATTGGCCATATTTATGTCCGGGGCTAAGCTGCATCTGAGTGTGGGAAACTGACCTTTATATTTTTGGGAACGTGGACAGTGATATTATTTTTAACTGCAGCCATTTGTAATCCAATCACATTTAAAGTGAAATTCACAGTTAGCCTATACTCATTTCAAATGTAAGGAGAAATGAGAAGATCTCTTTTAATAAATTCTTTTCTCCTATTTTTCATCTTAAACTTTCTCTGCGAGCTCCCTCCCTTATGCGATATTCTTTATTTAGCCACCGGAAAATGATCCTCAGCTGTGCTGATCATATCCCTCGTCTATCAGAGCCACTTCTCAATGTGACCCATCCTCAGTAATTAAACCAGACACAAATAAGAAGGTGATGGCATCTCTGCTATAATGCAACTCTTTCCCAGGATTCTGCGAGATAATCAGGAGATTTTCCCTGTCTATTATCCTGCCTAATCTCCATCCACTAATTAACTAGCGCTCGTGGAGCTAGATGGGCAAATCCAACTGTAGTTCAACAGCGAGCAGATGTTCAGAGCAGAGAGAGAGTGAACCTGAAAGTCCACACACAAGAGATGGAGCCAAAGGAGGGATTTGTGAGGGGAAGTCGTAAGCGGCTAATGCCAATCAAAGCACTTGTTAGGAGATTTTGTTAACATGATTAGAATCAGAAAAGTGTAAGTTTCAAAGATTTACTAGGAATTTGACTTGGTAAGTTGGGCCCAAGGCGATATCAAACATAATAATGAAATAAACATACAAAATGCAGAGTGTGGCTATGTACAGTGTGTTCCGAAATCTTGTAACATATGTGTTTTCTACTTATAGAATAGTAGAAGTACATTGTAGCTTACATTGGTGCTCAGATACACCATACTAAGTACTAAGTTGGTGCTAGTGCTGGATAGTAACTGATTACATGTAATCTGAATTAACCAAGTCAGATTCCAAAAATTCCAAAGTACTTGTAAATAGTGAAATATTACATTTTAAAATGCTCATAATCAGATTACAGTTACTTTTTTATGGATTACATGATTATTCACACAATGGCAGTAAATTATGCATAATTTATTGATTCGCCCTAATTATTCTTTTTTGCTGTTTTAAAGGATAACTGTTGCCAAAATGCAACCTGGGCTGCATTTAAACTGTGTGTACACAAACAATGTTCTCAATGCTCGAGTTCATGTGTAGAGACCCAGGCGATACTTCGAGCAAAGTGTCAGTGTGTGTCGAGCCTTCTTAGTGTTGTAAAAATATCGATTTTGATGCGCTCAAATGTGTGCCCCTAGTACTCCCGTTCACCGGCCACTGACCACAAAACTAAATCACGGTCAGTCTCAAAAATGTCTCGTTTGTCGTGATTATGCTTTTAGATATAAGTTTGTCTCGTTTACAGTAAAAAACAAACAAAAAAAAAAAAAACAGCCCATGTTGCATTTTGGCAACAGTTATCCTTTAAATTTTCCTTTCTAAAAATCCTGCTGTGTCATACCATTCAGCATTGACTTTATTCACAAAGCTATATGCTTTTTTCCTCTTTGCTTTTTTATATCAATATGGTATGTTTAATGGTAAGTTTAAAAAAGTTAGATTAAAAAAATTAATCTAAAAGTAATCCAAAAAGTAGTCAGAATACATTACCTGCATGGCGCAATATAAGTCTCTAGCATGAAGTTGTGGAATTTTTGCATTTGATGTTAATGATGCAGTTTGATATCTGAATTATGGTAATTGTGAGATGACATCCTAGAAATCAATATGAAGCTATTTAAAACAAGATTTTAAACCTGTCTGAATGGAATGTGAATTGATCAGTATGAATTTTACCATGAACAGCTACCAAAAAGTGATCTTCAAAATGTTTTGATGTTAAGGCTAGATAAAAATTGGATTCATTTTAAGCAGTCATGATCAGAAGCAATTCCTGAAATACCAAGAATGATCATTTAATCTTTTCAGTGTTTTAGTTGCAAGAAAACACATATTTTTGGTGTCCTTGAGGGCTGCATGCAAAACATACAGGACAATACAAGTAGTCTGATTCACAAAATAATGACTCTTATCAGCCAATGAGTTTTAGTGAATCATAAAGATACACCA
Source organism: Garra rufa (assembly GCF_049309525.1). Classification (NCBI taxonomy): domain Eukaryota; kingdom Metazoa; phylum Chordata; class Actinopteri; order Cypriniformes; family Cyprinidae; genus Garra; species Garra rufa. The sequence continues at coordinate 8,120,011 of NC_133379.1, forward strand.
CATCCAGTGTAGTCTGAATCATAAATGACTCCTAAACAAACTTAATGAATCATTCAAAATGATTATCTTTTGGAATTATTGTTCGAATCCGTTTTTATAGACACTTTGATGAATGAGCTCACAGAATCCAACTCCTAGTGAATCAGCATTAAGTTCAAAGAATCTAAATCAGAATAGAGTGCTTTGGGAATGTTTTGAGACCCATGCATTTTCCTGATTTAGAAACTCACATCAGTATAATAGAAAGTTTTTGATTTATTTCTTGACACTTTATTATTCGTTCCTAGTTAGGACACAGTGTATAACTTCTTATTTAATTCTCATTTAATCGTACCATTTTTCCTCAACTGAAGACCTCTCATAGTTGCCTCAATCCCTTCTCTTCACTGGCAAGTCAAACCCCTGCCAAACCTGTTCAGATGGACCATGAATGAGGTCATCATCTGGAGACAGTTGACCAGGCGGAGCGAGAAACCGTCTTGTTGTCCTTTTATTTGTCTTTGCTGAAGACAGGATAAGACAGGTGGAAGAATGTGGACGTAGTGGCTGTCAGTATGAGTTCTCAGTGCCTCGACTTCACTCTGCTGTCTATGAATTATTTGTGGAGCCAGCGATGACAAAAGAGTATGTGTCTCATCAGACGCCACCTCAAGCTCTTTTGATATTTGTAAAAAGGATGATGTGGAAACATCCATATTCAGGGTGTTATATGTATCCAGCGAGCATTTGTACAGCTGTACACACACACATCTACGCCTTTGATATGTGGAGAGAGACATATGATAGCCGATTTCTGGTTGAGATGGGAAAGTGCCTCTCAGCGTTGTGTAAGCTGTCTGCTGACACGTGCAGAAAATCGTTCACATGCCTGGAGCATCGAGTCGGTTAGCTGTCTTGTGTTATAGACTGTGCGAGATGGGCTCTGTGTACACTGCAGGGACTTGTTTCAATTCTGTAATGATTGCTGGATGTGCCATAACAAGGTACAATATTTTACGTTCCATTTGAGACAAATTTTTCGCTCCCTGTGGAGACACATCAAAACCGCAAGTGTCAGTGACGAAAATAAACCTTTTCAATACACGAAAACAAAAGTAAGATTCAACATAGAAAACATGCATGATTTGAATCTTCATAAAAATGAAGATAAATTCAAATGCTGTTGTAAAATTGATTCTGGAACTGGTAAAGTTCATTAGCTATGAAACAAGATCAATTCAGCCATAAGAAGCTCTGCAGAAGACAATAGTGTCTTCAGTGTTCAGTGTTAAGTCCGTTCAGTATAATAACATTGTCAATAATGTAAAAATATGAAACATTATTCAGCCATAAAGCTATAAAAAGCTATGGAATTGGTAAACATGGCATGAAATAAAAATCACAAAAATGGTCTGGTACTTTCAGCACATGACAAGTGTTTAGAAATAGACAATTTTATATTTATATTTCCAAAACAAAGGGCAAGGGATGTATATTAGATATGTAAGTGACGCTGTTACATTCTTTACTACAACATTAGTTTGCTTTAGGATTGTTTAAAGATCCCATTAATTGAAAATTGAGTTTTATGGCTTCTAGTCCATGTCTGTTGGCAGTGTTACTTTGGAAATGTAATAGGTTACAGATTACAAGATACCCATATTTAAAATGTAATAAGTATTGTAACTATTTCAATTACTTTGCTATAGTAATGTAACGGATTACATTTGATTACTTTTCTAAATTTCTAAAATGATTTTCAACTTCATCATTGTTCATTACTTAAATTAAGTTTATAATAATTAAATTTTAAAGCACAGCCACTACAAAATCAGACATTAGCACCTGTTTTTACTTTGAGATTGTTAAATACAGATTTAAAATCATAACGAGATATAGTTTAATAGCTATGATACTGTTTTTGAAACCAAATATTTTCTTAAAAACAGTGTCCAAATGAAGTTCTTAGCAATGAATATTACTAATCAAAAAATATGTTTTTATATATTTACAGTAGGAAATTTACAAAATACCTTCATGGAATATAATCTTTACCTAGAAAAATCGATAATTTTGCCCCATACAATGTACTTGTACTTTGCTATTGCCACAAAGATACCCCAGTCCAGGGTCACAAATAAGCATGTTTCCTATTCTGTGTCCTAAACTCATGAAACATTGGTGTCTCATACAGCAGTACAATCTGGGAAAGTAATTAATTAAATCTGTAGGTGTGTGTGAAAATATTGAGATTTAACCCCTTTGTAATCATTAACATTTTCATAAGTAACTAATTCAATTAGACATTTTTTTTCACAGTAACTGTAACTGAATACAGTTACATTTATTTTGTAATTAAATTACGTAACACTGTTACATGCAACTAGTTACTCCTAACACTCCTCCGGTCTGTTAGCTTTGAGGCCAAATTATATGCTAATGTGAAAATAAATAAAAATGTACAGTTTCTTTTGGGAAAAACACACCAAGATTATTGATGACTCATGTTGCACTTGTGGTTTCCCGTCCAATCAAATGGTCACTAGAATGAGAATGCCCCTCTTACCAGTGATGCGCGGGTTGATCCAAAATGAGCGGTTACGAGTCATCCAAAAATATTTTTAATGATATTTGGGTCGCGGTCGGTCGGGTCGTTTGAAATAAAGATGCCAATTAAACCTTTGTAATTTATATAGTACTAGACACAATTTTCTATGAAATACATAGACCTACACTTTATTGGCTGAATAATATTTACCTTTTGAATGTTGAGCGTTATTAACTGTTGAATAAATGCTGACGCGGGACAAAATGCCCGATTTCCCAACACGTTGAACTGAGCAATGGCATTGTACCATTTTAATAGGCTACTTTTAAACATATATAGCTCAGTAATGTCAGCTTTATGTATTTTCTGAGAGGGGGTGGGATTTTTGTTGGGAAAGTCGGGGGAGAGATGCACACTTCGATTAGACTGAATAAACACATGCAGCATCTTAATTGTTAAGAAAATGGTATTCCTAATAAATGTCTCGAATATTTTGATTATGTCCAATGCTTCTCTTTCTTTTTGGAATTAGACACATTTCACTATGTCTTTTCAAATGCCTAGGTCTGTTTAATTTCCTTAATTATAAAATTTCTAGCACTTTTTTTAAACGTTTATTCAAGCAATAATATATAAATTATCTCATGTAAATGCTTGTTTAAAACCAGGGATTAAAAACGAATTCCAAGTAAAAACTGTATTTTTTCTTTACATTTCCAGAGAGCGAAACGAACAAAATGAAACATTACTTAATAAATTCAAGGCACTATTATAGCTATACAAATATAAAATAATATTATTTTGTCATATTCGTGATTCCTAAATTTATATATGAAAACTTCGTTTTGAAGTGCATTCGTTATGTTTGTATAAGAAAATTCCTTAACCTAGCCTATTAAGTTGATTTAATATTCTTGATAATTTTTAGAAGAAGTTAAAAGTTAAGAAAAAAGGAATTAGCTTGTAGTCTATTTATGTATATTTAGGGCTACAGGCTAATCTTTTTCTTAACTTTTATTACACTGTAGATCGAAATAAAATAATTCTTGATCATATTTAACATCGGAGAATCACTGACATTGGGGAGCGCGGGGCACAACCTAACACTTTTTGAATTTCGCAGTTTATGTAAATCCTCGTGGGGTTCAGCGTACAATTTTTATCCACATTATTTTCACACTTGTCTAGTACAAATACATCGCTTTGTTTCATATTTACAGTGTATACGTTTTTCGTTATTTACCTCAAATGAAAGGAAGTGAAACTTGACAACAAGCCCCGTAGGTGGGGTACATTGTAACATCTGAGGGGCACGTTATGACAGCTTAAAATGTTATCTGATCGAATGAAAAAAATATACACAACAAACTAAAAAAAAATGTCAATAAAATACATGTGTTAACTTTTTCAAATAAAGTAATGACGTTTTAAAAAAAAAAAAAATAATAATAATCTAATTTTGGAGTTGTGATAATGAACACATCGCAACAATGCTTGGAGCGGCCCTGATCGGAACACACATCTGTACAGTAGTTCAAAACAATGTGGACAAATAGATTAAACACATTTAGACTCATAAATCACTCATAAATCACTCCCCTCTCTCCACACACAGCTCTCATAGAACACCACACACATAAAGGAGCCAAAATGCTTTACATTTCTTGAAATAATAACTTTTGAACATTAAACATTGATTGCCAGCCTTTATTCATCTGTTTCTTGTGGTTTCTTATCAAAATCCTTATGGTACGTTCACACCGGACGCGAATGAAGCGGCAAGCGTGAGTGATTTACATGTTAAGTCAATGCAAAGACGCGAATAGCCATCCTGCGGCGCGAATGACGCGATTCGCGCGAATTACGCGGCGCGAGTTGAGTGTTTCAAGCGTTTGCCGCACCATTCGCACGAAACGCGCGAAACGCGTAAGTTCAAAAATCTGAACTTTGGCGAAAATTCGCGCCGCGTTAACCAATCAGGAGCTTGCTCTAGTAGTGACGGAGGCAGAAATCTGAAACATCAATGGAGGACAAAATCACCGTTGCTGTCTGTGGTTACTCGGAGCTGTTCCATACATCTTTGTACTTTTATAGAAACGGAAAAAAAAGGATCTTGTTTGGAAGAAAGTGAGTGAAGTAAATTTCACGCGCGAATGACGCGAGTTTTTACGCGCGAATGAAGCGAGTAAACTAAAATGTTCAAGCGTCCAACTACGCGCGAATAGCGCGATTCATTCGCGCAAGTCGCGTCCGGTGTGAACGCTACATTAGAAGTAAGTAGTGTAAACTGCACCGCTAATGTCAGAGAATAGCATAGTTTAATAATAGCGAAGTTTACTTCGAAAACGAAACTATTTAAATCTGTATAAAGGAAAAAAACAATATAAATCACAACAAGAACAATCTGTATTTTTTTTTTTGCAATCATTTCTTTTGACAAAATTACCTAATTAATGCCGAATGATGTTTGACAGTGAACGCATCTCCACCGCATAGCCGCATATAATCGCTGGTGTCAGTCGCAAATATTAATCATGCGGGTCAGGAAGCGGGTCGGGTACAATATTTACTTCTTCTTTTTTGCGGTCCGAGTTGCGGGCGGGTTAGTTGAAAACGTCGGTCGGGTTCGGGTTGTTTATACATTGACCCGTGCATCACTGCCTCCTACTAATGCCATGGCTTAAGGCTGTGACCTAAACAAAAACCTGTTGGTTAAATTTAGCCAGTATGCTTTAAATTGCATTTTAACATGTTCCTCCCCAACACAGAAAAAGAAACTTGTAAGTCTTGTTAATATGATCATTTTAACATGACTTGAACTCAATCAGACAAGAGAGCTCTATATACAAAAATGCTAATGGAATCACAAAAGAAAGAAAACAAGACGCTTTCAAAATAAAAGGCTAAATGAATTCAAAATAAAAGACACACAGACAAAACAAAAATCAACACAACCATTAGCCAAGCAAACTCTCTCACTCCCGGTTTGCTTCAGTCTATTTTCCCCCGTCTCTCGCCCTGGTCTAACCCACCACTCACTTCACCTCCCCAGAGAAGACAAACAGACAAAGAAGAGGTATAAAGCCAGTGTTTGTGTGCAAGAAAACAAAAGTAGTAAATCTGCCAGCCCCCAAGGTACGGGACCCTCCCAGCCCTGCTAACCGTTAATCAGCCCTGCCTCTGCGAGTGTGTGTGTGTGTGTGTGTGTGTGTGTGTGTGTGTGTGTGTGTGTGTGTGTGTGTGTGCGTTAGCTGGGCTAATGATTTCCCAGCTAGACCACCACACCAGCCCCCCCACGACCCCCTGAGCTAGCCCCCAAAATCAATCTTGCTCTCATGAATTATTGAGTTGTTTGCCTTCAGCCTTTTACAATAGACACTAAAGGAGACCTGTCTCCCTCTTTTCCTTTCTCTCTCAGACTATTTTTGCTCTTTTTTTTCTCTATTTCTATCATTGGGTTGGTTTGTTGGCGACTCTGTCAAAGAGGTTTCCAGAGGTCAGGTCATCTTTCTTGCCAAGTGAAAGTATGGACTGTGTATGTGTGTGTGTGTGTGTGCGCTTTTGGCTAAAGAGTCAATTTCCTGTTGGGTCAATGCAAGATGCTGCCTGTAATATGGATGTCAAAAGTACCAGTACTTAAGTGGATGCCACTTATATCTTTATAGTGAGTTCCAACACTGCATTTTACACTGCATAGTAAAGTTTAATAGTTATATTTATTTAATATCTGTACTTTTTTAAAATAAATGTTATTAATTATACATTTTAAAATATTTAAATAATTTTATTTAGTATTTTTATTTATAATAAATGAGACACTGGATCACAAAACTTAAGTCTTAAGTAGCACGAGTATATTTGTAGCAGAAGACAACAACACATTTTATGGGTTAAAATTATCACTTTTTCTTTTATGCCCAAAATCATTAGGATATTATGTAAAAATCATGTTCCATGAAGATATTTTGTAAATTTCCAATCATAAATATATCAAAACTTATTTTTGATTAGTAGTATGCATTGCTAAGAACATAATTTGGACAAATTTAAAGGCGATTTTCTCAATATTTAGATTTTTTTGCACCCTCAGATAGTGGGAATAGTTTGGGAATCTTATTTATTCAGCATATTTATTTATTTATTGATGTATAAATCTCAGTTTAAAAATTATGATTGGTTTTGTGGTTCAGGGTCACAATTGATAACTGTTTTATTTCCTATTTAAGTTTATGCAAATGCTTTATTTTTTAAGATTCACTGTTTTTAATTTTCCAAACTATTGTTAGATGCTAGTGTAAGAAAATATTTGATTTCAAAAACAGTATCATAGCTATTAAACTATATCTTGTTATGATTTTAAATCTGCTTTTAACCTCAGAATGATCTCTAATTTTTGATTAGTAGTATGCATTGCTAAGAACTTCATTTGGATAACTTCAAAGTTGATTTTCTCAGTATTTTAGATTTTTTTGCACCCTCGGATTTAAAATTTCAAATAGTTGTATCTTGGCCAAATATTGTTCTATCAACAACCATACATCAATGGAAAGCTTATTGTTCATCTTAATTAAAAGACTGGTTTTGTGGTCCAGGGTCATGAATGTTTTTAATTATACATTGAAATAAATATTGTTTTTAAATTATTTGATTTAATTCATTAAGTATTGTAATTTGAACATGTTTTGCACTGTTCAAATATTCCAAAGGCTTGACAGAATCCTTCAGAAGGATGTGAAACCCAACAATAACAACAAATTACAAACCATCGTCATACTAATTCATTATCTACTTGTGTTTCTAGTTTAAGTAGTTATTTTAGCACCACAAAAAAGCTAGATGAACTCAGCAGTCCGACAAGGTGTCTTGTTATAGAATAACTGTGCCTACAACACCGAATATAAGCATGAATATGATCCAGGTGAACTAGTCATCAACTTGATTTCCATATCTCCAGGGACCTCTCGGTTTGATTGACAGCTCTCTGTTCCCACACTGGGTGAGCAATTACTGGTCCTGCATATTAAGGATTGCTTGTGTAAAATGACGCTCCTGCATGATTTTCTCTTTCTGTGTCATTTTTAGGCCTGCTGTTGCATTTACGCATTGAAACTGAGTGAGATCTAAAAACATAATAGCAAGAGTTAGGAGTGAGTCGGTCCGTAGCAGTGATTTAATCGTGGCATGAAATCATCATTTGAGTGACATCACATCTAGTAATCGTGTCACACCCTTTTTGAGTCATAAAACTGGCATTAAAGGAATAGTTCATTGCGAAATGAAATCAGCCTCATGTCATCCGATACCCATGCGACTTACTTTCTTCAGGAGGGAACGTTATGAGAAAATAGTAAGGAGCTGTCAAATACCAAAAATGCTTAAAAAGCACCAAAATGATCTGCATACATTAAAATACGACAGGTCAAAATGCATTACACCAGGTTTGACACGCTGACAATGGAGAATCAATGATATTTCATGACAATGACATCAGACTTGGCCCTACGTATCTTATAAGCGAGAATGAGATTTGCAAACTATGTCATATGGGTTTAGCGTAAATGATGGCAATTTGCAGTTTTGGGTGAACTAAGCCTTAACATTAACAGTGAGATATTTCTCTGAGATATTACTTTTAGCACATGATGTGTGATATATGTGAGATTTCACTAATTAGATGTATAATTAGAGGCGTAATTTGCAGTTTTAGGTCAAATATAAAGTATAAAGTGTGTGTGAAAGAGAACAAGGTGGGGTCATATGAGTCCACTGTTCTGAATTCACTTTAATCAACAAAATATGGCAAATAAAACACAAGAATATGCCTAGTGTTTCTCTTGGCATGATGGTATTGACACTGTTTCAGTAGTGGTATCATGTGACAGCTGCTGTCTGCATTCAATTCTCACCACTACATCAGGAGCCAGTTCTACAGTATTCAACAAATTGATTGATCTGGTCAAATTTAAGTATATTTTTCATGTTTAATTACTATTAGCATGTCATTTTATGTACACGTGCCAGTGCTGTAAAATGAAACCCAGAAACATAGTATTTGCAGTTAATGCATGGTATTACTGCTTTATTACTGTGTTATAAATGTGTAATAACACAACTTGAAATCTCTTTGTAAGGATTTAGGAAATAGTTAATGATTTATTTAATATTTATATTTTTTTATAAATGTTTTTAATTGTACGTTTAAAATATTTACATAATTTTAAATTGTTTTAAATTATTTAGAAAATTTGATTAATCTATTACCTTAATTCATTAAGTACTATTACTATATTTTGAATTTTAATAAAGGTTTTTAATTATACTTATTTTATTATTTTTAATTCATTCAATTCACCAAGTTCACAAAAAAAAAAAAACTTGAACTCAGCAGTCCAAAAGTTTGGTCAAATATAATTAAATATTTTTCATATAAAAATTTAAGTACAGTATTTGCAGTTAATGCATGGTATTACTGCTTTATTACTGTGTTATAAATGTGTAATAACACAACTTGAAATCTCTTTGTAAGGATTTAGGAAATAGTTAATGATTTATTTAATATTTATATTTCTTTATAAATGTTTTTAATTGTACATTTAAAATATTTACATAATTTTAAATTGTTTTAAATTATTTAGAAAATTTGATTAATCTATTACCTTAATTCATTAAGTACTATTGCTATATTTTGAATTTTAATAATTGCATTTATTTAATATTTTTATTTTTATAAAAATATAAAAAAAAATTGTTAAATTATACATTTAAATAACTATTTATATATTTGATTTAATTCATTAAATACTTTAATTTAAAACAATACTTCTATGTTTTGCATTTTTTAAATATTCTGAAGGCTATTTGGGAAATTGTGAATGGTATATTTATGTTTATTTAATATTTATTTTTTTATAAAAAATGTGTTATACATTTTAAAATATTTACATAATTGTATATAATTTTTATTTATTTAAAAACTTAGATTAATCTATTAACTTAATTCATTACTGTAGCCTACTGTTACTATTTATAGTGATTTTAAATAATTGTATTTATTTAATATTTTTATTTTTAATAAAGGTTTTTAATTATACTTATTTTATTATTTTTAATTCATTCATTTAATTCACTAAGTTCACAAAAAAAAAAAAAAAAAAGTTGAACTCAGCAGTCCAAAAGTTTGGTCAAATATAATTATATATTTTTCATATAAAAATTTAAGTACAGTATTTGCAGTTAATGCATGGTATTACTGTTTTATTACCATGTTGTAAATGTGTAATAACACAAATTTAAATCTCTTTGTAGGGATTTGAGAAATAATAAATGGTATATTTATGTATATATGTACTGTATTTCATTTTTAATACATGTTTGAAGTATACTTGTTTTATTATTTTTTAATTATTTGATTTAATTCATTAAGTACTGTAATTTAAAACACTACTTCCATGTTTTGCATTGTTTAAATATTCTGAAGGCTTTACAGAATTCTTCAAAAGGATGTAAACCCCTACGATAACAACCAATTACAAACCATTAACCAATCATAAGTATTTTAATTAATTTCTGTTAGCCAGTGCTCTAAAATGAAACTCAAAACATACAGTATTTGCAGTTAATGCGTGGTATTACTGCTTTATTACTATGTTATAAATGTATAATAACACAACTTTAAATATCTTTGTAGGGATTTGGCCAATAGTGAATTGTATAATTTAAATCATGCAAAATAGATTAGTTGGTGAGGCTGAGAGAGGAAGACACCAAGTGAGTGAGTTCAAGGAGAGAGAGACCCAAAAAATACAAAGAACGTGGATAGGGAAGACCCCCCTTTCCCAATCTATCTCTCTCTCTCTCTCTCTCTCTCTCTCTCTCTCTCTCTCTTTCTGATTCACTTGGAAGTGTGCGTTAGCCCTCATAAAATATTAATGTTGGTTGTGCTCAGAGCCATAATTGCCATCTCAGCCCGTGAATAATTTATGCTGCTGTGCTGTTCACATGGGCTCATTTACTCTTGGTGTGGCTCGCACCATACAGGAATATGGCACAGGCAGCTATGACCGCTGTTTTGCATTTAGTAACCAAATTAGATTACCTCATGCAAAAGCTTCTCTCATCATGATATCAGCCCTACTGAATTTCAGGAAATGCAAAACCCCGCTTCTTCATCGTCAACCACTCGCAATCCAGTTTAACCAGGCGCTAAATGCGCTGAAATATCGATGTGTTCAAATTACTCCATTGTGATTCGTTTCAACATACTCTCCTTCTCTATTAAATTATGCTCATTGTAGACACTTTACACAAAACTACCAACACTGCACTATTGTGTTTAAAAAGAGACTTCTTAATTTAGTTTAAAACATATTTATTGATCTATTGATCATGACAGCTGCAGTCAATTAAATAATTTATAAATAACCGAGAAGAGTGTATAATAATATAATAAATGTAATAGAAAAATCTTAATTTTCTAAAGAAGAAAAAATAAATATGGATTGGATTGATGTTGGATTTGATTAAAGGAATTGATGGCTATTTGCATTTTTATTCATGCTTTTATTAACATTATTTTGTGCTATTTTGGATTAAGTTTTAAAGAAATGTTTGCATTTATTGAACTACTGATCACAACAGATGCAGTTTATTAAATGATTGCATTACTAACATTGTAATTTTAATTTTCTACAGTAGGCAGTAGGATTGGATTTAATTGGTATTAAGTGAAGAAACTCATGGCTAGTAGATTTTTTGTCACACTATTAATAATGCGTGGTATTACTGGTTTATTACTATGTTATAAATGTGTAATAACACAACTTAACATTTCTTTGTAGGGATTTGGGAAATAGTGAATGGAATAATTATGTTTCTTTAATATTTGCATTTTTATAAATGTTTTTAATTATACATTTAAAAAACATTCACATAATTAAAAATTATTTTTTATTATTTGGAAATGTATATTAATCTTTTCATTTATTTCTTGACTATTAATAGTCATTTTTAATATTTAAATTTATTTAATATTTAAATTTTAAATATACACTGAAATATGTAATATATATATATTAGGGGTGTAACGATATGCCTAGGTCACGATACGGTACGTATCCCGATATTGGGTTCACGATACGATACGTATCACGATATTTTGAACAAAAATTAAAACATGAAACTGAAAATCAAACTACAGATTTATAAAAAAAAAAAATTTCAATAGCTTTCTTAGTTTTACATACAAGGTCACATTTTAAGGTTTAATAAAAACCTTCTGTATTAAAATTAACAACTGATAAGGTCTGTCTGTCACTGAATTTTTTTTAAAATTTAACATGATAGTGATAAAATTGTCAAGATGTCAAATTCTTTAAACCTGCTAGCGATGCAAGATTCTATGTGTGTGCGAAACAGAGTCCTACCCGACGGGTGAACCGCTATAACTGACATAACAGTGGAATAATATTTATCTGTCAGGTGCAGTGCGGGTGACATGCACGGGTATTTGCTCTTTGGACTCAATCCGGTACACGCTGCTCTCAAACGGTCCCGTGCTCGTGTTCGCGCTCTGTCTGAAGACCGTTTAAAAGCCCTTTCACGTGGGACGCGTCAAGCGGTGGAAGCTCTGCGCGGCTGCCGCTTTCTCTCATAGTGAAAGTGTTTTGCGGTCGAGCTGGTGTTCGCGACGCGGTCTCGGGGTAAACGTATTGCAAACAACAAGGTCTCATTTTACTTTACAAAAACAAAATAAATGAAATGTAATGAAAATACTATATGTGTTATTTGCTATTTGTAATTTTATGGAACAATGACTAGCGTGGTTTTCATGTCAGACACAGTTTACTATGACATTTTACACATAATTGTATTTTTACTGCGCAGGCTATACTACACGCATTTTCTGGATTTTTTTTTTTTCTTTATTAATAGCCTTTCTCCATATTTTATGGATCATACAGCTCCGAAATGTTGCCATACTGCTGACTTAAATGAGGAGGGAGGGTCCGCAATCTCTGGGTTGGTTGCCATGTTTCCTCACATTCTTCTTCAACTAGCTCAACTTTTGCAGGCAGGCGTCACATGATTGGAAAGGTTGTCACGGGGTGTGTCGCGATTCTCCCTTATTACACCGCGAAACAGGATCGTGGATCTGAGTGTCGCGATTTCGGTTTCATATCGTGTATCGTTACAGCCCTAATATATATATATATATATATATATATATATATATATATATATATATATATATATATATATATATATATATATATATATATATATATATATATATATTAAATAAAATAATTAAATTTATGTTTATGTTAAGAAACTCGTGGCTAGTAGATTCTTTGTCAAACTTTGTATTTTTATTCGTAATAATGTTTAATATTTATAATTATCATTTTTTAGTATATTAATATTTATAAATATTTTTTATAAATGTTTTTAATTATACATTTAAAAACATTTACAACATTTAAAAATTTTCATTCGAATCATGAGTTACTGTACTATTACTATTAATAGTGTTTTTTTTATATTTGCATTTATTTTATATTTGCATTTCTTAATAAATGTTTTAATTATACACTTAAATATGTACTGTAATTTAAAATGTTTGCATTTATCGATCTACTGATCACAACAGATGCAGTTGCAATTAAATAATTGTAGACAAAACACATAATGTTTCATTATTTAGAATATTGTAATATTTTTATTTAATTCATAAAATACTGTACTATTGCTATTAATAGTGATTTTTAATATTTGTATTATTTTAATTTGAAAATTGTTTTAATTATACACTTAAATAAATATGTAAAAGATTTATTATTCTTAATAGACCTAATTATTTGATTTATTTCATTAAGTACTGAAATTTTTCTGAAATACTGAAAAAATGTTTATTGTTCATATCAATCCAAACAATACAGACTGAATTAAAATTGGTTTTAAGTTAAGAGACTCATGGCTAGTAGATTCTTTGCCACACTTTTTATTTATACTTTGAGTGTTTTTGTTCATGATGTTGTTCATGTTCCAGATGTGACCTACAACCTGAACTAGCCTTGCCTTGTCATAACCAATTATTTGATATTACAAAGAAAAAATAAATATACTAATCATAGAAGAGGTTAAACAAGTGATTATATACATTATTTGCCCTTATAATGTATTTTAATGTAACAAAATAGGCAGAAAAGAAGACCCTGAGTAGCTGCTTCGTTCTCATACATTAATTCACTCTAAGGACATTTGTTTTATTTGGTCTATCCTGCTGTTTTCCTCATGAATTCATCAGCGGTGGAGTATTGTTATCGGTTATAGAGAGGTCACAGGTGTCTCACTGTTAGCTCGTGTAAGTAAGTACGGCTCCACACTCAACCCCTCTAGTAATTGGCCTTCATTGGAGTGCCCTTAACTGAAGACGACAGCAAGGTCCTTTCAATTATGGAAGCGCAGGATGACTGTGAGTGTGTGAGTGTGTGTTCATGAGATGATCCACACACACCTGAGTGCTCTTTGCCATATAACTGGGCTTGTCAGGCCACATTAGGTCAGAAGTATTAAACAGCCTCCTGATATTAACCTGAGTCTTATAAAAGCACATATCAAAATGGATAGACACACACAAACGCACGTTGACAATGTATTTGGATACTTAGCATTCTTGGATTGCTTTTTCTGTGAAGGATGCATATGATGCTGCCTTCAAATTTGGCTTAACCGAGGTGTTAAGCGTAATTAAGTTACCAACCTTTTGGAACAGGCTTTGTGTTGCAATGATGCTTCTGGAAAGCAATCGTGGGTGTGTTTTAAACGGAGAGTGAACAAGTTATCGGAAGAATAGCTGATTCATTATAGAACACGTTCAGTGTCATATTGACAAAAGAAACAGGCAGAATTGCAAACAAAGAGGCAAGAGAGAAAATACATGAGAAAAAAGGTCCTGACAGACGGGTGTGTGCCATGGCATTATCCAGTTAGACACACACACTGTTTGTATGCCAGTCAGAGCAGCTGGTATTGTGCTGTTACAGCTCTAATGCCAGTCTGTGAGTGAAGGGTTTGTGATGGTGCCCATAAATGTGCCCGCTTTCTGCTTACCGTGATTATGAGAGAGACAGACATGTTTTTCTGTTTGGATGGGAGTCTGTGTGTGTGTGTCTTTGAATCGGCGAGCTGTTTTAGCAACGTTTCTCTGCGCGACAGATGGACGCTCCACATTTCAGCACACTGCCTGTTGCTGTGTGTGTTTGTCTGTGCATGTGTTTGTGTTACTGAACTTTTAGGATGTGGAAAAGCTCATGCTCTCTTTAAAAGAGTCCTATTATGCTTTTTCACTTTTTGAATTTTAGCCAGTGTGCAGGTGTGTAAGTTTGGGCATAAAAAAACATCTACAAAGTTGCAAATCTGGCTCCAGGTGGGTCAGTAAAAGCCTCCTTTAGTGATCCAATGTGTTTTGTAAGAAAAATATCCATATTTATAATGTAAGAATCGCTTTAATCTAGTTTGAGCAGTTGTACACGGAACTTGCTGCTTTGGGAAGGGGCGTGGCAAGACTGAAACGCCGTCTAAGCTGTTCGCCAATCACAATGCAGTGGGACTGCTAACCAATCACAACACATTTTGTTTTTTGGAAGGCGGACTTTCATCAAACCCGGAACTAATCGAGCCATTTGTGCCAGCCTGAGAAGAAAGCTATTGTAATAATGTAAATTATGTAAAAAATAATGCGTTTTTCGAACCACCAAGCATGAGAGCATGTTCTAGTGCCCCCAAAACAAAATAAAGAGCATAATAGGACCCCTTTAAAAAATGTGTATGGTGCTTATTCAGTTCAACAACCTTTGCTACCTGATCTCATGATGGAAACGTATGTGTGGGAATGTTTTCGTGATACACAAAGTTTTTAACAGAAATGTCCACTAGAGGCGGTATAACAGTGAGCCCTTGTAATTGTTTTCATACACAGTTATGATTACAGCTCCATATGTTTCACTTTCTGAATGTAACAAGTTTGCTTGGTAGCTCAGCTGGCACAAAATTGGACTTAGGATCCGGAATCCTTGGGTACAAATCCCATGAAAAACATGACTCACGGTGAAAGAGCTTAAAGATGAGAGATCGAAAAAAAAAAAAAAAAGCTAAAACGACATACTTGCAATTCCGTTTTTACATCACATTCACTTTTGTTCATACTGTCAAGGAGCATTAGAGTTAAGTGGACATTTCAAGTCAGAACTGAATCTGTTTTGGGGAAAAAAAAGAACACACAGTTTTAGTGCCACTCAGTGGAGATTCGACATTGAATATGTCACGAAACATACATGTTGGTACCTATTTCGCGTCTCGTGAAAACGTTCCCACAGGTGCGTTTTCATCATATTTGATCATCTGGACTGCTGTATTAATAAATTAGGACAAAAGTAGATCTAATTGTTGATTGATTACACTGATAATTGCAAACATTGTTTTTACAATTTTCTCAAATGTTAGGTTTAAATATGCAAATGAGGCATTATTTAATTAAATATGCACTAATTTGCATACATTTCTAGTACAACAATCTGAAAACTGGATGAAGTCAGTTTCAAAATTCTTGTTTCTTTTTTTAACATATTTAAGTCAAATGTTTTTACAGAATGAATCTGTATAAAACTCTATAATTCAGAAAAGAACAGACAGGAAACGGAATATTTTCACAATTTTTGGGGGGAATAAAATCTGGTATATAATCAAACAAATTATATATGAACAAATCCCTCTGTAAAAAGTTCAGGATATAGGCAAGAGTAAAAAAGTAAAGTTTGGCGTGTGTAAGTGCTACTAAAGTGGAGGTTTATGGTTCAGCGTAGGAGAAAAAAACTAATTTTGAGAAAACATACTTTAAAAATATTGCATTGTAATAGAAATCTATGCAATAAAAAGAAACATTTAACAGTGTATTTTGGTTGTTTTCTTTCCACTAGTCTGAAAAAAAAAAAAACTTTTTGAAAAAATAAGAAGCCCAAAATCTTAAACTTGACAGGTAATGGAAAAACTGTGTTTTTGCCTAAAGTGTGTTACTCACAATTGCAAAAAGTCAAGGGCTTTGAACCCCTACTTGCTGTTTCAACAAGAAATAGGTCATTATATAAGAAAATTGCACTAATCAAACTATTTAAAAATATCTTTAAGTTACCAGTTTAGATGTTTTCTTAAGAACTATAATCAAAAGATCTTTGTGGAACATACAAAGGTTCTCCTGTGGAATTAGAATCGCCATTTGTGGTTCTAATTGAAACAGTCTAATTACACTGTCAGAGTTTTGGTCAAATAGAGAACTGGTCAATTGGCCCATTTACAGTGTTTAAATGTTTTTCTATTGAGTATTAGCTTTTCAGAATATTTAGTGTATTCCTTCAGTCCACATCTAACCAGTCGTTCTCTTCTTTTGCAGATTTTTCCTCAAGTTTTTCCTAAAATGCAATCAGAACTGTCTGAAGAATGCAGGAAATCCACGGGACATGCGGCGCTTTCAGGTAAACCATTTGTCTTTTAACCTTTTCATTAATTAGCTCATTACTTATGCTCATTTTCCAGTCTGACTCAATGTTTCCAACTCTCTAAATGTTTTTGGTTTACCAGTGTAAAATATTTGGAGTCACTGTGTTTTCATTAATTTTTTATTTATTTTTTTCATGTTTGAAATATTCTTTTCTCTGCATTTGGTATTAACAATCTGGTTCCGAGCCTGTAAACACACTCTGCATAATTGCACAACAGTGTCACTCACGCAGTGTGCCTGTGTTTGAGTGTGAGACATTGAGTAAATAACCTATCACTGCTTTGCAAGAAACACAAGACCTTGACCTCAAGTCATTCATTGGTATGTGACCCTTGCTGCTTTCACAAGCACTCTTACACACACACACACACACACACACACACACACACACACACACGCACACTTTCACTGTCTCTTGCTATTGCCTGTTAATTTGGTCCTCACACTGTTCCTACATAAAACAAGGAACTTTAAAGACAATATGAATTGACTTTGTTTACCGGTCTTATTGTCGTTTCTGTTGATGTTTTTGTAGGGTTATTAGAATAAGTTGACATGTTACTTACAGTTAGTATAATCTGTGTTGGGGAAACATTAAAAATAAAGTGTTAGCAGATATTAAGCAGACAGTCTAACACTCTAGCTACGCTACCAGTCAAAAGTTTTTGAACACTAAGATTTGTAATGTTTTTTAAAGAAGTCTCAAGCCTGCATTTATTTGATCCAAAGTACAGCAAAAACTGCAATTTTGAAATATTTTTACAATTTCAATACCTGTTTTCTATTTGAATACATTTTGAAATGTAATTTATTCCTGTGATTTCAAAGCTGAATCTTTAGCATCATTACTCCAGTCACATGATCCTTCAGAAATCATTCTAATGTTCTGATTTGCTGCTCAAAAACATTTATTATTGTTATGTTTAAAGCAGCAGAGTTCAGGTTTCTTTGATGAATATAAACTGAAGACTGGAGTAATGATGCTGAAAATGTAGCTTTGATCACAACAATTAAATTACATTTTTTAAATATATTCAAATAGAAAACAGTAATTTTAAATAGCAAAAACATTTCACCTTTTACTGTTTTTGTTGTACTTTGGATCAAATACTGTAAATGCAGGCTTGGTGAGCCGAAATGACTTCTTAAAAAAGACATTTAAAATATTACTGTTCAAAAACTTTTGACTGGTAGTGTACTTTTAGTTAATAGAATATCTAAAGTGGGCTCGAAGTTACATACAGGTTTTACCGAGTTTGCTCTAAAATGTCATCCCATTTTGGATCAGTATGCAGTGTTAAAGTAAGATATTATCTCAGCAGCTGTCTGTATAGTTCTGTCTATAAACAAATCATTTGCAGCGTTCTACGAGCAAACTCACAGTGATTGTGTAATTAGCAGCAGAGCGCAGTCATATTTTACACAGCGAGCGTGCAAGAATGCAGGAGAGAGACTTTCCATCACACACATACACAATGTGATGCTGTAGTGCTGTGGGTCATGAAAGCTGAATAAATAAGCTTTCCATAGATATATGGTTTGTTAAAATAGGTCAATATTTGGCCAAGAAAGATCTATTGGAAAACCTGGAATCTGAGGATGCAAAAAAAATTAAATATTGTGAAAAAGTTGTCAAAACGAAGTCCTTAGCAATGCATATTACTAATCAAAAAATACGTTTTGATATGTTTATGGTAGGAAATTGACAAAATATCTTCATGTAACATGATCTTTACTTAACGTCCTAATGATTTTTGGCATAAAAGAAAAATCTATCATTTTGACCCATACAATTGTGGCTATTGCTACAAATATACCCGTGCTACTTAAGACTCGCTTTGTGGTCCAGGGTCACATATAAGAGCAACACATGAGCTCAAATGGACTGGTCAGATGTGAACTTGGAAGTGAGAAATATATGATCTCTTTTTAGCTTAAATTTCTTCTGAAACTTGATTACTAGGGTACCTTTCTGAGCAGAGAAATCTGAGAAGCAGGAAAATTAATGTCTATTTCATTGCAGTCTAAGAACATCAATTGACATTAAAGGGAATCACACCTCTAAGCATCAAGGTCTATTAGCAGAAAAATTGAGATGGACGAAAGAGATAGAGAGAGAGAAATAAAATAAAAGTGTAAGTATATGCTTTGCATCGTCCCTCAGAGACTTACCTCTCTTCACCAAGTCCTTCTTTTTTTGAAGAGGCAGAATTTCCTCTCAAACTCGACAGCAATTGAAATAAGAGCTCTATGTGGGGTACCAGGGGGCCTCTGCAGCTTAAGAGGGCCCGTTTGTGCCGCTCATAATGGCAACCTCCAACACTACGTTCTTCCCATTGTCTCAGGGCGTTTGAGTACAGCCCGCTTTTTAATTGAATTAATCCGAGCCAACCTCTATCAGCAATCAATCAGAGAGAGCAGGGCATTGTGGGATAGGCAGAGAAGTGTGTTTCTATGCGGTGTTAATTAGTGTACAGCATGGAAATGATTAGAGACTGCGAGTGCTTTCATCACAGCGCCGCTGGTGAGGTGAGGCTTCAATTCTGGTTGATGCCGCTAGTGGCACAGAAATTACACACTTCACTTCAAAGTGACAAAATAAAACTCTTTCATGTCATTTACACCCGTAACCTTCTTTTATAGGTGGTTGTGTCAACGACGGTGAGCGTAGAAGGACACGTTTTGGCTGTTTCGGACAATATGTTTGTGCACAACAACTCCAAACATGGTAGAAGAGCTCGGCGACTGGACCCGTCAGAGGGAACACCGTCATATCTGGAGCATGGTGAGTTGATGCGGATTTAACAAAGAGTTTAGCAAATAAATGAGATTGTGTTTACTTTTTTTGTTGTTTTTCACTGAGTTGGGAAGTTATTCATTTTAATCAATCGGACAGTTGATTTGAATGAACTGACTCATCCCGTCCCAATTGGTTTGCAACAAGAAGAAATGAAAATCAGGAGCAAGATGAGGTTGGCTTGGTTGTGAACGGAAACCCTGACAGATCATGTAGACTCTCACTTTATTATACTGTGATGAAATATGCAGTAAGCCTCTGCAAGTCTCCGACTATAACCACACACACAAGTCTACATTTTATTAATAGTGTGTTGATACCAAATCTTAAAAACTCCATCCAGTATGTGTGAATGAGTTGGTGAGAGATAACGTTTAGCTGTCGGAGCCGTCTGTGAGCTTTGGCCCTTTAAGTCACTTCTCCAGTGGTGCGGAGAGAGTAAAAGATGAAGCAGAGATTAATTAAAGCACTAACCTGTGCCCTCCCTCATTCCTTTAACCCATCCCTCCATCTGCAGAAATTACTATGGTGGGTTTAATTGAATGCGAAGGATAAAAATTATGCACAGAGCCAGATACATTAAATTCAGAAGCACAGGTTTTTAAATATGGGGCAGCTACATAGTAATACCATGCTACTGATGATTAGCATATTCATATACTAAAGTTTAAAGGTACTCTATACCTTATAAAATATATTACTATTTCTTTCATGCTTGCAGTCGATTCCAGTGGAGTTTGCTGTTATGCTGCGTTCACACCGCACACTTTGTCTGCGTCAGGCAACGCTCCCAACGCATCTAGTTTGACGCATGTACGTTGAAGCTTGCAACGCTTGCTTTTTGGTGCGTTCACACTGCACACGTCAGACAACGCTCTGTCCCTCAGACTCCTCCACTGCTTTTTGCACACTTCCCCTGAATAAACCATGGCAAACTAGTAGGGACTGGACATTTTGGAATCTTCTCATGACCATGTTTCGCTAGCTAACGAAATGGGAAATAATTACGTTGAGAAAAGATTTGACCGGACATCCCGATCTCTTCAGCGATCTTCATCCAAGCAAGTTCCTTTTCATTCCTAACTTTATACAACAACGAGGATGGATCATACAATTCTCTGCGATTGCAGACGGCTACAATGAGCTTTTGTCTTCCATTGTTGAAAATGTTATTTTTCTGCTCCCGCTTCATTCAAGATACGTGTGGTGACGACGCTACAGTGAGACGCTCTGATTGGTTGACGCACTGCGTCAAGTGCGTCAAGTCCGTCAAGTCCGTCAAAAGTTCAGCTAGCTGAACTTCTGCGTTGCTTGCGTTTGCTGCGTTGAC
Organism: Garra rufa; assembly: GCF_049309525.1. Taxonomy (NCBI): domain Eukaryota; kingdom Metazoa; phylum Chordata; class Actinopteri; order Cypriniformes; family Cyprinidae; genus Garra; species Garra rufa. Next base: position 8,141,219 of record NC_133379.1, read on the forward strand.
GCTTGAAACGCAGGTAACGCTTGAAAAGTTGTCGGATCCAACGCACACAACGCACCGCAACCATAGACTTTACATGTAATCTTGCCGCAACTGACGCTGACGTTTTGGGCGGTGTGAACGCACCATTAGTATCAGGGTCAGAAATGAAAGGATTAGTTTACTTTCAGAATACAAATTTCCTGGTAATTTGCTCACCCCCATGTCATCCAAGATGTTCATATCTTTCTTCAGCCAAAAAGAAATGGGTTTTTGAGGAAAACATTTCTGGATTTTTCTCCATATAGTGGACTTCAATGGGAGCCAATAGGTCCAAATTGCAGTTTTAATGCAGGTTCAAAGGGTTTTACATGATCCCAGCTGAGGAATAAGGGTCTTATCTAGCAAAAAAAGGCTATTTTCTGAACAAAAAAAGGAAATATACTACAAATACAAATACAGTGTTTTAAAAGCGAACGTGCAAAGAAAGTCAAATACCACGTGTAGAGCCATTTGAAGTTGCATTGAAACTGCAATTTGGACCTTCAACCCGTTGTCTCTCATTAAAGTCCACTATATGGAGAAAAATCATGCAATGTTTTTCTCAAAAACCTTCATTTCTTTCCGACTGAAGAAAGAAAGACATCTTGGATGACATGGGGTGAATTATCAGGAAAGTATTATTCTGGAAGTGAACTAATCCTTTAACATGGGGTTGTGGCAAAAATGTCACCAAAGTGAACAAAAAAGCCCCACATATTTAAAATAAATGGGCAAATAATTGCCCCAGCACAATTAAACATTCAATTATGGCTGTCACGATTTTAAAAAACGGTGAAAAGTGTCTATTCATGGAATTACATTTTGATTCCCTCACACTGGATCAGATGCTTTTTACGCATTGTGTTTTTTTGCAGCATTGAGCCTTATAACCAATCACACACCCTTCTGTTGATCTTAAGAATGCAATGGCCAATCAGAGAAACTTAGATTAGTCATCGCTGAAAGCGCGCCAATCAGGGTCAAAGAACCAGAATATATGACAGAGCCACCAGAACAAGAATATACGACAAGTGTTTCCTCCAAACGCAGACAGAAATCACAAAAAAGTTTTTTATATGCATTCTATTAATCAACAATAATAATCATTCTTAGAATATTAAGAGCAATAATCAACACTAAAAATGTTTTGTCATATTATTGCAGCCCAATTAGCTCCTGTTTTAAAACATATAATTTAGATACAATTTTAAACAGTCATTTGTTATTGGCAAAGTATTTTGATTGAATTTAGTAATTGGTTTAATTTGAGTATTTGACAATAAAGACAAGACAGATACAGTTATTATAGTGGTCATAAAAATTGGCCTCACAAATGTAAAAAACAAAACAAAAAAGGCCCTCAAAATCAATTCCAGGGGGTGAAAAATGCATTTTAATGCAAAGTTATTTTCTGAAAAGCACAAAAGTATACAGCATACATGAATGCTGGGTAAAGAACTAACTCAAACGATTTCATTTCTAGTGTTAAATTCTGCGTCAGCATTTCTTTATCAGCTAAACTGAACTAAATGTAGCTTACTATACTCTCACTCACTATTCCCTACTTCATATACTCCATTGAATAAGTGAATTTGTGGGAATTCATTCATGCATGGGTATTTTCTAATGGCCAACTGTTGAGCATATATGCTGAGGTGCATTATGGGATTGATTGAGTGCACTCAATGTTGTCCACTATGGTTTTGGATATCAATACAAATGGGTGCAAAATACAAACCAATGCATTTCTAAAGCATTATGTTAGATCATTGGTGTCCTCTATGATTCGTCCATCACTCAAATGTTTATTTTATCCATGGCTATTTCTTTTTGACAGACGTGACAAAAGCATACCATTGTTATTTAAAAAAGTATGCTTTAATGCATTGAAATCCTGCTTTTGACGCCACATCCATCACATTGGATTACTGATGACTGACACCTAGCTTAAATAATGTATAACAAAAAATGCCATTTCTTCCTTATTTCCTTGAAAATCATAAGCTTTTGATTATCTCTGTATGTTTTATGGCTGTAGATTCTCTTGGTGGAGTTTAGCTTTAGCGTTAGCTTTTCCAGAGCCCATCTGCGTAAGGCCCAGCCCACACTGACGTGCCTCACAAAGACGCTTGAAGTATTTATCTAGACGTCCAACCAATCCAATCAGTGTCCCATTTAGCCTGTCAAGGATTTAGATGTCCAGGGAAATTTGTTGGATCTGGATGGAGGAACAGAACATATGATGTGGTGATTTACGGCCGTGGATGAATATGGTGTGATAAGCTGTGATGGTCTCTTGGGGTCTGTGGCCGCGTGCTGGCGGCATCAAGCGCTATCAGGAGGTCTGTTTGCATTTGGATGAAAGACAGAAAGTACAGATTTACAGTTTGTATTGACAGTAAGCTTCTGTTTTTTTTAATTTTGGTTAGGGTTTCAGTTTAGTACATTTCAGATGGATGCGCTCAGGACGTCAGTTCAGTCCAAAACTTTAATTGGTGGTGCTTGTTAAGTTTTCGCTTTTCTGTTTGGCGGGTCAGAAAATGGATGAAAAGAATCCCACATGCATGGGATTCCACTGTTCCTTAGCTGTTATTTATTTAATTTAGATTGATCATCATGGTTGAGATTCTAATGAGCTCCAACTCACCCCAAATCAGGTCTGAAATGTTTCATTAAGACAAAAGCAGTTAGAATGAACTCAATGAGGGCAGCTCCAATAAAACAACTGACTGGATGTATTTATCTCCTAGAGCTGGAGGTTGGTGTGTGACCCCGAATACTCCAGCCTACAGCATTAAATGAGTTTATAAGAAAGGGAAAGCAGGAAAAATGGCTCAGCTGAGCGCATCCCAGCGGAAGACGGTCTCTCTGTCCCAGAGCACCAAGCACAAACCCTAGGGACGCGGAAAGGGGATGCAATCTGTCCATGGTGTGCACTAATGTGCTACATACCTTATGTGGGCAGTGATTTTATATTCGCTGCATCGTTTCTGTGATTTTAGTTTCTGCTTTTAACATGCTTTTAATCAAATTGGGTTCATTTTAGATTTACTAGTTGGTTTGCATATAATATATTCACTTTTGAATGTATTAACATAACAAAGAAGCTCGACCAGGTGAGCTACAAGCATAATGAAAAGCTTTTAAAACTTAAGCCTACATTCTCTTGTTTGTGATATTATGATTTAAAAAAAACAAAACTTAGTTTAATATTTAATTAAATATATCATGACATGAAAGGACATATATAGGAATGACCTAAAATGTATCTGCTTAATTTTAACTTCTGTTGTGTTTTTGTGCTCTAGTGTGTCTATCAAGTGTAATTACTCATATGTGTTTTGCCCTGTGTTCGTACCCCTGTCTTTTGCTTTTGTGTTTTTTATGTGTGAGATTTTTTACATTGTAAATTAAACGTGTGTGTGTGTGTGTGTGTGTGTGTGTGTGTGTGTGTGTGTCAGAGCAGCATGGTGAGCAGATGGCTTAGAGAAAGCCACAGAAAGTTTAATCCTATCAGATGGATTCATGCGTCTCCATCTGCTTAATCCAGCTACCATTTCAGCCTCCGCCAAAAACCTCCACTCACGCCAAGATTACCGCCACAGATTGCACCTCATCTTCCCTACTTTACCACCCCACCAAACGCCAAAGTGTGTGTGTGTATGTGTGTATGTCTCATTTCACCCTCCAGGTCTGGATTTCTTTCCTTTCTAGCATCTGACACAAGCATGACATGTAAAAAGAGAAGATTAACATGTGTTTACGGAACATGAGAAGTTGTTCTTTTCAGTAATCTAAAGCTGCTTGTGATTAGGATTTAGGGATGTTTTTCAAATTACAAAAGGGGGGAAAAACAAATATTGGCCACAGATTAAGCTTTCGGCCTTTGAGCGTTTAAATATGATAGCTTTTTGAAATCTAATAACCGAATGATTGGTTTGTATTTGAGAGCCCAGATGTTTTTTTCTTTTCTTTTTTTTTTTTGAAAGAAAAGGAACTTTACTTATTTATTTTCCAAATTCCAAATGACTGATGTTTATTACTGTAACAGATAAATTACATTATATAATGCTTAACAAATCATTAGTTAAAAATGGTAATCATCAGTTGAAAACACTTTATATATCACTATACAAAAGTCACTGTGTAATTACAAACAAACAAATACAAAATAAATAAATACACAATACAGAATACATAATAATAATTCTATAACAACAACAATTGCGGTATATATTGCAATTCTGACTTTATTTCTCACAATTGCGAGTTTATATCCTACAATTCTGACTTTATATCTCACAATTCTGACTTTATAACTCACAACTGTGAGTATATATTCCTCAGTTCTGACTGTAAATCTCGCAATTCTGACCATATAACTCTCAATTGTGAGTTTATATCTCACAATTCTGACTTTATTTTTTCACAATTACGAGTTTATGTGCCGCAATTCTTTATATCTGGAAATTCTGACTTTATAACTCACAATTGTGTTTATATCTCACAATTCTGACATTATTTCTCGCAGTTGCGAGTTTTTATTCTGCAAGTCCAACTTTATATATCATATTCTGACTTTATATCAATTGTGAGTAAATATCTTGCAATTCTGACTTTATATCTCACAATTCTGACTTTATATCTCACAATTCTGACATTATTTCTCGCAATTGCGAGTTGATATTCTGCAAGTCTGACTTTATATTTCACAATTCTGACTTTATTTCTCACAATTGTATTTATATCCCGCAAGTTTGACTTTATATCTCACAATTCTGACATTATTTCTCGCAATTGCAAGTTTATATACCACAATTCTGACTTTATATCTATTGTGAGTAAATATCTCGTAATTCTGACTTTATATCTCACAATTCTGACTTTATAACTCGCAATTGTATTTATATCCCGCAAGTTTGACTTTATATCTCACAATTCTGACATTATTTCTCGCAATTGCGAGTTTTTATACTGCAAGTCCAACTTTATATCTTATATTCTGACTTTACAACTCTCAATTGCGAGTGTATATGCCTCAATTCTGACTTTAAATCAATTGTGAGTAAATATCTTGCAATTCTGACTTTATATCTCACAATTCTGACTTTATAACTCACAACTGTTTATATCCCGCAAATCTGACTTTATATTTCGCAAGTCTGACTTTATAACTCGCAATTGTGTTTATATCCAGCAAGTCTGACTTTATATCTCACAATTCTGACATTATTTCCCGCAATTGCGAGTTTATATTCTGCAAGTCTGACTTTATATTTTGCAATTCTGACTGTATAACTCTCAATTGCAAGTGTAGATGCCTCAATTCTGACTTTATATCAATTGTGAGTAAATATCTTGCAATTCTGACTTTATAACTCACAGTTGTGTTTATATCCCGCAAATCTGACTTTATATTTCGCAAGTCTGACTTTATATCTCACAATTTTGACATTATTTCTCACAATTGCGAGTTTATATTCTGCAAGTCTGACTTTATATTTTGCAGTTCTGACTGTATAACTCTCAATTGCAAGTGTAGATGCCTCAATTCTGACTTTATATAAGTTGTGAGTAAATATCTCACAATTCTGACTTTATATCTCACACTTCTGACATTATTTCTTGCAATTGCGAGTTTATATTCTGCAAGTCTGACTTTATATTTTGCAATTCTGACTGTATAACTCTCAATTGCAAGTGTAGATGCCTCAATTCTGACTTTATGTCAATTGTGAGTAAATATCTCGCAATTCTGACTTTATAACTCACAGTTGTGTTTATATCCCGCAAATCTGACTTTATATTTCGCAAGTCTGACTTTATATCTCACAATTTTGACATTATTTCTCACAATTGCGAGTTTATATTCTGCAAGTCTGACTTTATATTTTGCAGTTCTGACTGTATAACTCTCAATTGCAAGTGTAGATGCCTCAATTCTGACTTTATATAAGTTGTGAGTAAATATCTCACTATTGTGACTTTATATCTCACACTTCTGACATTATTTCTTGCAATTGCGAGTTTATATTCTGCAAGTCTGACTTTATATTTTGCAATTCTGACTGTATAACTCTCAATTGCAAGTGTAGATGCCTCAATTCTGACTTTATATAAGTTGTGAGTAAATATCTCACAATTCTGACTTTATATCTCACACTTCTGACATTATTTCTTGCAATTGCGAGTTTTTATTCTGCAAGTCTGACTTTATATTTTGCAATTATGACTGTATAACTCTCAATTGCAAGTGTAGATGCCTCAATTCTGACTTTATATCAATTGTGAGTAAATAACTCGCAAATCTGACTTTATAACTCACAGTTGTGTTTATATCCCGCAAATCTGACTTTATATTTCGCAAGTCTGACTTTATATCTCACAATTTTGACATTATTTCTCACAATTGCGAGTTTATATTCTGCAAGTCTGACTTTATATTTTGCAGTTCTGACTGTATAACTCTCAATTACAAGTGTAGATGCCTCAATTCTGACTTTATATAAGTTGTGAGTAAATATCTCACAATTCTGACTTTATATCTCACACTTCTGACATTATTTCTTGCAATTGCGAGTTTGTATTCTGCAAGTCTGACTTTATATTTTGCAATTCTGACTGTATCACTCGCAATTGTAAGTTTATATGCCGCAATTCTGTCTTTATATCTTGCAATTCTGATTTTATAACTCACAAATCGCGAGTTTATATCACGCAATTCTGAGAAAAAAGTCAGAGTTGCCTGTTTATATCTCACAATTTTGAATAAAAAAGTCAATTCTACAAGTCAGAACTGTGAGATGTAAACTCAGAATTGCGAGAAAAAAAATCTGAACCGTGAGATAAAAAGTCGCAATTACCTTTTTTTTCTTTATTTAGTGGCATAAACGGCTTCCATACTGACCCCTTGTAAATTTATTACATTTTGCCTAATTTCAAGTTATAATAGTGTGCTCACTGAACACATTTGATCATATTTAAATCCATTCCAGTGGAATAAAAATAAATTAATTTATCACAGATTCACCTATAAAATCATTGCTAAAAACAAAAAACTGAATAATTAAATTTATTGTACATTTTTCCTTTTTTTTATTTTCTATGATTATTTACATTTTCTATTTATTTCATCCATCAATCATTGTTAGTGCTTCTCAAAAATGTTTTGTTGGACCTCATGCGTCCTATTATTGTTCAGTGCTGACATGTATCTCATGCTGCTTGACGCTTCATGTTCATTCTACTAGCTCAGCTTAGCCTAGCAAGGTTACAATGTATCTCACCGGACTTGCATCTCACAGCGTGTGGATCTAAGTCACGCTGGCCCATCACAACCCTTCCTCTCTTTATATCTCATTACTGTGAGTGACGCTTTGGCATTTGGGAGCTAAATGCAGGTAAACGCCGGCTGGCTAAATTGCTTTCTTTGCCCCCTGCTACCACGAGACTCTGCGTCTCGGAGGGGAGCAGACAGCTCTAATAAGCAAACTGACCTTTCTCCGTGGTGGTCCCTTTCTCACTCAGCCACTGATCCACGGCCGCCACGGAGAGCAACAAACAGAACACGCTAAACGAGCCGCTGTACCTCGACGCCCGGTGACAAAAACACGTGTCTCCTACAGCAGGAGGCCTAAGGTCACCTTATTTACACGAAGAACGTACAACTGCACTTTAATGTTAATGTCTACTCTTAGGATACTTAAAGAATTGATAAGCAGATATTGAATTTACTTGGCTTTGGGACAGTTTGGCTGCAGGCTTTTAAGCAAATAACAGTTTAGGATTTTACTCAAGATCTGCTAAAATTCTTGCAAGTTTCACTAGTGTTAAATTTTGCAAAATAAATTTCTGTGGGCACTTTTGGCCGTGTGGGATTTTTGAAAAATAATGTTTCTTAAAACATTTTTCTCACTCCCACAAGAGAATTATTTTTTTAATTTTATTTATTTATTTATTTATTGTATGTTTGTGAAATGCCAAGAACATTTCGACCACATTTTACACATATTTAAAAAAATTACCAACTTTTTTGTCTTTCTGAGTGCAATTTCACGGCTAGCCTTATGTATCTTAAAGAAATAGTTCACCCAAAAATGAAAAGTTTGTCTTTATTTACTCATCCTCATGTCGTTCCAAAACTGTCTTTCTTTCTTATGCTGAACACAAAAGAAAATATCTTGAAGAATTGTGAAGAACCAAACAGTTGTTGGTCCCCATTGACTTTCATATAGAAAGAAATCCTGTGGAAGTCAATGGAGACCATCAACTGTTTGATAACCAGCATTCTTTAAATTATTATTTTTTATGTTCAACATAAGAAAGAAACACATACAGGTTTAAAATGACATGAGGGTGAGTAAATAATAATGATAAAATCATTTTTAGGTGAACTATTCTTTTAAAAACACAATTTAAAGCTTAATTGGAAAATTCACACAGTAAAATTGTATCATTTTTTATGTATTGTGTACATTTTATCTCTTTGCTTAGATTATTGTAGTGTATATAAAGCAGGGTAACACTGTATTTTAATGTCCTTGTTACACTTACTTACATTTACTTAATAAAGTAATAACAGTACATTAACACATGCTTATAATTCATAGTACTTAGTACTTATTTGAGACCCTGTTCCCAAAACCAATCATAAAGGTAAATTTTTGAGATTTATGCATGAATTAAATAAGCTATCCATTGATCTATGGTTTGTTAGGATCGGACAATATTTGGCTGAGATAAACTATTTAAAATTCAGGAATCTGAGGGTGCAAAAAAATCTAAATATTGAGAAAATCGCCTTTAAAGTTGTCCAAATGAAGTTCTTAGCAATGCATCAAATCAAAAATTAAGTTTTGATATATTTATGGTAGAAAATGTACAAAATATCTTCATGGAACATTAACTTTTTTTGGCATAAAAGAAAAATCTGTCATTTTAACCCATACAATGTATTTTTGGCTATTACTACAAATATACCCATACCGTACCCCAAGGTCACATTTGTACAATTACACCGTAACATTTTCATACTTAAAAAATTGAGAGTCTGTTTCTGGGACAGTGGTGACACAATAAAATATACAAAGTACCTAAAAGGCATTAAGTAAATAATAAAATCAAGTTTCCACAACGTTAGTTTCCAATAGTTTTAATGTTCGCAATCTGTTTTTAATTAAAATCATTCCTATGGGCATAAAAAGTTGCAGAAACACCCCAAAACTATCATAAATCAGCTTTTGAATTATGACTTAATCGTCAACCATGACTTACACCCTAGTGACAAGTGATTTGTGCTGTCATACATACTGGACATTGAGGTTCTTGAATACTTCTTTCTAGCTAAAAGAGTAAATCTTTTGGCAGTCTTGCCCATAATTTGAGGCAATGTCTCACGGTTCTGCTACAACCGAAGCATTTCCGTACTGTGCCCTCAAAGTATGGATATGCCAGCCCAGGCATAGAGTTGGACGGGAATTCTTGGTGTAAGTGATCCCTTGTTTTTACGCCTAATGTGTGCTATGAGAGCTGTGAAAACCACCGACACTTTTCCAGAGCGTGTGGTATGGGTCTCTTAGTTGGATCCAGCTGTGTGAGTTTTCTCAGTGACATTTGTGTGTTTTTGGTTTCCTGCTTTGGCCTTGAAATAAGAGACTGAGAGGTGTCAAGACTTCCCTCAGACCCCAGGAAATAAACTGCATTCAAATGGCACCTTTAACCTTGAAATCTGCAACCCCTTACACTAATGTTGATTCTGAATGTTCTCTACAAAACTTGTAATTATGGTCAAGTAGTGCTAATGTTGGATGGCTACACTAAACATAGATGATTTAATTAAGTTGATTTTCATTTTTCTCCTTTCTCTAAATTGGTCCTGTGGCATTTCTGGAAGCAGCTGCACCTTGTATCAAAGCCATTAGTCCCAGTGAAGGCTGGACAACAGGAGGTGCTACTGTCATCATCATTGGAGACAACTTCTTTGACGGACTGCAGGTCATCTTCGGCACCATGTTGGTCTGGAGCGAGGTGAGTTTGCAAGTTATATATTCCTATCTGTTCAGCTGAACTTTAGATTTTCTCACTGCTTGTCTCTACAATTTGTATAAAATATTTGTACATTAAGTGTGGTTCTAATACACTTACACATTTGCATTAAAAACATACATTACTAACATACTGACAGCATCTAAAACTTGTACACATTGTATGTAACTTGTATGAGAAATAGAAACGTTTTCAAATAATTGCCACCTTACATTTAGTTGCTTATTACTTTTGCCCCCGGTTTCACAGACAAGGCTTAAGCCTAGTCCTAGACTAAAATTTAAGTCTGAGCTGTTTCAACTGAAACAAAATTGCACTGATTGATCTTAAAATATATCAGTGCCTTTGTTTTGTCTCAAGATGCACACCAGTAATGTTTTTTTCCTAAACATGTTTATAAAAATTACTTAAATGTCCTAATTGAACTATGGCCTAATCCTGGCTTAGTCTAAACCCTGTCTGCGAAACCGGGCCAAAGTGTTTTAAATTGTTTAGGATTAAGGATAGGTTTAGGGCTCAAAATGTATGTAATGGTAAAAATGTAAGTGCACAAATATATTCAAATAAATGCAGTAATTCTCAAATATTTTATGTTTCTAAAGCTATGCGTAAGTATGGAAGTCAATTCCTGCAAAATACAATAAAATAAAATAAAATAAATTATTGGTAACACTTTACAATAAGGTTCATTACTTAAACATTAGTTAATGTACTAACTAACATGAACTAACCATGAGCAATACATTAGTTACTGTATTTACTAATCTTCATTAACATTAGTTAACGGAAATACTGTTGTTCATTGTTTGTTCATGTTAGTTCACACTGCATTAACTAATGTTAACAAGATTTTATTAATGCATTAGTAAATATTGAAATTAACATTAACAAAGATTAATAAATGCTGTGTAAGTGCAGTTCATTATTAGTTCATGTTAACTAATGTGGTTAACTAATGTTAACTAATGAACCTTATTGTAAAGTGTTACCAAATTATTTGTTGTAATTATGAGACAAAAAGTAGAAATTTACTTGTTTTGACAAGTTGAAAGATAAAAGTCAGAAATATGACAAAAAGTTGAAATAAAGACATGTTAAGTCATACAAGACAAATTATTAGTTGTAATTATGAGACAAAAAGTAGAAGTTTACTTATTTTAATTTGGAATTTTGACAAGTTGAAAGAGATAAAAGTCAGAATTATGACAAAAAGTCAAAATTACGACATGCTAAGTCATTCTGTATAAGATAAACTATTTTTTGTAATTATGAGACAAAAAGTAGAAATGTACTTATTGTAAGGTGGAATTTTGACAAGTTGGAAGATAAAAGTCATAATTATGAAAAAAGGTCAAAATGAAGACATGTTAAGTCATACAAGACAAATTATTTGTTGTAATTATGAGACAAAAAGTACAAAGTTGAAAGAGATCATAATTATGAGATAGAAGTCATAATTATGACATGCTAAGTCATATACATGTAAGATAAATTATTTGTTGTAGTTTTGAGACAAAAAGTAAAAAATTATGTATTGTAAGTTGGAATTTTGACAAGTTGGAAGATAAAAGTCATAATTATGAAAAAAGGTCAAAATGAAGACATGTTAAGTCATATAAGACCAATTATTTGTTGTAATTATGAGACAAAAAGTACAAAGTTGAAAGAGATAGTCATAATTATGAGATAGAAGTCATAATTATGACATGCTAAGTCATATACATGTAAGATAAATTATTTGTTGTAGTTATGAGACAAAAAGTACAAATTTACGTATTGTAAGTTGGAATTTTGACAAGTTGAAAGAAATAAAAGTCATAATTATGACAAAAAGTCAAAATTATGACATGTTAAGTCATATAAGATCAATTATTTGTTGTAATTATGAGACAAAAAGTAGAAATTTACTTATTTTAATTTGGAATTTTGACAAGTTGAAAGATAAAAGTCATAAATATGACAAAAAGTTGAAATAAAGACATGTTAAGTCATACAAGACAAATTATTTGTTGTAATTATGAGACAAAAAGTAGAAGTTTACTCATTATAAGTTGAAATTTAGACAATTTGAAAGAGTTAAAAGTCATAATTATGACAAAAAGTCAAAATTATGACATGCTAAATCATATAAGACAATTATTGGTTGTAATTAAGAGACAAAAAGTAGAAATGTACTTATTTTATTTTGGAATTTGACAAGTTGAAAGAGATAAAAGTCAGAATTATGATGAAAAAGTCAAAATTATGACATGCTAAGTAATACAAGATAAATTATTTGTTGTAGAAAATTTGAAAAAGAAAATTTACTTATTGTAAGTTGAAATTTTGAAAGGTAGGCTAAGTCATAATCATAAAACTTTTTAATTTTGAGATAAAAGTTATAATTATGAGCTAAACACTCATATTGAGCTGGTAAATCAACAATGATTTATTTAATCTCATAATTATCGTTCTGAAAAAAAAATTAGATTGTTGTCTATCTTCACCATGTTCTTTAATAACTAATGATAGCTTAGGATATTTTAAGCAGGAGGTAAACACATTACATAAACATGGTGTTAGTTTAACAATTAGCTTACTCTTTGGATATTATGTTTTACATAAAAAAATAGTTATTTCAGACTTATCTGATTAGTCAACACAGGTGACAGGTGATCAGCTTAATAAAAGTCCTCCAGTGTTATTTAAATAGCTTAATGCATTTATATCCATCGCCTTTCCTGAAGCTGTCAAAGACGCCCATTGTCCTATCAGAATACATTAGCGTTGTGTTCGGCCGGCATTATGCAGGTGATTAAGTTACTGTGCTTAAGTGATTAAGAAACGTGATACTTTCAATAGCTGCTCAATTGTTTTGACATGTCTTTGTACAAGAAATTGAGCAGCCTGTGTAACGCAGGCTAACTGCTTAACAGCGGTGGCTTTAAAGGTGCTCAAATCAGTGGTGGCAAATCACATACACAAACACATTGATCTAGAGTGTTTTGTAGTACTCCTCACTTCAGACCGCCACTCTTCATGAGCACTACTGAGTGTTCATCAAGCACCAACCCTGATACAAATTTCCCGTTGCATATTCAGCTAACCTCTTTGATCTGCTGATGCTAAGTGCTATTAGCTACCAGAGAAACGAGCTAATGAGTGTGTGTGTGGGGTGGGGGGTGGGGGGGTTATGATGAACTACATCTGGTACCGATTAAATACACTGTGCTGAAATCTCCCTATAGCGGTTCCTGTGGACCTCGTAACCTTGTGACCTTTACCTCCTGACCTCGTGACCCCCGTACACGGGGGGCCCATCAAGAGCCACGTAGTTCCCTTCAGCTGCAGTGCCAGCGGGGATCTGATTACCACAGATAGCATCTAACGAGGGAGGAAGAGAACAAGAGCAGGGGAGGGTCCAAGGAAGACCTGTTTCTTTCATTTCTTCTCCTCCTTCTCATTCACCGTCCTCTGAACACAGTCATATTTGTCTGTTGTTCTTAAATAGAAGCATTCACTAAGATTGTGCTTCGAAGAAGTCCTTTTGTGGACTCCTAATGGTCTTTGTGTCTTTCTATAGAGTGTGCAGTATGTATACAAATAGCCACTTAGCCACTCAGAAATAACCAGAGAGTACATACTCACTAGTATTCACTATTAACTAAGAATTTTCCTTCAGTAAACTTCTAATTTGCTCCTTATTGTTAGGAATAATGTTGTTTTTGTAGTTACACTACCAGTCAAAAGTTTTTGAACAGTAAGATTTGCAATGTTTTTGCTTAATGCTTAACAAGTCTATATTAATTTGATCCAAAGTGCAGCAAAACAGTAAAATTTTTACTATTTAAAATAACTGTTTTCTATTTGAATTTATTTTAAAATGTCATTTATTCCTGTGATCAAAGCTACATTTTCAACATCATTACTTCAGTCTTTAGTGTCACATGATCCTTCAGAAATCATTCTAATATGCTGATTTGCTGTTTAAGGAACATTTATTATTATTATTATTAATATTTAAAGCAGCTGAGTACTTTTTTTTCATGATTCTTTGATGAATAGAAAGATTCAAAGATCAGCATTTATCTGAAATAAAAAGCTTTTGTAACATTATACCATTCAAAAGCTTGGAGTCATTATATTTATTATAGAAATGAATGCTTTTATTTAGCGAGGATGTTTTAAATTATATCTGATATTTGTAATATTACAAAAGATTTAATTTTCAGATAAATGCTGTTCTTTTGAGCTCTATTCATCAAAGAAACCTGAAAAAAGTCTTCTCAACTGTTTTCAACATAATAATAATAACTGTTTTTTGAGCAGCAAATCAAAACATTAGAATGACTGGAGTAATGATGCTAAAAAATCATCTTTGAAATCACCATAATAAAATACATTTTAAAATATAATCGAATAGAAAACAGTTATTTTAAATGGTAAAAATATTTGGATTAAATAAATGCAGGCTTGGTGAGCACACTTCAAAAATGCTTTTCTTTCTTAAATATTTTGTCTTGTTTCCATCCAAAATATCTAAAAATTCTTAAATCAAGAAGGATTTTCTAGACGAGTAAAAAGTATTTTCTTGTTTTCAGAAAAAAACAAGTCAAAATTTAGTGAGTTTTTGCTTAGAACAAGCAAAATAATCTGCCAACGGGGTAAGAAAAAAAATATTTCAAACAGAAAACAAGGTTATTGTTCTTTCCCCATTGGCAGATTATTTTGTTAGTTTCAAGCAAAAACACATTTACGTTTGACTTGTTTTTTTCTGAAAACAAGTCTAATTTTTACTCGTCTAGAAAATGCTTCTTGCTTTAAGAATTTTTAGATATCTAAGTAAGAAAAAGCATTTTTTGCAGTGCAGAAGAGACTTTCCAGATAAACCACATAAATACTGGGTAAAATGGTATAGTTTTATTTCGATTTTTTAGATTTAATTTGATCCATTTAGTGAGAGTATTGGATTGCTTTTTATTTGGATTAATTTTGTTAACTTCTATTGCTGCTTGCTTTTCTGAATTCAGTCAACATTCAGTCTCCTTTTGGCATTTTACATTTATTTTTCAAACTTATTTTGTGTTTTGTGATTGCTTTGGCTAGAATTTGGTGAAATGTGGTCTCTTAAAAGGAAGCATAATTTTGCTGGCTGCATTTTGGAAACGTCTTTAAGCGCCTCTAACGCCATAAATGCTGTCAGACTAGGAAGTGCACTTGTTTATTGTTTTGGAATTGAGTTTATGACTGTGAGAAACAAATGTTCAAAGATGTTTTAGACAACAGCTCATAAGAACCACATGCATATAGGCTGTGAGATGCTGAAAGACAGTGTGCTGTTAATTACGTCTCTGTGGAGCTCCACCTGTCCTCTTCCAGCCTTCATCTGCGCCATCCCTTCACCACCCACCATAAACAGCCTGAGACTGATTAGACTAGATGCATACACTCACTTACAAACACACACATGGCACACAAACAGTCAGATTGTTTACTGATCAGAACTGGATCAAAGAACATAATCAACCAGGGCAAATGAACGCACAAAACACAACTAGCCTCTGCCAACAAATGCTGCTAGAGCTTTTCTCAGAACTAACTTCACTGCTCTCAGACTTTTTCATTAACTTGTGTCAATGGGATTTTTTAGTGGATTAAAGAAGTCAGTATCTGTTTTCTTTTATGTCACAGCTCAGGACAGTCACTAGTCAAGTGTTTGGGAAGTAACTGCCATTAAGGGGAACGGAAATGCTTTCTCCAGGTATTATGAGTCTAACATCATCTCTTTATCTAATTTTCTCCTTACAGCTCATCACACCTCATGCAATCAGAGTTCAGACCCCTCCTCGTCACATCCCTGGGGTGGTAGAGGTCACGCTTTCCTATAAGTCCAAACAATTTTGCAAAGGCACACCAGGAAGATTCATCTACACAGGTAAGCTTTTTCATCTCAAAACCAGAAACTGGACTAGTTTCAGCATTGTCAATACATAAAAACTGGTTGGTCACAAAAGAGGTGTTTTTCAAGTGTTTTAAAACAATAATACAAGCCAAAAAATAAAATCAAATTAAATAAAAAACACCCACCAACCACTCCAAACTAACCCACCTAGCAACTTCATAGCAATGTCCTGACAAACATTCAAACACCATTTGCGTTTTCTTCAAAAAATGTTATTATGATTATATGTTTTTATGCAGTGGACAGTGTTTTCTAAATGTATAGTATGTATAGGATAATATGGGTGGATATCGATTGATAGATTTTATTATTCAGTATTTTTTTTTACTAAACTATACATATATGTCCTATGCATAAAATCACATGCATATCTCTTTAAATTAAAAAATCCTCAACAATATATATATAGCAGTATATATAGATTAAGTCAAAAGTTTAAATACACCTTGCAGAATCTGCAAAATGTTAATTGTTTTAACCAAAATAACAGGGATCATACAAAATGCATGTTATTTTTATTTTAGTTCTGAATAAGATATTTCACATAAAAGATGTTTACATATAGCCTACAAGAGAAAATAACAGTTGAATTTATAAAAAATGACCCTGTTCAAAAGTTTACATACTTTTCTTAACACTGTGTTGTTACCTGAATGATCCACAGCTGTGTTTTTTTTTTTGTTTTTTTTTTTTGTTTAGTGATAGTTGTTCATGAGTCCCTTTTCGTCCTAAGAGTTAAACTGCCTGCTGTTCTTCAGAAAAATCCTTCAGGTCCCACAAATTCTTTGGGTTTTCAGCATTTTTGTGTATTTGAACCCTTTCCAGCAATGACTGTATGATTTTGAGATCCATCTTTTCACTCTGAGGACAACTGAGGGTATCATATGCAACTATTACAGAAGGTTCAAACGCTCACTGATGCTTCAGGAGGAAAATTTTCATTTAGTACTGCCCTTCAAAAGCTACAAAAGATAGTTATATGTGACCCAGAAGACAAAATAAGTAAAATTTATCCTGATATCCTGTAATAGTTGCATTTAAGTCCCTTAGTTGTCCTTAGTGTGAAGAGATGGATCTCAAAATCACACAGTCATTGTTGGAAAGGGTTCAAATACACAAAACAATGATGAAAAGCCAAAGAATTTGTGGAACCTGAAGGATTTGTCTAAAAAACAGCAGGCAGTTTAACTGTTCAGGACAAACAAGGGACTCATTAACAACTATCTCTAAACAAACAGCTGTTGATCATTCACGTAACATCACAGAGTTAAGCATCAAGCGTATGTAAACCTTTGAACGGGGTAATTTTTTTAAGTTCAACTATTATTTTCTCCTGTGGACTATATGTAAATGTATTTCATGTGAAATATCTTATTCAGGTCAGTAGTAAGCAAAAAATAACACGCAATTTGCAGATTCTACAAGGTGTATGTAAACTTTTGACTTTGACTATATGCATATATTATGGATTTTTTGTGTTTAAAGAGATATTCATAAGATTTTCACATGTAATGTTTCTTAATTTTGACATACAGTATCTATAACATTTTTTATTTAGAATTATTTGCCATACAAAGCACTGCTGTCGATTTTTCTCACAAACACGCACACACACAACCACACTCTATTCAGAAGTACAGCTTTGTTAGCTTAATTACTGTTGATGGAGAAAATATAACAGCTAATGCTCATAAAACCTGTTACAATTAAGGAAGAAAACAAGCTGCATTTTATAGGCGACCATATTGAAGCCATTTAAACAGCAAAACAAACTGACAAACTGTGCAGCTAACATGAAACCGTTAATGCGTAAATATACAAACAAACGCAAAACTGCCTCAGTTAAGTATGGCCTAGAAGTCCTACATACAAATTGCAAAATTACTGATTTCTGTATATACTCTACTCTATATACACAGATGTATATACACTGTTGGACATGTATGTTTGTACACTGTATTTAATGGTTAGACAAATTAAGAGTTTATTTTACAAAAGTACACAGGGCCAAAAATGCAGCAAAATGTATATGCAAAAAGCTGATCTTTTGTTTGCAATTACTCCAGCGTTCATGAGGCAACGCGATTGCAATTAGGTCTTATCTCATACCGCAATGCGATCAATGCCTACTTCTTCCATGAGGTCAAAGGTCAACTCGCTGCCTAATTTCATGGTTATTATATCTGTTGTTTTTTGTTTGTACTTCCTCACTGGTGTTAAATCATCACGCACACCCACACAAACAAGAGGACACACTTGAAAGTGATTCTAAATCAAAGGCGAATTAAAAGAGAAAAATAGCTGATCTGGTGCACAGATGGATCTCATGAGAGGGCGACCGACTCGTTCCTGCGAGGAAGGGAGAAGGAAACAGTATGTGCGTCCACAGAAGTTAAGTGCCATGATAGACATGGTATCAGAGTTGTAGGTGGCAACCAGTGACACTAAAAGGAAGACACAGATGGCACATTTTTTATTTATTATTTTCTTTCACCCACTGCTATGAGAATATCAGATATTTCTTTCAGACGCTGGGCTGAAATTCTTTGGAAAAGAAGCAAATGTAGTGAAGTTCATGCCTTTGAGCATAAATCTTCAAACTTATAGCTGTGCTACAGGTAACCTTCTGCTTTTTCAACTAATCATGTACCTTACTCTTGAAAATGAACTCAAGTTGGCACCTTTCGGGGCATCACCGACGTTAAGCAACTGGCACACAAAGATGGCAGCTGGCATGGGTATTAGAAGTACCCAGCAGACAGCTGGCGATGCTAATCAGCCTCTTTTAGCTGAGGCCGCTAGCAAAGGCTATTTGCATAGAACACTAGCAAACCCTCAGAACTAATTGAATCAATACAGGCAAAGCCACGGACGCCTCCCGCCAGGCTCTGGCCGGGCATTAATCAATGGCTACCTGGAAACTACAACTGAAGTCGGAATCCATAAATGGCTAAATCAGTCAACCACAACAGGAATGTAAGTTGAACATAAAGTCTTGCAGACGATGACACAAGAAAGTCTGTCTTTTTTTATTTTTTGTAGAGCAATAAAGTTACAAAACAGAACACAGCTAAATTAAGTACAGCAGAGTTAAAGGGACAGTTCACCCAAAAATGAAAATTCTGTCATTAATTACTCACCCATATGTTGTTCCAACTCGTAATGATATTTGTTCATCTTAAGAACACAATTTGAGATATTTTTGATGAAATCCAAGAGCTTTCTGACCCTGCATAGACTGCAACGCAACTGACACATTCAAGGCCCAAAAAGAAAGTAAAGACATCAATAAAATAGTCCATGTGACATCAGTGGTTCAACCTTAATTTTAGGAAGCTACAAGAATGCTTTTTGTGTGCAAAGAAAACTAAAATTACGTCTATACAGGGTCAGAAAGCTCTTGGATTTCATTTAAAAAAAGTCTTAATTTGTGTTCCAAAGATGAACACAGGACTTACAGGTTTGGAACAGAATGAGGCAGTTCTGACTTGAAATGTCTGTTGAGTGGCTCTATAACTTTGTTGTGTGACGTTTTAAAATAACGTACCATCTGCAGTACACCTAAACCTACCCGATAGTATGAACAAAAGCGAATGTGATAGAAGAACGCAATTGCAAGCATGCTGCTTTAGCTTGTTTTTCAATCTCTCATCTTTCAGCTCTTTCATTGTGAGTCATGTTTTTCACGGGATTCGTACCCATCTTAAGTCCAGTTTCAGGCCAGCTTAGCCACCGAGCAAGCTTGTTACATCTGGAAAGCGAAACATACAGTTGTTATCATAACTGTGTACAAAAACGATTACAAGTGCTTGCTGTTTTACTGCCTCTAGTGTTCATTTCTGTTGGAAACTGCAGTGATATGTACTTATTGGTACATATTTTGGGTCTTGTCCCACAGATACGTTTTCGTCATGAAACCAGGTAGTCTAACACTTTTACGTCAGACTAAAAACCGAGACCGCTAAAAAGATGGGTCTCTGTCCACTGGGTCCACTTCCTAACAAACTCTGGTGCAGTTTAATTGAAATATAAACGGAATATGGACTGAATACTTCTGAACAAACCAAAAGCAGGAAGTAATAACAAGATTCGAGGCTATGGAACATGGTTTCATGAATGGAACAAGCGCTGTATCCGAAATAAAATGAGCAGAGGGCAAACGTGGAGCAACGAAGAGGTAAAGTGCCTTTTATGAGCTCTTTGTGAGAATGCAGGTGGTAAAAATCAAATCATATACACGCAGCAATGAGCACACTTAGTCCAGCATACGGCATTAGGTTCGCTGTCAAAAACGCCAGTGTGAATGCTAAGCGGACCAGGACCAAATGTATAATTTTCCTTTTTGAACCAAAAATGAACCAAACTGCAAGTGTGAACACACCCTTAAATTCCCTCAATACATTTACATTTTTAATTATTATTTATTATTATTCACTTACACAAAATAGTATATAATTTTAATATCAGCTTATCAGTATCAGCCAGAATTGTAAATCTCTGACTGGCCTAAACAGTGAAAACCAACTTGGTGACCAGCTAAAACCAGCAAACCACTTTAGTCTGGTTTGAGCTAGGTTTTTTTTTTTTCAGCAGGGTTATCTGTTTCTCTGTCTGTCTGTCTCTTTCTCTCTCATTCTGTGTTTCAGTTGTACTGGACACCATATACAGATCCCTGGGGACAAACTAATACATCTCATATAATTGACAGTGTAGGTTCTGTGTCACTTCTAAAACTGAATGTCAGCGGCGTGTGTTTGTTAGGAGGAAGTGCAAAGTGCCAATCGATAAACCATTGGAGCAACAGAGACAAATCCTGCCTATGGAACTGCTGTAACATCACAAGAATGGCAAGAAAACTGATCTGAGACTTTTTTCGCTCTGTTTGCAAATTCACTCACGTTATTTAATTTTATGATTTTGAGATTGATATTTCCAATATTTGTTTTATTCCTTATGTAACATTGTTACATTATGTAACAGTGATGCCAAATCACTACTTTTCTTTAAAGTTGTCATAAAAACATATTCACAACCTATTTTATTTGCATGATGTAACATATTTCCAATGTGGGGAAAAAATCTAATCAGGAATTGATCGAAAATTAAATTTTTAATTGAATTTCTGTATTTTTTCAAACTGAATATTCCACTTCCATTCCAAAAAAATTGCACAGAATTGAAGTTTCATTCGTGACTCTATGCACAAGTTCATCTTGTAAGAGTCATTTTAACCAAATATCACCTCTTAATAGCAAAGCGCCTGCATTTCTGCTTGCAAGACAGCCAGTAATTGGTGACGTTAAAAATTCTGCGGGATCTACTGCTGCCAACTTAATGCTTTATTGTCGGAAGGGACGAGCACCTCCAATTAGATTACAGGCAATTCCAGGTCACTGCAAGATCGGACTGCAGCCAGATACTGTATCTCCGCAGCGGTCACAACGGCTAGAATTGCGTCTAGTAGTGCTGTAGATGGTGGATGAATCACACACACCAACACACACACACTGCTAACAAGACCCCAAAGGACGAGTTTCGAGGCTTTATTATATAACACAGCCTCAGTGAAAACAAGAGCACAATGGAAATACGCTATTAGTCAGCACACCGAGCAGAAAAAACACGAGAATGGTTTTGTGTTTCTCAAAGTAATGAGAAAAACTGCTCTAGTTTAAAATACAACATGTAAAGAATGTAAAGAAACATTTCCTGCATTGTGTAAAGAAAGCAGAGTACGGCAGCTCCTCCTCCAACATCTCTTTCACCGCCAGTTGTTTTGTATCATAAAGATGCAACATTAGAAAGAAAAAAGTGTGGTAGAATAAGAGAGGGGGAAAGACAAGAATAAGATTGTTCTCTATTGATCTTAAAGTGGTGTGGCTTGGAAAAAATAACTCATCTATAATAAGGGGGGAAGAATGAAGCAATAATTCAGAGGTATTGAACGCTCCACTGCCGTGGGTATTGATCCCCCAGAGCTCTTGCCTTCAGCTCGTACCTGAAGGGGGGGGGGATACATGCGCCCTCTGGGAAGAAGAAGGAGGGAAGGAGATGAAGGGGGGAGGGAGGGAGGAAGGTGGTGACATTCCCTTGCTCATTACTGCAGTACTACAGCAGGAAAAGGATAGGAGTTTTAGTTAAAGACAATCCATACAGTCAAAGTGCTGTCACGGAGAGTCACGAACCTGCTTGTTCCAAGAATAGAATCGGTATTGTTATTGATTTGAGTGGATAACTTTAAATTTGATTCTGTTTTGTCTGATTCAATTCGTATGAATTTGATTTGACTCAAACGTTCTTTTAGTGAAAGACAACCCATGTGTCATAGTTGCTAGAGTGCTAAATTCAATCAATTCAATCAAATCAATTCTTCACTCTTAAAAATAAAGGTTCCAAAAGGACAGTTCATAAAATAACCATTTTGAAATACATTTTAATAACCTAAAACCTTTTTGACTATAAAGAACCTTTTCTGCATTTAAAAGGTTCTATAGATGTTCAAGGTTTTGTTCAACCATTGAATAAAAAACCTTTTTTTTATGTATACCATTTATTTTGTTCAGTCTGATTCAGTACATTTGGATTTGAAATTTTTAGTGATCTATATGAGCAATATCACATGAGACGTGCCTACAGCCGAATCACAGCTGTGCCAATATACAGCCATATCTCACGCCCAAGAGTGTGATATTGCGTTTATACAACAGTTTGACAGCACGAACAGTACAAATACATAAGAAACAACAGCGGAGTGTCTTTAAAACCCTCTTTTGTGCAAACTACTTCCTTTCGTTATGGATTCAAATCTCAGTTTGACAGTTTAACAGCTGAGCCCAAGCCTCTGTTGCTAATTTGAAAATGTCACTTTAGAATTAGTAATTAAGGAACGTTGATGAGATTTTGCCCTCAGCCAAAACTATTTGCTCTGGAACAAATAATAGATTTATAAGACCAAAGACTGCCCGGTAGATTTATCCAAAATGAATTATATCTCATATTTAACCACTATAGAGATATTAAAGCAAACGGCAAATTCCAGAAGATCTGGCCCAGGTGAAGCTACTCTTGGTGGGTTTAATTCATTGACTTTGATTCATTCATTTAAATTTAGTTGGTTTTGAAATGTTTTTAGTGAAAGACGATCCATATTATCATAGTGCCAACACACCATCAGACCTACTGGTTGTAGAAAAGAATCATTTATTTTGTAGATTTTATTCTGTCAGTTTGATTGACTTATTTTGATTCAATATGTTTGATTTGATTCAAACACTCTAAAATGAATGTTTAAGTGAAAAAACAATCTACATCATACAGTTTAAGTGCTGGTTGGTTCTTAAATAGAATTAATTTTGTTATATATTTGATTAATTTACTTTGATTCAAGTATGTTGCTTTCATTTAGCTAGATTCAATCTGTTTGATTTGATTAAAAGATGTGACCCTGGACCACAAAAACCAGTCATAAGGGAAAATAAATAAATAAGCTTTCCATTAATGTATGGTTTGTTAGGCTATGACAATATCTGGTTGAGATACAACTATTTGAAAATCGGAATCTGAGGGTGCAAAAAAAATCTAAAATTTGAGAAAATTGCCTTTAAATTTGTCCAAATGAAGTTCTTAGCAATGCATATTGCCTATAATTTTTTTTATGTAGGAAATTTGCAAAATATTTTCATGGAAAACTATCTTTACTTAATATCCTAATGATTTTTGACAAAAATTGATCATTTTGACCCATACAATGTATTGTTGGCTATTGCTACAAATATATTTGTGTGACTTACGACTGGTTTTGTGGCTCAGGGTCACAAATCACATTTAAGGTCTATTGAATCTATACTCAAATGCTGGGTCAAAAACAACCCAGCGCTTGATAAAATATGGATAAACCTAGCTACAGGGTTGTTATGACCCAGTGGTTGGGTTAAAAGTTTTATTTAACTCAACTATTGTTTAAAAAAGACTATATATCTTGCTTAAAATGAACCCAAAATGTTGGAAATGAACATTTATCAGTATGTTCAATACATGAATATCAATCATTTTTCAATAAGTTGAATAAATAATAATTAAATAATAAACGTTTTTGAAACGGCTTATTAATAAATGTTTACTTTTTGATTATTGCTGATGCCTCTAGTAATTATGTGTCTGAATTTTTAATTTACAACCTATTCTGGGTTCATTTTACAATCATTTTTAAAGAATAGTTAAGTTAAATAAAACTACCCAGAAAACCCCACTGGGTCAAAACAACTCAGTTGCTGGATTTGTCCATATTTAAGCCAGCGCTGAGTTGTATTTAACCCAGCATTTTGTGCATGAATCTAATGAATCTATTGAATTTTGTGTGTGCAATAGGCAATTACGTACCCGCCTACTACCCATCATGCTGCTTTACTATGCTCCAATTAAATGAGGACTTACCTCATGCGTCCCTGTCTCCTCTTTCTCCACTATCCCTCTACTCGCAACAGTCTCTTCTCCAGGTCATTATAGTGAAATATGATGAGGCCTGGATCTGCCCTCATGAAATTTCAATAAGAATTGATCTCAGTGATTGCAAGAGATTCTTCACAGAAAGCGAGGGATAGAAATAAGTGATACGCAGAGGGTGGGGGGTATATTTGCTCATTAATTTATTGTCAATGATATCAGTATGACAGTATCAGCCAATCGTTTTGTGCTGACAGCTCACAGACGGTGCGGCAGTGGCACTATTCATTGATCCTAGTTTTTCTTTGTGGACTCTAGTAGACGATGTTTGCACAGGCTCTGTTTGGTTAACTAAATCTCTGTCGCTAAAGCGATTTCCAAATTACAAATCTATTAAGTTCAGACAATTTAGACCTGTGATAAGCCTATGGATTTCAGCGTCCTTGAGCTAGTATCGTATCAGTATATGATGTATAACATGGCAGATGCATTGGATTGTTTGCGTTCCGCGGTTCAAACCGATATTCTTTTAACAACTCCATTCTGAAAGATTTTGGGCTGCTAAATTAGCTACTTCTCTCACTTAGGTTATTTTTGGCTATTTAACCGCTAAAGCTACCAAGGGAGAACTATAAACCAACATCCCTGTGCAAATTGATGCCATGTGGTATTAATACGAGGAAAACAATAAAACAGTTTGAAGAAGTGTAGTTAGGCCAAGCTATAAATACTTACCGTGTGGTTAGCGCTTGTAGTGAATACTGCACTCAGCTACAGTGAAAAGTTAGGCCAACAACAATCCCACTTCCCCATTTTGGGAAGAGAACTTTTCGTACTGTACAGATATTTAAATAGTCGATGGCCTTCTGAGAACTTCATTCTCTCGAGATTGTCCCTTGTTAGACCCTTGAAGGGTTATTTCCTCTATAGAAATTGACTTTGTGTGTTTCAATGGCCTTGATAGCTCTGTGTTCTTTTAAGTGAGGGTTAGAGGATGTGGTGACCAAATCAGAAAGTATATCAAATTGGAAACTCATATTCTCTTGAGGGACACAATGACCCCAGCTTGTGTTGAAAGTGGACAAAAGGTTCTTTCATGAGAAACAGCTTCTTCAAAAACATAGTTTAGTCTAGTAGGGTTGTTTTTCTAAAGGGGTTTGGAACATGACCCTAGAAATACTGTGGTTTAAAAACTCATGATTGCTATTTTATGTATGTGTTTATGTATGTACAGACAAACCAAAATTTATTCAGACATCTTCAGCATTTCTCACATTGTCACAGTTTATTCGCTGTAGTTTAGAAAATGGTCATACGTATATGACAAGAACTCAAGAGTTAAACTGTGTCAGAACGAATTAATCTTGATAATGTCAGATAACTTTGATAGAAAGATATGTAACAAAACAAGGTCAAAGTGTCAAATCAAATTTTTGGACCCAATTTTTGTTTGTTTTTTTATCAGTTTTACACGTAGTCCACTATATGAAGAATTTTTGGGTATAATATGTCACATTTTACTTTATTTTTACTATCCTCGCTAAAATAAATTAACTATAGTGTCCTGCACCATTGTTTTGACTGTATGTATATATTTAGTGACACCATTTACATTTATTACATGCAGCACTTCATACATATTTTATTTTATTTTATTTTATTTTATTTTATTTTATTTTATTTTATTTTATTTTATTTTATTTTATTTTATTTCGCACACAGTGGTCCCACAAGTTTAAAAGTCATACTTAAAAATTAATTATATTTATTTATTAATGCATAATTTGATGAATAATTTTTCTAATATAATATTAACATTTTCTAATATAATATAATATACATTATAAAATGGCTAAAATTGTTGTACTAATAACTTATTAGTACTATTAATAAATAAAAAACGTCTTTTATTCTTTCGATTTTTATTTTTATTTTTATTTTTAATTTTTTTTAGCAGTTTGAAAGGGGCACCTAAAATGCATATTTATTTCTTAATCCATAATTTTATAAGTTGTGTTAAAAAATATATAATATACATTATGAAATCATATAATTTGCTTTTATTAATTAGCTTATTAATAACTTATAATTAATAACAATAATTATATTATTATTATTATTACATGCATCACTTGATGCATATTAGCATATTTAATAATGTATTTATTCAATAGAATATTTAACAAATAATATAATTTAATATAAATGATGAAATCATGTAATTTGCTTGTATTAATTAACTTATTAATAACTTATAATTAATAGCAAGTGTTGTTGTTAGTATTTTTATTATATGCATCACCTGATAATTATTATAATATAATATAATATAATATTGTAAATAAATACCATTTTAGTAAATATTGCTATTAATTTAATAATTACATTTGTATCATTTGATTAATAAATATTATAATATTATATTAGAAAACTTGTTCTTCAAATGATGCATTAATAAATAAAGATCATGCATTTTTAACTGTGAAAAAATAAAATAAAATAAAATTAGATTAAATGATAAGTATGTATGAAGTGATGCATGTAGTAAATAAAAATGATGTCACTAAATACATACATACAATTGTGTTATATTATTTTAATTCACTTTAGCTGGTTGTTAATGTACATTAAATCACAAATACAATGCTTGACATTTCTTGACAACTCTTTTGGTGTAGTAGCCATCGAAAAGCATTTAAATACACAACAAACCACACTTAAAAATGTATGGCTCTCTTTGGATTAGAAGCAAAAATAAGTTTAAAGGCTTCATTGAGACTGATAACAAAATAAGTGATGGCCAATTAATTAAGACAATTCCGAGTGAAAAACAAATCCTAATGCTTTATCTTTCCCCACACGTCTTGAGAACCCTTTGTCCTCGCACTTCTCTCTCTCTCTCTCTCTCTCTTTCTTCCTCTCTCTCCGTCGACCTCTGGGTCTCTCAGTAAGTGAATGTTTTCCCCAGGCTGAGTGAGAGGATTGGATACAATGTAGAAATCAGTGGCAATAAGAGAGGAGTGAAGTACTCCTGACACAAACAAGCATGTGAATGCGTTCTTGAGCGCACTGACTCATCCATCTCCATATCGCTTTATTAACAGACGCCTCACGCACACGCCAGCTTTCTTTCTCCTTCATCCAGACAGGTTTTTTTTCGATTAATTAGATATTATCAACCAACCTTTCTGATGAACTGTATAATGAAAGGTCGTTTATTGCAGTAATAACTGTGAACAGCAGCACTTCTTCCGTCATTAACCTATGTGTTCTTAATTGGCACGCACTAACTTCAATATAACTTAGAAAGTATTTACAGTATCTTAGCCATCTGCTCCAACCGACAGGAAAGTACCTACGTTTCATGCCCCAGCAGCCCTTAACACTCCCTCATGCTCAAACTGTCCAAACCACTGTCTCTTTCTCTCTTCCTCTTTTCTCTTTTTCTTCTCACACGTCCATCCTTCAACAGCCTTGGGACCAGACACTCATACAACATGTTATTTATGAACGTTTTGCAATACATGCTCATATTTTGGGCTTAATCGGATGCCATTTTTAGTTCCCATGAACATTGAACCACATGCTAACCAAAACAAAGAGGATGGCGAACAACGTGGCACCTGTAAAACACAGGCTGTTATGAATATAAGCTGAATATAGGAACATGCCTCTAATGTTTCATGTAATATTCCACACTATGTTAAATGCTTTGCATAATGAAAAAGATGTTTTTGCTATTTTTTATTTATTTAACAAAGACTTTAAGATATAATATAATATAATATAATATATGTGGTAAAATATTTTTTATTAATATAATACTTATTAAATTAGAATTTTCTTTATTTTTTATAATTAATATATTTTAATAAATGTATTTTTTGTTAAATGTAATGTCTTCATATTATTACAAAATGTGTTTATGTGTTTATAATATAATATAGGAGTAAAATATTTTAATTCATATTATATAATATTATATTGGACAAAAATAGTTTAATTAATATAATTATTTTATAATTATAATTTTACATTTTTTATAATTAATATATTTTAATTAATTATTTATTTAATTAATAAATATTTAACTATTAAAATGTGTTTATAATATAATATATGTAGTAAAATTTTAATTTTAATTGTATTTTTTAAATAAATAAATACATTTTATATTTTAGAATTAAAATATTTTATTTTTTTATTATTAAATGTCATGTCTTCATATTATTGCAAAATGTGTTTATAATATAATATATGACTAAATTATTTTAGTAATATAATATAATATAAAGTAATGTAATATAATACAGGACTGAAATAGTTTAATTAATATACTTATTTTATAGTTATTAATTTCTTTCTTCTCTAATTGTTATAATTAATATATTTTAATTAATTTATTTTTTATTAAATGCATTATTACAAAATATAATAATGTAATATAATATAATATAGTATAATGATAGTAAAATTTTATTTAATTTTATGTATGTACAGTGTTTTTAACACATCTAAGTGAAATGGCCATCTTTTATAACTATTTGAAATGTGACGATTTTTATTGTTTGACACTTTTACCATTTCGAGCATTACATATTATAAATAAAAGTTTTTAGTTTGTTTTTCAGGGTCCCCTTTTATTTAATTTTATTTAATTTTATTTTATTATTTATACATGTAGTTTTTTCTTTTTTATAATTATTTTTTTTATTAAATGTCATATCTTCATATTATTAAAAATTGTGTTTATTATAATATAATATAAAATATTGTAATTTATATAATTATTTTATAACTATTATTATGTTAAATTTTTTATAACTAATATAATTCGTTTTTTGTATTAAATGTCATGTTTTTA
Source organism: Garra rufa (assembly GCF_049309525.1). NCBI lineage: Eukaryota > Metazoa > Chordata > Actinopteri > Cypriniformes > Cyprinidae > Garra > Garra rufa. Next base: position 8,170,528 of record NC_133379.1, read on the forward strand.
TGTATGTATTACATAGTGTAATATAATATAATATAAATCTTTAGAAACTGTAGTTTGTCTGAACTGGTTAGAACAGTCTTCAATGCTAATGCCATCAGGAGTTTTTATTTGGTCCCTTACTTTTAAACCAGCTCTCAAAAGTGTGGCACTTTACAAACAAAGTGCCATCACGAACAGATCTTCGACATCCATTTTCTGTCCATTACAGGAGCAAATGGTGTTAACATCTCTCCTGTCCTCCATCTCATCCCTCGCTCACACTGAATGACAGGCTTTCGTGTTTTTGACAGCATAAAGACTTTATGCAAAGTAATTGCTGCATGAAATGTAAAACATAAACGTCCTACGATTACACACTATACACGCTTGCAGCACTTAACACGGCCGGAAGAATTCCCAACAATCTTAAATGACTTCCATTAGAACCGCAGTACATATTAATATTGCACTTTCTGAGTTATTACTCTAGGTTGAAGTGAGTTTTTTGTGTATATTTTGTGTATAATTTACAAGAACTAAATGTATGTGTTCAATTGTGCTCCAAGCTTTTTATTCTTCACAGCATATCAAAAGGAAAAAAAACCTAACCATTCTTTTAAAATTGCATAAAAAGTGATGAATATGTCTCTTTTGTTTGTATTTACAGCTCTGAATGAGCCCACCATAGACTACGGTTTTCAGCGGTTACAGAAGGTGATACCTCGACATCCAGGAGACCCTGAACGCCTGCCAAAGGTACGGAACTAAATTTCCACTATTTCTAACAAGTTAATAGGGTCAAAAAGAGTCAAATGCAGTAATATATATATATATACAGTCAAGCCCAAAATTATTCATTCCCCTGGCAAATTATGACTTAAAGTTACTTTTATTCAACCAGCAAGTTTATTTTTTTATTAGAAATGACACAGACGTCTCTCAGTAGATAATAAGACGATGTACAAGAAGCATCATTGTGGAAAAAATTATGACTCATCTTTTATTTACATTTGAACAAAAAGCGGCATGTCCAAAAAATTCATACCCTTCTCAATAATTAATAGAAAAGCCTTTATTAGCTATTACAGCAATCAAACACTTCCTATAATTGCTGACCAGCTTTTTGCATGTCTCCACTGGTATTTTTGCCCATTCATCTTTGGCGATGAGCTCCAACTCTTTCAGGTTGGAGGGTCTCCTTGCCATCACCCTGATCTTTAGCTCCCTTCACAGATTCTCAATTGGATTTAAGTCAGGACTCTGGCTGGGCCACTGCAAAACGTTAATGTTTTTGTATGTTCTTTCTTCACCACTGTTTTGGGTCATTGTTGTGCTGAAATATCCACTGGTGCCCAAGGCCAAGTTTCTCTGCAGACTGCCTGATGTTGTTGTTGAGAATTTTGATGTATTGCTCCTTTTTCATGGTGCCGTTTACTGTGATTAGGTTCCCAAAACACCCCCAAAACATTAGGTTCCCACCACCATATTTGACAGTGGGGATGGTGTTCTTAGGGTTCTCCCTTTTTACGCCAAATGAAGGCTACATCATTGTGGCCAAACAATTAAATTTTTGTTTCCTCTGACCATAAAACAGAAGACCAGAAGTCTTCTACTTTGTCCAAATTTGCATTTGCAAAGGCCAAGTGGGCTTTTGTGTGCCTTATCTGGAGAAGTGGTGTCCTCCCTGGTCTGTGTCCGTGGAACCCAGTGGTGAGCAGTGTCCGTTGGACTGTCTGCCTTGAGATGTTGCCACCAGCAGAGCCCAGATTCATCAGGATGGCCTTGGTGGTGATCCTTGGATTCTTTTTTACCTCTCTCACTATCCTCCTGGCCAGCACAGGTGTCACTTTTGGCTTCCGACCACGTCCTCTGAGATTTTTCACAGTGCGGAACGTCTTGTATTTTTTAATAATACTTTGCACTGTAGCCACTGGAACTTCAAAACATTTAGATATGGTCTTATTGCCCTTGTCTGACTTGTGAGCAGCCACAATGCGCAGCTGCAGGTCCATAGTGAGCTCCTTTGTCTTAGCCATGACTGTCCACAAACCAACAGCAGAGAGCTTCTGTTTTTCACCTGTTGAGTTGATTAAAACAGCTGTTCCCAATGGATCAGGGTAATTAGCATGCTTTAGAACAGCTTGGACTATGTGGAATGGTATAGAACTTTAGATTTTCTCATAGACTGTGACAGTTTGCAAAGGGTATGAATAATTTTGGACATGCCACTTTTTGTTCAAATGTAAATAAAAGCTGAGAAATATTTTTTTCCACAATGATGCCTCTTGTACATTGTCTTATTATCTTTTGGGAGAAGCCTGTGTCATTTCCAGTCAAAAAAAACTTGCTGCTTGAATAAAAGTAACTTTAAGTCAGAATTTGCCAGGGGTATGAATAATTTCAATAATATATATACATACAGGCTTAATTGCATGACTCCATTGAACTAACAGGTTTATGGAGAAGCCATGTTGGGTGGGCTGAATCATGAATCATTATACAGCTGTATGCGTTTGATCTGACATTCCTCTATCACTATTAAGTGCTTCCAGATCGTCTTTCCTTGATTTAGATTTTAGAAAGCGTACTACAGCATTAGCTATAACATCAAAGTAATGAGTCTCACTTATGAAGGACTGAGATGCCGGGCCGGCCTCTTCTTATGTCATCATTGTCTTGGTGATGAAACTCATATGGTAATAATTCTGCTTGGATGAACATTAGATCTGTTGCAAAAGGACAGAAAGAGTTGCATCATGATAAAACACACACACACACACACACACACACACACACACACACACACACACACACACACACACACACACACACATTTCTGTCTGTTGCTGTTGTTTTGCCTCTGCATGTATACAGAGGCATGTTTGCATGTGTTGTGTTTGTAAATGGATCCACAGGTACTCTGTATGGTGTTTGATCTGTTTTTCAGTTGGGCCAGTTTGGTTGTAATGAAAGCATGTTGTTTAGTTGTGTAAATAAGCTAAATAAGCAAATGTCACAGAGGGAGGTTATTCTGTTGCATTTGCTGTGCTGGAAGTCATTTGAAATAGTTGGGAATTCTCTAGAAATATGAAACATTGAAACATGAAAGCATTCTTTGTTCAATTATTGTGATTCACAGTTCAAATCCCAGTTATAGCAGGACTAGGTCAGGTGTCAGAAAACACTGGCTTAGATTTCGCCAAGTACAGCGTGTTCCTGGATCAACTTTCTTGTTGGTTCTGGAAGAACATTCCTATCGACAAAATTTAATTATTTTTTTTAGGGTTCAGGGTTAGACCTCAGTTTAGGCCTGAGGTTTGAGACTAAAGCAACATTCTGTCATTTTGATTTTAATTATTGATATATAATGTAATATAATTTATAACTTTTTGTAAATATTGCTATTAATTTATTAATTACATTTGCATAATTTAATGTATGAATTATTATATTGTATTAGATTAGATTAAATTAGATATTTAGAGTTTTTTTTCACGCATGTGAAATGGCCATTTATAACTATTTGAAATGTGACATTATTAATTATTATTATTTATTTATTTAATTTTTATATTAAGCAAAACATTTCTGAATAATATCTCTAATATTTCTATATTTCTAAGTTTTTTTCAGTGTCCCCTTGGATTTTATTATTTTATTTAATTTTATTTTATTTATAAATGTACAGTTTTTTCACACATCTATGTGAAATTGCCATATTTTATAACTATTTAAAATGTAACAATTTTTATTTTATATATATATATATATATATATATATATATATATATATATATATATATATATATATATTAGTGGTGGGCCGTTATCTGCGTTAACGTGCTGCGTTAACGTGAGACTCTTATCGGGCGATAAAAAAAATATCGCCTTTAATCTATTCTCAAAGTTGGGTTGGGAGCTGGGTCTAAACTACGTAAGCTATGATGACTTTCACCTTGATATTTTAGCGCGGATGACGTATACCTAGTCGAATTGCACTGTAGGGGGCGAGAACGAGTCTTCAACTTCTGTGAAATTACCACATCAAATGAGACATGCAAACATGGATGCAGCTATGAAGCCGCTTCAGGGCAGGTGCGTGCGTTGCTAGACCCTTTTTACTGGGGCACGTGCCCCAGTGAAAATCTGCTGTGCCCCAGTAAAATCTCAAGTTTGAGTTATAATTTACTTTGATAATCCCGAAATAAAGACATTAAACTATATGCAACAACTGAATTGACGCTTCTAAAAGCAACGCAGTTTAATCGAAGACTATGCATGCAGAAATCCATGCCCGTGCGCGTCTGTGTATTTAACGGCAACGCGCATGTCGTGCAGCCTTTTGCGCAGAAGTACTTGGTTACACAAATTTGTATAGGTAATTATGTTGTAAATGCAATTGTCAAGCAGTTTGTGATGCATTTTGGAAACAGGAGATGAGCACCTGATCTAATGCGCCACCTGGCCCGTTCTCGAAGACTTACTTTTAGTCATTATTTGGGTAGCACACATATTCTGAATGCCTTCAGCAGAATTCAAATTAGCCATTTTAATCTAGATTAATCTAGATTAATTCCAAGATTTAATCTAGATTAATCTAGATTAAAAAAATTAATCTATGCCCACCCCTAATATATATATATTATATTTTATATACAAATATTTTCTGAACAATATATCAAATATTTTTTTACTTCCTTATGCTTTGACACTTTTACCCTTTCAGAATTACTCAAATAATTTTAGACAGTATGAATGAAGGTTTTTTCCTTTTTTCAAGTGTCCCATTTTATTTTATTTTATTATTTTATTTTATTTTATTTTTTAATGTTCTTACTTTTTTCACACATCTATGTTAAATGGGCATATATATATATATATATATATATATGTGTGTGTGTGTGTGTGTGTGTATGTATGTATAATAAGCAAATATTTTTCAGAAAAATATATTAAAGATTTTTATTACCTTTTGCCCTTTCAACATAAGTAAAATAATTTTAATTTTAATTTTAAAATAATTTTAGACATTATGAATTTTTTTCAGTTAGTTTTTAAAGTGTCCCCTTGATTCTTATATTATATTATATTATATTATATTATATTATATTATATTATATTATATTATATTTATTATATTATATTATATTATATTATATTATATTATATTATATTATTAAATTATATATTTATTTTATTATATATATGTGAAATGGCTGTCTTTTATAACTACTTGATTTTTTTTTCATATTAAGCAAAAATTCTCTTATAATATATCTAATATATATTTTTTCCTTACGCTTCGACACTTTTACCATTTTGCCATTAGTAAAATAATTTTATACATTACGAATGAATGTTTTTCAGTTTGTTTTTTAGTCTCCGCTTGATGATTTTTTTGTTTTATTTTATTTATTTATTTATCAGAAATTTTAACATTTTTGACACATCGACGTGAAATGGCAATCTTTTATAGCTATTTGAAATGTGTCAATTTTTGTTTCGTATTAAGCAAATATTTTCTCAACAATATAAAAATGTTTGCTTTGACACTTTTACCCTTTCAGCATTATATTATATTATCTATAATATTAGATATTTGAAAGATATATCAAAAAAGATATAGTCAAAATCTCTAAAACTTCAAAACTTCCCTTGCTACATTCATCTTCTGTTTGGAGCGTTGAGTACATTTTGCTTGTTTAGATTATTCTGTTCATTTCACAAGTGTGTATGTTTGCTCATGTGCTGCAAGCTTATTGTATATACATGTGAGTGTGTTTATGTGTGTGTGTGTGGGTGAGTTTAAGAGCGCGGCACCCAGAGGTGATCCATCATGGTGAAGTCAGCTGTCCAGCGGTGCCTCCCGGCAGGTCAGCGATCGAAGTCTCCGCTGGCCGGACTTTATTATTGCTCCACCACCAGTAATTGAGTCACAGCAGAGGATGTGTGTGTGTGTGTGTGTGTGTGTGTGTGTGTGTGTGTGTGTGTGTGTGTGTGTGTGTGTGTGTGTGTGTGTGTGTGTGTTTGAAAGGAGGAAGAGAAATTATTCCAGCACACTGGCACCTCTGACATTCAGAACAGTGTTGAGCTCAATGAAGAGGTCGGACATATGGAGGAACAGAGAATCATACATAATCTCTCGCTCGCTCTCCATCTCTCTGGTCTTGGCCGCTGTCCCATTGGCAGAGGCGGCGCCACACACACACAAACACACACACATGCTCTCTGTTCCTCTCCGCCCCATCGATTTTCTCGTCCTTATTGAGGTAATAACAGTTTGTTGACGGGGCTCTCTTTTCAACTGCTCACCTCAATCATACCAGCCAAACACAGGGACGCCCAAAGAGAGAGACTGGCACACACAAACACACACAGATCTGAATGAGGACATTCCATTGACTTCTACTGTTTTTATAGAAAGCTGATTATAGACTATAGACTAATTACAAAAGAAAAACTTTTTAGAAGTAAAGATATGTGTTTACAATATAGTGAACCTCCTGTAAGCAGATTTAAGAGTTAAAATCTACGTAGGATGTTCATGCGGGAATGATAACATGACTGATTTTGATCAGTTTTTGCAATTTCAAGCACTGGATTAAGCAACATTAATTCATAATTAGGTGTTTCTCCTACTTCATCTAAACCTTTCAGGTTAGTTTTCTATAGAGACTGATTTGTTCTGAGTTGAAAGCCAGACGCAGACAGACATGAGAAGCTCAGAAGGACAGACGGTGTAGTAGCCCGTATGAAAGGATTAGAGAGGACAACAGAAGTGTGGATGCTCTGCTGGACATTTACATTGACAATGAGATCTGACATGGACCTACATAGCCTGTCCATTTTGGAGCTTTTATTGATCAGCTTTTAGTATTTTGTTTTTTTTTTTCAAAGAAGTTGTTCCAATGCTGCATGAGCTTCCACTGACACAAAAAAGATGTTCAGACAGTTCAGTTTAAACATGAAAGCTACAAAACAGACAAAAAAAGCATGATAAAAATAGACTTCTTCACTTTATTCAAAGTGTTCTGGTGCCATACAATTTTTTTTTTTTTTTTTTTTTTTTTTACAAATAATGACACGCAAGACAACATAAGGCAGTTTCAACTCAGTCAATTTCCAAATGTAACCATGTAAAGACTGATTTAAAAGTGACATAAAATAATAGTCTGAATCAGCATATTAGAATGATTTCTGAAGGATCATGTGAAAAATGTAGCTTTGATCACAGAAATAAAATACATTTTAAAATATATTCAAATAGAAAACAGTTATTTCAAATTGTAAAAATATTTCAATTATAGTGTTTTATTTTTATTTTATTGTTTTGTATTATTTCATTTTATTTCATTTAATTTTTTTATTTATTTCAATTCATTTCATTTTATTTATTCATTTATTTTTATTTATTCATTTAATTTTGTTTTAATTTCATTATTCATTTTATTTATACATTATTTTATGTTTTTATTTTAGTTTTATTTTATTTCATTTTATTTATTTTTTTATTATTATTTTTGTTTTATTTTATTTTATTGTTTTGTTTCATTTCATGTGTTTTCTTATTTTTATGTTTATTTTATTTTATAAATGTTTTTTTTGAGTATCACATGCTTTTATAATTCATATTGTGTGATATAGTAGCTTATACTGGAAGAGGAAAAACATCTCAACTTTATTCAAAGGCCCAAACTGAGAAAAAATATGCAATTTGGTGTACATATTTATGTGACCAATAAATCCATTTTGTAATGTAAATCAGTAAGATCTTTATAACTACTTATTCATAAAATGTAAATAAATATCAGTTGTCACTGTTTTATTAAGATGTTATTTGATATCAAACATACATAGATGATATAAAACATATAGTTCAGTGCAATACAATGATGACTGATAGATGTCTGTATGTTTGATACTAACATTTTAACATAATTTATTAATTTATTAATTTGTCTGTTTGTTTGTGTTTTGTTTTATTTATTATTATAAATATTTTTTGTGTAAAAAAAAAACGATGTATAGATACTCAAGTAAAGCTAAATTGCTTTAGTCCAGCAAAGAGGTTTTTTTTAATACTAAAAGTAGTAGATTGTATACAATAGGATTTAAGTTTTTGATCATTTAGAGGCCTTAAAAACTTGCATATCAAATATAATACAGTAGGATTTATAGGATTAAAAATAACAGGTTTCAGGAATTATTACCAGGAAAGCAAAGTGCTGATATCATTGTACATGAAGTTGTTGTCACCATTTTATGATGTCATCATGTGACGATGTCATGCTGCATCAGAGCTGATCTAATCAACCCTGTGAACAAATGCAGTTTAAAACAGAATCAAAATGATGATCCAAACATGATACACCACTTCCTGTAATGTCAAGACAGTCAGTAACACTTTAGGGAACACATATTCACAATAAATTCCCTCAATAAATACCTAATCTGCTGCTTATTGATAATAAAAAAGGTAGTTGTTGGTAGTAGTGAGGGTTAAGGGATGTAGAACATAGTCTTGCAGAATAAGGCAATAATATGTGCTTTATAAGTACAGATAATGTACTCACCCCGTTGTCATCCAAGATGTTTATGTCTTTCCTTCTTCAGTCGTAAGGAAGTTGTTTTTTGAGGAAAACATTTCAGGATTTCTCTCCATATAACGGACTTCTATGGTGCCCCCGAGTTTGAACTTCCAAAATGCAGTTTAAATGCAGGTTCAAAGGGCTCTAAATGATCTGAGGAAGAAGGGTCTTATCTAGCAAAACGATCGGGTTATTTTCTAAAAATATTTACAATTTATATACTTTTTAATCTCAAACGCTCATCTTGTCTAGCTCGAGCATTGTCTAGCATTTGAGGTAAAAAAGTATATAAATTGTAATTGTTTTTAGAAAATAACCCATTATTTTGCTAGATAAGACCCTTTTTTCCTCAGCTGGGATCGTTTAGATTCCTTTGAAGCTGCATTTTGGAAGTTCAAACTCGGGGGCACCATAGAAGTCCATTATATGGAGAGAAATCCTGAAACATTTTCGTCAAAAAACAATTTCTTTACGACTGAAGAAAGAAAGACATGAACATCTTGGATGACAAGGGGGTGAGAACATTATCTGTAAATATTTGTTCTGAAAGTGAACTACTCCTTAATTAGTGAATAAGTGGGTATTATGATTTCTCAACCAAACTGATCACTGTTTGACTGTTATGGATGAGTTTAGTACCTGGTCCAAAGGCATAGAAAACCACATTAGATTTGTGATGTATAGCGCTCAGTGTTTCTACCATACAGTATTCATCATCGACCTCTGCTCCTCATCTTTTCCGCTGAATTTGATTGATGTTTTGGCTGAACTCGCACGTTCTGGGAATTCACTGCCTCCAGGCCGGCCCGCGTTCGTTCGGGGCCCTTTCGCTCGCCAGTATCCCTTTCGCGCTCCCCCACGCTGGGCTGCAGAGGGACTCTCCTCCGCCTCCTCACTCTCGCTGCAGGATCTATCGCTCTAACAGCTCCCCGTGACGATAATGAGAGGTTAACGCAGTGCCAGCACGGCCATAATTGAGTGAATTTAGCACCTTGGACAGCGCACTAAAACTCCTCATTGCTTGCCTGACCCCCCGTCAAGTTTTGTTTGTGCGTTCGTGTCCGTGTGTGTGTCTGTGTGTGCGCGGTGCGACACACCCCAGGGCTGATTGGGAGGCAATATGTTCCAACACAGCGCTCACACACACATGCTAAGGGGTAAGATCCTGGTGAAGGTTGCATTCAGAAGGGGGGAGCAATTTTCTGCCTGTCACTCGGTTAGCTGGAGCAGTGCCCTTCTGCATTAACTTCTACCAAAGACCTCCCACACGCTAACATATAGGATGGAGAAATGTAAGGAAAATGTTTGAGGACCATGTGAACGGTTCTGCAGTTCAAATATCTAACAAATGTACTCTCACAAAAAGAAAAAAAAAATATGAATTTTAAATACATGTAAAATTAAAGGGCCTTATTATTTTGTATACATGAGCAGAATAAATTTCTTCGTAAATTGTTTTAAAAACCATTCATTTATGGAACATTTTACATTTATATACGTTATATTTACATATTATATTATATTATAAATTCTGAATTAAACAATCAGTGTAAGATTGGTTTTATGTACAATTCAGATTTATGACAGGGTAAGTTTTTATATTTAATTATTTATTTATATTCATAATTAGTTTTGTGGAATTACAGACAATATACATTTATATGAATACAACAACTTAGGTAAGAATTGTTTTAATTTCTTTGTAATTTGTTTGTAAAACCATTAATTTATGAAGCATTTATATACATCATATTCACATGTAAATAAATTAAACAATGCACATAAGATTGATTATATGTACAATTTAGATTTATGGTGTATTAGGAAAGGGTTTATGATTGTTTATTTATTATATTTAATTTAATTTTTTTTTATATTTATAATTATTTATGCAATTTTTCTCCCTAAAATATTTACATTAATAGGAATAAAAGAGTTTATGATTCATTTAATTTATTATTTTTTTATATTTATTATTATGCCAAATTGCAAACAATATGCATTGTTTTAATTTCTTTGTTAATTGTTTTTAAAACCATTATTCACACAAAATTTTACATTATATTTACATATTGTATATAAATTAAACAAACATAAGACTGATGTTACATACAGTTTAGATTTATGACAGATTAAATGTTTTTATATTTAATTTTATTATTTATTTGCATTTTTAATTATTTATGCAATTTTCTCCATGAAATATTTACATTAACAGAAATAAACCAGTTTATGATTATATGCAAATGCAAAATTCACTAACTTAGGTAAGAATTGTTCTGATTTCTTTCTAAATTGTTTTAATGATGGTTGTATTATTTAATTTAATTATTTATTTATATTTATAATTATTTATGCCCTTTCCCTTTTTATGATTAAATGCAAAATTGCAAAATATAGATTTAAATATAGATTTATTTTAATTGTTTGTTTGTAAAAGCATTAATAATTGTATGTAAAAGCATTAATTTCTGCAACATTTAAAATAAATATACATGCAACATGTAATATAAATATGCATGCAACATGTTTGTAAATTAAACAATCAATGTAAGATTGATTCTATGCATAATTTAGATTTATGACATATTAAGAAAGTTTTTATTTATTTTAATTTAATAATTTATATTCATAATTATTTTTATGTAATTATTTATTTATTGCATAAAATATAACGTATATTCATTTATAACTTATATATCTACATACAATTTAGATTTTTGACAGATTAAGAAAGGTTTTATGATTTATTTTAAGATAAAAAAATCTATTCATTTAACATTTGTTTTATTTTATTATTTATTTATATTTATAATTATTTATGCATTTTTCCCCTAAAGATTTACATTCACAGAAATAGAACAGTTTATGATTAAATACAAAATTACAAACAATATACATTTATATGAATTCAACGACTTGTGACCAATTTAAATTGTTACATATTAATGTGAAAAATTATTATTATTTTAATGCAACAATTTATATGCAAATAGTTCTACATTGCATTTATGTCAATGCATTAATTTACATAAGAATGGTTTTATAAATGATTTACAGTTATAACAATGCAACAACTCACATTAGAATGGTTTTACAGGGAATTTACATTTTTATCAAAGCACCGATCAATGTAAGAATGGTTTTATGCACTTTTTGCATTCACTACATTTATAACATGCGATAATTTACGTAAGAATGGTTTCAAAACTGTTTAAATTCAATGCAACAATTAACACAAAAATGGTTTTAGAAACGTTTATTTCATATCAGCGGAACAACTGAAGAATGGTTTTATGAAAAATGTATTATTAGAGTTTTTGTTTTGCTTCTGTTTCATGAATGAGGCCCAGTGTGTGAACATATTTAAATAGCATTTGAGATTTAAAATCTCCACATGTGAAACATTGCTAATGTCTTTCAAAATCACAAAACGTGCAATTTTGCAAAAAGAAATTCATGTGTTTTATTGCCTTTGATTTATGAGAGAAGTCGAATGACAAACCCGCACGATGTGATCCGCATTGCATCATTAATTCATTGTTTGTGAAAATGTGTTCAAAAAGCAGGATTTCGTGTCTCAACTTTTACTGGCCAAGACAAGCGTGCCATTTGGTGCACTTCTCCCTCGCTTGCACATCCCATGCTAGTTTGATAATGTGGAGATATTGCACAAGCCACATAATCACATTATTAAAGCAGCACAAAAGTCTCTAATGTTTTCCAGCCATTGCACTTAAACAATCATGACACCCGTTGTCCTTCTTCCGCGTCATGTGGCTGCGCAGAAAAGCGTATGTTAAAGTAATTACTTCTCATTAGCGGGAACGCATCGATTCCATCTCTGATGTACCGTCATCGCAAGAGCTCTTACGAGAGCCGGCTCTCTGCTGAGTTATTGCCCAGTACTGTGAAACCGAGTGACCTTCGCTGCAAACATAGATTGCATTGTCCTTCCTCAACGCAAAGCAGATGTTTGCTGAAATACTGCACTTTTTCATCCTGACAGACACAGAACAATTGAGCAAACATCAGCTCCATGTGTTCCACTTGGCTGTGATCACTGATGTTATTAAACGGAAATTCAACCCTTTTTCATCTGCGAAAGAGAACAACATCACATTGTATGGTTACAAGTGACAAGTATTATGGATTGTAAATGTGTAAAGGATGAAACTGGTTCTTAATCTTCTTCATCATTAATATTTCCTTTGTGTTTTATTTTGCACGCAGGAAGTGATTTTGAAGAGAGCAGCAGATCTAGTGGAAGCACTTTATGGAATGCCTCATAACAACCAGGTGAGGAAGAAACTCATTGATTATCATTGATAAATTCCCTACACTATTAAAACATATAAAAACAAAAAAACATTAAAAAAAGGAATTCTTAGACTCTTACTAGTTTATTTAATTTGTCTATGAATAATGTACAGCAGTGTACAAACATTACAGAAGAATTATGGTTGCTTTCAAAATTATTTTTTAAGTGTCCCCTTGGATTCTTTTCTTTTCTTTTCTTTGCATTAACTTTTTAGCTAAATTTAGTGCCATTTAATAGTGTTCTGTGAAGGAAAGGATAATGATGAAAATATCAATTTAAATATTTTTGAATAATATAGGCAATTACTTTGGTTTTCTAACTTTTGAAGAAAAAAATATTAGTGACATAATAGGTAGTCATGAGGGACATAACACCACAATGGATGTAATTTGTGTTACATATTTAAATCAATTTAACACAATAAATATCAAAAATGTTCATTTTTATTTAGGTTGTAAGGTTTTTTAACTTTTTTTGTTGCATTTTCATATTTTATTATTGAAACTCTGACACAAGAAAAAATAAAACAATAACATATGAAAAAGCATTTGAAATGAGAAAAAAATAGTCTTTATAAAAAGTTTTTAATTTGATCTTTATAGAATGGAAAGTAAAAAAATAAATACGTGTTTAACGTTTTTGTTGCATTTTCATATTTTGTTATTGAAACTCTGAGACAAGAAAAATAAAAACAATAACACTTACACATAAAAACATTTAAAAAGTAGAAAAAACAGTCATGATAAAAGTTTTTAATTTGATCTTTATATAATATAGTTTTAAAAAATAAGAGTTTTTATCTTTTTTGTTGCATTTTCATATTTTATTATTGAAACTAAACAAAAGAAAAGTTAAAACAATAACATGTACATATTTTTAAAAAGCATTTGAAAAGTAGAAAGAAATAAAGTCATGATAAAAAAGTTTTTAATTTGACCTTTATATAATGCAAAGTTTAAAAAAAAAACTAAAACACAAAGAAAAATTAAATCAATAACATGTACATATAAAAAAAACATTTAAAAATTTGAAAAACAAATAGTCATGATAAAAAGTTTTTAATTTGACCTTTATTTAATGCAAAGTAAAAAAAAAAAAACATAAAAAAAGTTTTTAACTTTTTTTGTTGGATTTTCATATTTTATTATTGAGACTCTGACACAAGAAAAAATTAAAACAATGACATTTACATATAAAAAACGCATTTGAAAGTAGAAAAATAAAGACATGATAAAGTTTTTAATTTGACATTTATATAATGCAAAGTTTAGTAAAAACATAAATATGTTTTTTTGCTTTTTTTTGGATTTTCATATTTTATTATTGAAACCCTGGCACAAGAAAAAAATGCAACAATGACATGTACATATAAAAGAAGTATTTAAAAAGTAGTAAAAAATAAAGTCATGGTATTTTTTGTTGTTGTTTGATGGTCCCCCTAGAAATTCAATTGACTAATAAGTAACTTTTCTAATACATGCCAACTATAACTCTCATTCTATTTGACAGTATTTGACTGTTCGCTTAGGGTTAGTAGAATAAGTTGACATGCACTTGCAAAGTTACATATAGTCAGTAGAATATATCTTGGAAAAAACATCAAAATAAAGTGTTAGCACATATTAGGCAGTCGGTATACTATACAGGAAGTCTAAAGGTGAATATTAAAATAAAGTGTTGCCAAAATCAGTCCAAGGACATCAAAGTGGAAAACACATACATATATACAATGAAAGTGTTCAATTTGGAGAGATGATGGATCATTTTTCCTTAGGAAATTATTCTCAAGCGAGCAGCAGACATTGCTGAAGCCCTGTACAATGTGCCACGAAACCACAACCAGCTCACCGGCCTCACCAACAGCTCCGTCCACGCAAGCATGATGGGAGTGAACTCCTTCACTGGACAGCTCGCCGTTAACGTCTCAGAGTCGTCTCAGGGTGGAAACCAGGGTGAGATATAGCCTCTCTCACTTTTTCCTCTTCACAAACATACACTCTAGCTCTAGTGTAAGTTAAAGAAAACGTGATGTGTAGGATGAAGTTCATCAAAGATGAGTACTGCCACAGTACTTTAACATTAGGGTAAATAGACTAAGTTCTTTTTGTGTCTGGCTGCAGGTTTCAGTCGTAACACAAGTAGCGTATCACCACATGGATATGTGCCCAGTTCCACCCCTCAGCAGAGCAGTTACAATACGGTATCCACCAGCATGAACGGCTACGGCAACAGCGGCATGACCAACCTGACCGGCTCCCCAAGCTTCCTGAACGGCTCTGCAGCCAACTCGCCCTACGCAAGTGAGTACTGAGATGTGATTTTCTATAAATGCTGCTTTTCTTTCACAAAGCACAAAAGGAGATGTTTAGCAGAATGTGCAAGCTGCTCTTTTCCAGTCAAAGTGAAATTATAAAATATCTGTAAAAGTACAATAAAAAAAAAATTAAGTTGTAAATATAACAAAGAGTTTTGGAATAAGTTTTACAAGAAAATATTATTTCAGTCTTTTTAATTTAATGTGGAATCTGACCCTTCTGGTAGCACTTTAGTATAGGGAGCAATTCTCACTATTAACTAGTTGCTTATTAGCATGCCTTATTATTAACATATTGGCTGTTTATTTGTACTTATAAAGCATTTATTGTACATGACCATATTCTCCATCCGTAATCATAGCTTACTAATAGCTTACTAACTGTTAATAAGCAACCAATTTAAAAGTTCATTGAGGCAAAAGTTGTAGTAAATAGTTTGTTAATAGCAATAGTTATCACCTTACTTACACAGTTGATTGATTACATTCATAATTGCAAACATTTTTTGTATTACAAGTTTTCGAAAATGTTAGGTTTAAATATGCAAATGAGGCATTATTTAATCAAATATGTGATAATTTGCATATATTTATAGTACAACAATCTAAACACTTTAGATTGTCAGTTTCAAAATTCTCGTTTAATTTTTTGTACTCCATAATTCAGAAAAAAACTTTATGAAAGAAACACTTTTTTTTTTTTTACCTTTTTTGGGAAATAAAATGTTGTATAAAATCAAGCAAATCATATATGAACAAATCCCTCTGTCAAAACCTTCAGGATATAGATAGGATTATATAAATATAAAGTTTGGTGTGTGTAAGTGCTACTGAAGTGGGGATTTACAGCTCAGTGTAGGAAAAAAAACTTATTTTGAGAAAACAGCCTTTAAAAATATGCATTGTAATTGAAATCTATTGACACAAATAGATAAAGTGCTATAAAAGAAACACTTAACAGTGTTTTGTAGATGTTTTCTTTCCACTAGTCTGAAAAAACACTTTATGAAAAACCAAAAAGCCCAAAATCTCAAACTTGATAGGTGCATAAAAAACATTGTTTTTGCCTGTAGTGTCTCCCCTTAAAATAGAGTGAACCCATTTTTTATTTGTGAAATTTACTAGCAATTTGTGAGCGAAAATTGTTTCTGTAACACTTTAGTATAAGTGCAAGTTCTTATTGTTAACTAGTTGCTTATTAGCATGCCTATATTAACATGTTTTTTCTGTTTATTAGTACTTCTAAAGCATTTATTCTACATGACTATATTCTACATCCCCAATACCTAAACTTAACAAGTAACTTACAAACTATTAATAAGCAGCAAGTTAGGAGTTTAGTGAGACAAAATTCATAGTTAATGATTTGTTATTTGCAAGAGTTGGACCTTAAAATAAAGTGTGACTACATTTCTTTATAATTACTTCAGAAAATTCTAATCCTAATTTTTTTTCCCATTGTAGTTCGCATGGCCCATGTTTTATATTCAAAGTTATCTGAAGCCATATATATGATTGTTTTATGCCAGAAACAGATTGTCATTTTTAATTTGAGTAAAACCTTGACTTCTAACTCTGACTTGCACCTTAAGACAAAATGTGATGTCAAGACGTCAGACCTACTGTGACACGCTTTCATGCACAATGTTTAAATACATACAAGTGTAAATGAGCAATAAAATACATTCAAAAGGCATTTAAAATTTGTGGTGAGATTTGACAGTTGACATGTTTAATTCACATGCTCCAACAAGCCCTTGTTTCCAAATAAACTTCTGTCTTTGATGCACAATCATTGCAGGAAGTCTGACAGTATGGGCCTTTAGGTCTGATAGAATTCCCAACTGAGAATTCCCACAATGCTCTGCAAGTCTATATTCAACAGCTCCTTAAAAGTTCTCTCTTGTTCGCCTGACAGTACCACCTCATTCCAGCTGTTAGTTATTGAGCTAATACTTAATTGCTCGCTCTTTCCAATTAACCAGACATGTGAAAGTGAGCCAGAGACAAAAGAACTGGGGATATTCAGAGAGTGATGTGTTTGTTTAGTTAATTATGACTGGAGCAGTGAGGGTGTGTGGGCAATCTGACACTAAATCTTCAAAAAGGCCAGACGAGCGGCACGCAAAACTTTGACACAAACACTCTGCGCAAAGGAAAACAAAGCAATCGGGAATTCGGCAACGCAGCCCTGCCCACTTTATCCTCCGATGACTCTAGTCCTCTTTATAAAAAATGGTTTTATTGCCTCTATCAAATTTAAATTCCATTTTGGCTGTTAATTAAATCAATAGAGAAATTGATGTCAACAAGTGTTGTAAAATTCTCACTTACACTTCCAGTCAATCCCAGAGACCCCTGTTAAGCTTCTAGTTTTCATTAATTGATTACTTTCAGCTGAATTAATTTAACAACTCGAATGGCTTATTTGTAGTTGTACCCTGGTTTGTGTTTAAGATTTTGAAATTTTTTATTAGCATCACAATGTTTAAGAAAAACCAGTTGTTCAAATGTACTCCTCTGTGATTTGGATGAATTGCAACTAATGGTTTCCACCCCATGCTCTGTTCCCCAAGACTTTTTATTTCCTAATTTATCTCTTCCGTCCGTGTCTTTTTGCTAAATCCAAAATGTATTTCTCAATCTCACTCTCTGCATTCCTGCAGTCGTCCCCTCCAGCCCGACCATGGCCTCCTCCACCAGCCTGCCCTCAAACTGCAGCAGCTCCTCTGGAATCTTCTCCTTCTCTCCGGCAAACATGGTTTCAGCTGTGAAACAGAAGAGTGCGTTCGCTCCCGTCGTTCGGCCCCAGTCTTCACCTCCACCTACATGCACCAGCACCAATGGGAACGGTCTCCAAGGTAACGCACAAGTCCTTCACATTCAGATTCTGCTGGGGTGGGTTTTTTAAGGCACTAATGACTTCATCAAACTTTGGAAACTGAAAATACTGCAGCAATAAAAAGGTTGTTGACCAAAATCAGTGACAACACTGTATAAAACTGTGCAAATTACTTCTAGAGGGTTACATAATTTATGAGCACAAATCTGTTTTAACTCAAATTGGCACATTTTTGTGTCTGTAGTTGGGATTTTTTTTATTGTAAATCTGTAATAGTCATAACCCTAGTAAAAAGTTATATATTTAAAACATTTTTATTTCATACTAAGTATAGTTCAAATCTGTGCTGATGTAAAAATGATAATTAAACTGTATTTGTAGTACTACTTGGGCACAATGCACATTTCTTAATATTAAGCCTAAAATATGTTTTAATGTCACTACTGATGAGGGTTGTATGATTTTTGAATAATATCAGCCTTATCAGCAAGATATTTAATGTTTACCTGAAGTATACTTGCAATAGTTCCACTTTAGGACAATCAAATATATAAATATACTTGCAAATATACTTGATTAAGTGCATTAATTGCATTAAGTGCAATTAATCAATTGCAGGGTATTTTAATTAAGTAGACTACCAGTCAAAAGTTTTTGAACAGTAAGATATTAAATGTTTTTAAAGTTTCTTCTGCTTACCAAGCCTGCATTTATTTGATCAGCAAAACCAGTAAAATTGTGAAATATTTTTACTATTTAAAATAACTGTTTTCTATTTGAATATATTTTAAAATGTAATTTATTCCTATGATCAAAGCTGAATTTTTAACATCATTATACCAGTTTTCAGTGTCACATGATCCTTCAGAAATCACTCTAACATGCTGATTTGCTGTTCAAGATTTTTTTATTATTATTATTACTTTCAATATTTTAAACAGTTGAGTAATTTTTTTCTGAATTTTTGATTGAATAGAAAGATCCAAAGATCAGCATTTGTCTGAAATAAAAAGCTTTTGTGACATTATACACTGTACTATTTCATTTTTTTTTTTTTTTTTTTTTTTTTTTTGGAAATAAAGTTTAGAAATATAACTTTAATTTAGCAAGGATGCTTTAAATTGATCAAAAGACGATGATAAAGACGTTTATAATGATACAAATGATTTTTATTTCAGACAAATGCTGATCTTTGGATCTTTCTATTCAATCAAAAATTCTGAAAAAAATTACCCAACTGTTTAAAATATTGAAAATAATAATAATAATAAAAAAAATTCTTGAACAGCAAATCAGCATGTTAGAGTGATTTCTGAAGAATCATGTGACACTGAAAACTGGAATAATGATGTTAAAAATTCAGCTTTGATCATAGGAATAAATTACATTTTAAAATGTATTCAAATAGTAAACAGTTATTTTAAATAGTAAAAATATTTCACAATTTTACTGGTTTAGCTGATCAAATAAATGCAGGCTTGGTAAGCAGGAGAAACTTTAAAAACATTTAAAATCTTACTGTTCAAAAACCTTTGAACCTTTGACCTTTGAATTTTTTTCTGAATTTTTGATTGAATAGAAAGATCCAAAGATCAGCATTTATCTGAAATAAAAAGCTTTTGTAACATTATACACTATACTATTTCATTTTTTATTTATTTATTTTTTTTTGGAAATAAATTTTAGAAATATAACTTTAATTTAGCAAGGATGCTTTAAATTGATCAAAAGACGATGATAAAGACGTTTATAATGATACAAATGATTTCTATTTCAGATAAATGCTGTTATTCTGAACTTTCTATTCATCAAGGAAACCTGAAAAAATTCTACTCAGCTGTTTTCAACATAATAATAATAATAAATGTTTTTTGAGCAGCAAATCAAAATATTTCAATGATTTCTGATTTCATGTGACTAGAGTAATGATACTAAAAAATCGGCTTTGAAATCACAGGAATAAATTACATTTTAAAATGTATTCAAATAGAAAACAGTTCTTTTAAATAGTAAAAATATTTCACAATTTTACTATTTTTAATAATCAAATAAATGCAGTTTGGTGAGCAAAAGAGACTTCTTTAAAAATCATACGGTTCGGAAACTTTTGACTGGTAGTGTACATAAATATGTAAATGTATTTTTAGAATAAAAATACATTTGTAGCATGAAATAAATGTATTTCTAATACATTTTAGTAATTTTTCAAGGAAATATGACAGTAATGTTTAATGTTTAATTGATACTGAAGTACAATACTGATTATAATAGAAAGTCGTTAGTTAGAAATTCACTAATCTAACTAGCCGACAAAAAAATGTCAATTCAGACAATGTCTGAATATGTATTTTTATCAAAAAAGATTTCTTTTTTTTTTTTGGTGAATACATTACAGTTCAAATGTTTGGGATTGGTATGATATTTTAATGTTTTTTATGTCTCTAATGCTCATCAAGACTGCATTTATTTGATAAAAAATACTGTTAAATTGTGAAATTTTTGTTAAATTTAAATAACTGTTTATATTTGAAGATATTTTGCATTTTTATTTATCTCAGTGATGGCAAAGCTGAATTTTCAGAAGTCATTACTCTATTCTTCAGTGACACATGATCCAAAATCATTTTGTTTGTTTCTTAAGAAACGTTTATTATTGTCAATCACAAAAGTTTGTTCTGGTGTTTATGGAAGAGTTTGGTTAGGAATAGAAAGTACAAAATACTTTTGTCACTTTTATTCAATTTAATGCATTAAAAAATACTGACCCCAAACATTTAAATAGTACAGTATGTGACACCACTAAAGTCCAGTGGGGATCTGTGCCGTAGTAAACTAGAGGCATGAATATCTAATCTTCCTTTTGACCATATACTCACCCATCATTCGGTCTGATATTAACCTCTCTTTCTCTCTTCTTTCCCTTTCCCTTCTTCTTCTCTCCACTGCCCTCAGATCAGTCTTTTGTCGACTCTAACAAGTACTCCACAGCCAGCGCGCTCCAGGGCCTGGCCTTCTCCTGAAGTATGTTACTCATCTGTTACTCCTCCCACATCCATCCCACTGTTTCTAAATCTGATCATCCATATGCCAACAAATAACAGTGCTCTAGCATAATAAAAAACAAGTATTTTTTAAGGTGAAGTGTGTAGTCTGATGTTCAAATATTTAAAATCCCAGCTATAAGAAATTCAGTGATGACAGTTGGAATTGAAACTGCTTGGCAGGTCAGTGTTTAAGAAACCTGTTCGAAATCAGTCATTATTTTTGCAGTTCCATTTGAAAATGATACACTTCACCTTTAAATATCCCATGTTTCCCATATTTGACACTCCAGTTTTCTATTTCAGTACATCATGCTATACACATGCATTGAAAATTGTCACTGTCGATTTTATGTGTGAGTGTGTGTTCGCATGCTTTCAGGGTTTGTGTTTTTCACCTCCAGCGGTTCCTAGAAAACACAACTCCTCCAAAACAGTCCACCTCTCTTCTTTTCTTGTTTGTCAGCAGTTGCTAAACTCATGTTGAGTCAGATCTGCAGTGCTAAGCATTTTCCTCACGCTTAAAAAAAGTTCATGTTGACCTAACTCGTGTTAAAGAGAATGACGTTTCTGGCATGAATTTCAACTGATGTGACATTACACTCTTTTAGATTTCCTTTCATTTAAAATTTTAGATGGCGTACACCAGGGCAAGCGTGACCTTACAAGCCCAGAAAGTGCTTGCAAACAATTAAGAGTCAGCTGAAGAAGGAGAAGTTCACCTCCAGAACAAAAATGTACAGATAATTTATTCACCTCCTTGTCATCCTATATGTTCATTTCTGTTTTCTATTTGGATATATTTTCAAATGTAATTTATTCCTGTGATCAATGCTGAATTTTAGCATTATTACTCCAGTCTTCAGTGTCACATGATCCGTCAGACATCGTTCTAATATGCTGATTTTCTGTTCAAGAAAAATGTATTATTATTATCATTCTCAATATTCAAAACAGTGTTGTTTTCGTCAACGATGACGATGACAAAATCATTTCGTTGACGCCACTTTTTTCATGACGATAACGAGACGATGACGAGATAAAAATGGCTCGTTGATGACTAAAACATGACGAGACGTGTGTGAGTTTTCGTTGACGAGACGAGAATAGACGAAAATGTTAGTGGGTGGTCCGTCAGACGTTTAAAATGCATTACATTTCTGCTTATTGTGCATGCCAATTGAAACCGAAAAAAGTACCTGCCGCTATGGCAAGCCGTTTTAGCATTAAATACTCTTTGCTATACTAGTATGGCAAGCCGTTTTAGCATTCCATCCTTGTTTGTCTTTTATGTTCTAAAACATTCCTTCATTATTGTAATTATTGGTGAAAATAGTCGATCCGGAAGCTCACATTGTGTTGAACTATAGATCTGCTATTTTCACAACTTATAAGTGACACTACCCAACAGCAAAATACTTACTGACCTACATTAATTTGTTAAAAGACTACTTTTTCCCCTTTTTTTGACTAAAACTAGACTAAAACCTTTTTGACTTTTCGTCGACTAAAATTTGACTAAAACTATCACATATAGAAGTGACTAAAATTTGACTAAAACTAATAACCATTTTAGTCCAAAAGACTAAGACTAAGACTAAATCTAAGATGGTTGTCAAAAACAACACTGTTTAGAAAATAGCGATCATTTCGCTAGATTAGACCCTTCGTCCTCTGCTGGGATCATTTCGAGTCGTTTGAAGCAGCATTTAAAAAGAATTTTAGAAGTTCAAACTCGGGGGCACTATAGAAGTCCATTATATGGAGAGAAATCCTGAAATGTTTTCCTCAAAAAACATAATGTCTTTACGACTGATAAAGAAAAGCACGGGGGTGTCTAAATTATCTGTAAATTGTTGTTCTGGAAGTGAACTTCTCCTTTAATCAAGCTCTTCAGATTAGGATTTATCCCTCATCTGAAGGGGCCAAGGTTTATTACGCAAATGTGGAAACAGATTTCCGAGTTTAAAGAACTGCGGATATTATGAAACCATTGTAGCTTGTGCTGGCTTTGCTGTACAACTCAAACTCTCATAGATGTTAGTTTCATTGCAGGTCTGTTTGAATAATGTCATATAAAGTGAACTAACACTCTGTATCTTTTTCTCTTTCACAGTTATCCCTGGAATGATTGTTCCTCCAATGTAGGGTGAATCTGTGCGTGTGTGCGTGCGTGTGTGTGCAGAAGGAAAGATGAAACATGCTCTTTCATGCCACTGAGCGTGTGCAGAAAACTCCGGCGCTGGACTGACCTCGCGGTCCTATTCTGAAGGATGAAAAACGACAAACTCAGGCCCTTTTTAAACACAATCTGCTTTGAAACAAAAAGATATAGAGGAAGAACGACACGAGATAAAAAAATATCGAACTGAACTGTTGTACCTCCCTGTTTTGATGTTGAAATTTGTACTCACCTTCTAGACACTTTTTAAGATAAGGGGCGACAGCACAGACGAAGCTCAGCCGCCCGTCTACACTATAACATGAGAGGTCTATTTATTTTAAAAACGTAGTTATTGATTTGCCATCATATTTGTGTGTTTCTGTGTGTACCACCCTTTTATGAATTGATAACTGACACAATATTGCAGTGGTTTCTATTTATGATTTTACGTAGATGAAGGATTTTTGCGCAGTAATGTCCCACTGAATTTGAAAAGTTGCATTTGAGTTTGAAAAAGTCTACAAAATGCCAGCATTGTAAATTCGTATCAAAACTGCGGCGGGCGAAAATATAATTTATGCCTTTTTTTATCATAGTTAAAAAACTATTCACTGTCACTGTCATACTCATATTCCATTTGCTGAGATTATGCTGCCTTCAAGTCCTCCTGGGAAGTTATGAATCGAAAAAATATTTTAAAGAGGCTTTGGTTGGGAGAAAATAGGCATGTTTGGCAATTTCATATTTCGCTGCTTTTTAGCATCACTGCAACAAAATTAAAGGATAGTTCTCTCAAAAATGAAAATTTAGTAATTTGGTTAGCCACATTATTAAAAATATCAACAGAAGAATAAAAATTGTAAAAGTTTAGACCAACTTGAGGGTGAGTAAACAATGACAAGTTTTCATTTTTGGGTGAACTATCCTTTTCAAAGCAAAGGATGCATGTAATCTATGTATGTATTTTATATGGTTATGCCTTTAAAGAATGAAAAGTAGTGTTTTTGGTTAAGCTTTATTGCTATTCTCGATCCATAGCACACAGACTGCATATTAACAGTGAATTTTCAAAATTACTAAGATTAATTTGTTCCCACAATGATTTGAATTGGCATGGCACTAACTCAGAAAGACAAAGAAAAGAAACTACTATTCTCACTGGAGATGAAAATATTGCGTTGGTGACTTGAAGGCAACATTTGACATTTCATTCTCATCTCTACCCAGTTTTATCATTACATAACGCCAAAATGTATAGACCAAACACTTAATCATAGTAACACAAAAGGGTCAAAGACAAGTACTCATTATCTACAGAGACAAGCCCAAAAAGCGATTGCTGCCTTCTTTTTATAGCTACTCCCTATGGAGGATTTGTATTTGCAGTGTCAACAAAAACGCAAATTACTGTGTTTAATGCCATTTTAATGACTTTTTTTCTAATTTGTTTGTGTTGTAGAAAAAAACTGTGATAACTTTTCATACTTTACTTTGCAATGGACTTCTTCCAGTAGGTAATGTTCAGAATGAACCGACTGAAAAGTCGAGGAGGAAGACAGTTAAGTATTTAATTTTCGCTGGAGCCGTTTTGCTTTTGTTTTAGTTTAGTGGAACTCAGCTGGTTTTGCTTTGAGACCCAGAGTTTGTCCAACACAGCTTTGAAATGATCATGCTAAGGTAATGAAAATCTTTCAAATCAACACTGAAATGCATTCTGATTAGAACTATGCACATTATATGATTCATAGCATTTTATGTCCTGTCAGATCAGACCTGTTGGCCATTTTTTGGCCACGTCCCACCAGTTGAGAACTACCGATGTAGATCAATCTGATCGTGTGTTCAGAAGATGAAGGTTTTTGACGGCATAGTCAGCACTGTGAAAGCTCTGTACCCTTCTCACGAAGGATTTGAGATCTAGATGAAGCCATTACTTTGGATTCTAGCGTGTGTGCTTTGTACAGACTGATAAATATGTTTGATTTCTCTTTTATTTTGCCAAAGTCATTGTTTGAAATCTATTTATACATCAGAATGGAGTCATAAGGCAGCTTTATACAACCTAGTGTCACTGATATAATGTTTACGACATGCTTAGCAGATCTCATTGACTTTAGCTCTGAGGTTTTGGATGATCACGAAGGGATATATGTAGGATATCCTTATGAATATTGTATGTATGTATCGCTCAAAATTGTACATGCTTCAAACTGTCATTTGTCATGTTTGCGTGTTTTTCGCTCAGCGCTTGGCGATGATTTGTTTTTATTTTGGTCATCTGCCAAGTTTTGTCCATAAATGTGATTTTGGAATTTAGTTTGTATAGTAATTTTTGTATGTCAAAAACAACCTTTTTTGGCCATTCGCACAGAGCGATTGGTTTTTTCTTGTTGAAAATGTGTTATACCATGTTTGTTTCAGATGGCAAATAGTTTAATGCAATGAAGTTTGAGAATATATTCACCATGTAAACAATATAATCTATTAATTTTTCTTCTCTGGAGCTTACAGAGAAAAGGATAGTTATTGTTTTCATACAGATACAGTAATATCTCCCTGTTTTTGAATATTTTCTCTCTGGAATTTGCTTTTTTAAAGGAAAAATAATACACAATATCTTTTCCTTTATTTCCCTTGTCGATAATTCCACAACCCTTGTCTTTTTTTGTGGAAATGTACCAACAATCAAATGTCTTAATGCAGATTTCTCTTTTTTACATTATTTATTTATTTTTAAAAACTTTATTTAGATAGTTTGGTTAGAAAAAGATAAATGAACAAGTTAAACTATGGAGTAACAGCACAAGAGTCTATACAGCTTTTTCGCTCGTTCATGTCATTCCATGACACTCTTCTCCACTGTCATGTCTTAAAGAGTTTCATCCCATTTTTTGTTCCAGTGCATCACTTCACAAAATGTTCTGTGTTTCTTTCTAAATCATGCTTTCCCCATTTTTAAAATGGGCATCAATTGCAAAGTTATCATTTGATGGTTATTTGATTTATTGATGAATATGTCACATGTCCAAATTGACAAGTCATCTGCTATTTTTCCTGTTGATTACATACTTGTAGACTGGACTTTCAGTGGGCAGTTATTACTGGTGAAAAATATAAAAAGAAACTACTGTAAAGATGATCATTTTTTAAATTACCTTTGAACTGTAAAATAACTTTTTGACTTTCACAATATTTAATTAAAGTTTCCTCTTGTCTGTGACTCTTCATTCTTTGTGTGTTTTTCCTTATTGTAGTTGTTGCTAATTTCAAAAATTTTAATTGATTTTCAAACATAATGTGAGGAACAATGCTAAGCTGTTTAAATTTTAGTTGCTGTGGTAAAATAACGCAATAAGCCCCAAGAAGCAGTGGTTTATAGTGAATTTATAACAGCTAAGGGGCGTTGTAAAATAAAGCAGTAAGCCCCAAGAAGCCGTGGTTTGTCATGAATTCCAATTGGTTCCAACAAAGTGGTTGCCGAGAAACACACAAGCGTAAACAAAGGTGCAGGTTTGTAGCAGAGCCAAAGAGAAACAGAGTTACGACACTCCCATAGGCTTCCATAGGAACTGAGGAATGCGGAAGTAAAGCGTGTCATGGAGCGGCCAATAGTTCCAAACAACCAGTAGTTCATCCATAGAAGCCCATTAATTTCAACTCTTCTCAAGTACAGTCGCTTATAAATTGAAGAAATTACTGCATTTTTTTGACATTTTAACGCATCAGTTGACCTCTCGAAAAACTGGCCAATAGTGGTATTTTATGAAGCATGTTATAGTTAATGTTTATCGTTAAAAAATAAACAGTTATACTGTAAATGCAGTTATTTAACACGAGAAACACCGTAATAGCGACCATAACCAGATACTAGTTGTCATATTTTTACGTTTTTAGTCTTTCTGCAATCTTTCTCTCACTGTAGGAGGTTGAATGAGTTTCAGTAAAGACTGCATTCAAAAAACACGATAAAAATGTATGCTGAATGCAATTTGTTACCTTGTGTTTTTTAAACACTATTTTCACCTTTTCTATTATGTTAAATGCCATTTTTGCTTGCCTTTTATAATATTCACTTATGTTGTATATTTGAATATCATAAAACACGAGTAAATTAATTTTTTTTTATTTAACATTAAATCGTTAAATCGAAACATATAAAAAAAGAGTGTTTGATCATGTCCAAATACACATGCAGATGTATTTAACCTTAAATATTACACTAACTGTAATATAAATACTATATTAGAAAATTTTATCTTTTAAATGGTCAGGATCATTATTGCACATATTATTTAGTACAGGAAAAAACTCAAAATATTAACTAAATATAACTGAACTATATATTACAATTATTTAATTGAATAAAAGTTACAATTAAGCACTTCACATTTGACTGCCAAAGAGTATGAGAACATATTAATTATGTCTCTTTATCACTCCCCAAAATAAAATGCGATTGTAAAGCGTATTCAGAGAAGTTATCAATACACAATGCACATTATGTGTTAACAATTACTCGAAATTGCTGCAAATATAGTAAAACTGCTGCCTATCCTACTTAAAACCATTCAAACAGATTGACAGCGCGGAGCTGTTTGGAACTATTAAGAGCTCCATGAACCACGTGACCGTGCGGCGGCGAGATCAAAGCGTGTCGCAACGTCTAGGTTACGTAGGTAACCCTAGTTCCCTAAAGGAGGGAACGGAGACGTTACATTGGGAACTCACATTGAGATCTTACATGTGGAATGAAAGTAAATTCAATATATCCATAAATTTTTAGGGATATACGAGGGAAACAGCAGCCTTCTGGCTGACCGCAGGAAAATACTGAGAAATATTGCCACAACCTGCGGGGCGAAGGAGAGAGGAGGAGCACAGTCAGGGACTACTCCGCATCTAGGCCTGACTGCGGGGCATGGAGGACCCAGGGTTCACCGGAGGGCTACATCCTGGGAAAATAGCGCACGGATCCTCGTGGGAATGGCGCAGCAAGCCGACACCAGCCGTCCTCCCACTCACCTGAAGTCTTATGTTAAGACACCGGAGGATACGAAGCAGACAAAGAGCAGCGCGGTGCACCTGAAGTGCGCAGTGCGGTTTACGTATATTTGCAAAGCACGGACTGGTCACAGCAGTGCAGAAGCTGGATCTGCCTCCTCCAAGGGCAGAGCTTGCACGTTCACCACCTGATCGCGGAAAGGCGTGGTGGGAACCTTGGGCACATAACCGGGCCGGGGTCTCAAGATGACGTGAGAATTGCCGGGCCCGAACTCTAGGCACGCTTCGTTGACCGAGAAAGCTTGTAGGTCCCCTACCCTCTTGATGGAGGCCAACGCGGTCAGGAGCACTGTCTTTAATGACAGGAACTTTAGCTCGACTGACGCGAGTGGCTCGAATGGGGCGTCCCGCAGGGCCCAAAGGGCGACGGAGAGATCCAAAGAGGGTATGGGGCGCGGTCTGGGAGGATTCATCCTCCTCGCACCTCTAAGGCTAAGGAACCTCACGACCAAGTAGTGCTTACCAAGGGATGTTCCATCCACTGCATCGTGATACGCTGCAATGGCAGCAACGTACACTTTGAGAGTCGAATGGGACAGCCTGCGCTCCAACTTCTCTTGCAGGAAGGAAAGCACTACTGCAATCGGACATCTCCGGGGGTCCTCTCTTCGAGAGGAACACCAGTCAACGAATAGACCCCACCTCAGTGCGTAAGCCTGCCTAGTAGAGGGAGCTTGGGACTGAGTGATAGTTTCTAGGCTGGAGAGATCTGATGCGTCCCATCCAGGAGCCAGACGTACAGGCTCCACCAAACAGGACGCGGGTGCCGAACTGTGCCCATCCCCTAAGAGAAAAATCTCAAGGGGATTTTCCAGGGACGGGCTGCCGCGAGGGAAATGAGTTCTCGGAACCAGGTCCGGGTGGGCCAATGTGGCGCAACCAGCAGCGCCTGCTCCTCATCCTCCCTGAACTTGGTCTGTGCAAGGAGGCTCACTGGGGAAAAAGGCGTACTTGGGCCCCGGAGGCCAGCTGTGTGCCAGTGCGTCCCTGCCGAGGGGAGCCTCGTTGAGGGAGTGAAGCAACTGGAGGATTTGCGTGAGGCAAACAGATTTATCTGGGCCTCGCCGAAATGGCTACAAATCAGCTGGGCTGTCTCGGGGTGGAGTCGCCACTCTCCAGGGTGGGTGGACTGCCGTGAGAGCCGATCGGCTGCACGGTTGAGTTCTCCTGGATCTGTGTGAATGCCACGTAACAGTTTCAGCCACGTTTGACTCCATAGGAGCAGATGGCGGGCGAGTTGTGACAGCGATGAGCACTGGTCGCAGTACTGCCGATGCAATCCAGCACGTGTTTCTGGACCACGGGTTGAATACACGGCAACACTGCGGGAAAACGCCAGTCCAGAGTGTGCCACGACGCCATGCCCATCTCGGGACTCGATTGTGCTGAAGCGGTTTCATGTGAAGCGAGCCCAGCGGCGTTATTGTGGCTGTAGCTGACACATGCCCCAGGAGCCTCTTTTATAGAGGAACCGCTGTCTTGTGTCTGGATAGTTCCAGATGCTACAGCACTGACTGCGCTCACCTGTTGGTGAGGCGGGCTGTCATATTGATCGAGTCCAGCTCCATACCCAGAAAAGAGATCCTCTGCACTGGGGAGAGTTTGCTCTTCCCTTGGTAGACCTGAAGGTCCAGATGGCTGAGGTGCTGAAGCACCAGGTCCCTCTGTTCGCACAACAGATCTCGTGAGTGAGCTACTATGAGAAACCAGTCGACTAGATGGTTGAAAATGCGAGCGCCCGTCTGCCAGAAAGGGGACAGGGCAGGCTCCGCAGCCTTTGTGAAGACGCGGGGAGAGAGGGACAGGCCAAATGGAAGCGCCTTGTACTGACACGCTCGACCCTCGAGAGCAACCCGCGGAAGGGGTCAGCGTCGAGGAAGAATCGAGATGTGAAAGAAGGTGCTCTTCAGGTAGATGGCTGCAAACCAATCCTGGAGACGGAAGTATGTTAGTATGTACTTCGTCATGAGTACCCTGAGCGGCAGCCTGAGAAGGGACCGCTTCAGGGCTCTGAAATCCAGGATGGGTCTTAACCCACCGTTCTTGCTGGGCACGATGAAGTAGGGACTGTAGGACCCTAACTTCATCTCGGCTGGAGGGAGGGGCTGGATCACATCCTTCGCCAGTAGGACTGCGACCTCCGCACACAGGACAGTGGCATGCGCAGTGCTTCTGTGCCTGGGCGGACGCCCGGCGAACTGAATCGCATAGCCGAGACGTACCGTCCGTATCAACCACTGCGTGAGGGGTATCAAGGGAACGTTGACCGACATGACCATGGTGGGGCAGCCTGGGGGAGGAAAGGGAAGGGGATGATCCCAGAAGGATGAACATCCTGGAGAAAAGTCTGACTGCCATAAGCAGTGCTTACCTTCTTCCCTGGTTCCCGCGCTGGCGATATCCGGCTCCGAGTTCGGTTCCTAGGAGTGGAAGTGCTGCTCAGGAAGGAAACTCGGGGCCGAGGCCCCAGAGGTGAGGAAATTTGCTCTTTTTATGAAAATGTGGGGACCTGAGGGCCGACGGCAGCATCTGAGTACACAATAGCCATCGTCTGCTTCTGGACTGCCGAGAACTGCTGGGCGAAGTCCTCGATAGTGTCGCCGAATAGGCCGTTCTGGGAGATGGGAGCGTCGAGAAAGCGTGCCTTGTCTATGTCTGCCATCTGAGCCAAAGTCAGCCATAGGTGTCGCTCCTGAACCACAGCTGTGGACATCACCTGACCAAGGGCCCGTGCAGTGACCTTCGTCGCCCGGAGGGCGAAGTCGGTGGCCGCACGGAGTTCCTACAGCGTGCCCTGGTCAGAACCACCCTTGTGCAAATCTCTCAGCGCCTGGGCTTGATACACCTGAAGGGTGGCCATGGCGTGCAAGGCAGAGGCAGCTTGTCCAGCAGCATGGTAAACGCGGCCCGCTAAGGCGGACGAAGGATCACATGCTCTGGAGGGTAGATGCGGCCGATCCCGTCAGGTGGCAGCGCCGCGTGGGCAAAGATGCACCGCCACAGCGCGCTCAACCTGGGGAACCGACACGTATCGGAGAGGAGCTGGGCAGCGGGCGAGATGAAAAGGGCGCCCGCCATGTTTTCACCAGCTCCTCGTGCACCTCCGGGAAGAAAGGTACCGGGGGTACCCTGGCAGCTCGGAGGAGCATAGCCGAGAGCTTGGCGTCAACCTCCGACGGGGCAGCGACCACGGAGGGGCACTGCGCCGCCGGGATGGCATCCTCACTCTCAAGCTCTCCCTCTGATGCTGCAATAGACATCTCATCCTCCTGTGGAGCACCAAAAGAGACGCTCAGCCCGGCGTGCGGGGAAGCGTACTGCTCTGGGAACTCGACGGGCTCACACTGAGGTGCAGAAGACCGCAGGGCTTTGGCACCCGGCAGTACGTTCTGCACGGTGAAAGCATTGACGGCTAAACGACCTGTCGCGGGGCACCGAGGGGAGCCGCCTCGCGAACGAGCGGCGGGACTTCAGCGAAAGCATGGTCATGTGTTCGCAATGAACGCACGAACCACCCGTTCATGTCCGTCCAGAGAGGTAAGGAAACTGCCACATTCAGAAGCGCATGGCCGGAAAGCCATTCTGAAAAGAACTTCTTCACACAGCCGTGAGAAATCACTCTTTTAGTCCCGGTCTGCCCAGGGAGGAAAGCGCGGCACCACTGTGCACTCAAATGGGCTTGCTCGCTGGAGAGCAGAAGGCTTTTAATGGCCGTGAAAACGGCTGCCCGCAGGATCCCGCTGGCGGCTGCCAATCACTCATTTAGATATTACTCTTTTAGTCAGGCAGCACACCAGCGGGGAGAGAGTATGAACTCGCAGGAACAGCTTAAATCGCGTTGTAGGCTCGAGCATATAGAGAGGCTCCGAAGCGAAAATCTGAATGAGTGCTGCGTGCCGCCATCTTATATACCCGTATGTACGGGGGAGTGGCTTGGCCTGCAAATACCACTCGCCAATGTTCATTGGCCTTTTGAATAAGGCTCAGAGATGATTGGTCTCTCAAGTGAGTTCCCAATGTAACGTCGAAGTGATTCGACTGAAGGGGAACTCTCTTTCTATATGGCTCTGGTTTGTAGAGTAATTTACAACAGCTTAGAATGCGGCTCAACCAATCAGAATCAAGGACCGGAACTACCCGTATGTTAAGCAATATGCCCTAAGAAGCCATGGTTTACAGTGAATTTATAACAGCTAAGGGGCATTCTTAGGCAAGACACTAAGCGGAGTGTTATAAATTCACTGTAAATCATGGCTTCTTGGGGCTTATTGCTTTTATTAAACAGTTATTTTATATACGTAGTACGGTTTAACAAAACAGAATAGAGCAAATAAAGTTTAATGATATTAATAAAAACAGTATTCTTCCACCAAACAATGTAGTTCCTCAGAAATGGTTGTGGTTGCACCAATTTTATAATAAAGCAATAAGCCCCAAGAACCCATGGTTTACAGTGAATTAATAACAGCTAAGAGGGTGTTGTTAGGCATGACACAAAGCGGAGTGCCTAAAAACCCCTTAGCTGTTATAAATTCACTGTAAACCACGCCTTCACCTGGCTTATTGCTTATATAGAACAGTTATTCCATATATGTAGTAAGGTTTTACAAAATAAAACAGAGCAAATAAAGTGTAATGATATTAATAAAAACAGTATTCTTCTGCCAAATAATGTAGATCCTCAGAAATAGTTGTGGTTGCACCCTTTTTATAATAAAGCAATAAGCCCCAAGAAACCATGGTTTACAGTGAATTTATAACAGCTAATGGCCGTTGTTAGGCATGACACTAAGCGGAGCGCCTAAAAACGCCTTAGCTGTTATAAATTCACTGTAAACCACGGCTTCATGGGGCTTATTGCTTTTATAAAACAGTTATTCCATATACGTAGTAAAGTTTTACAAAACAAAACAGAGCAAATAAAGTGTAATGATATTATTAAAAACATTCTTCCGCTAAACAATGTAGTTTCTCAGGAAAGGCTGTGGTTCCAACAAAGCAGTTGCCGAGCAACACATAAATGTAAACGGCTTAGAACAGCTTAGAATGCAATCAGAATCAAGGACCGGAACTATCCGTTTTTTAATAAAGCAATATGCCCCATGAAGCTGTGGTTTACAGTGAATTTAGAACAGCTAAGGGGCATTGTTAGGCATGGCAATGAAGTGGAGTGCCTAAAACCTCCTTAGCTGTTATAAATTCACTGTAAACCATAGCTTCATGGGGCTTATTGCTTTTATAAAACGGTTATTGTATATACGTAGAAAGGTTTTGCAAAGTAAAGGCAAACATAAATGCAACACATAAATGTAAACAAAGGTGTAAGTTAGAGTAATTTACAACAGCTTAGAATGCGGCTCAACCAATCAGAATCAAGAACCAGAACTACCCGTTTTTTAATAAAGCAATAAGCCACAAGAAGCCTTGGTTTACAGTGAATTTATAACATCTAAGGGGCGTTCTTAGGCACGACACTAAGCGGAGTGCCTAAAATCTCCTTAGCTGTTATAAATTCACTGTAAACCATGGATTCATGGGGCTTATTGCTTTTATAAACAGGTTATTATATATACGTAAAAAGGTTTTACAAAGTAAAAGCAAATAAATTGTAATGGTATTAATAAAAACATTATTCTTCTGCCAAACAATGTAGTTCCTCAGAAACGATTGTGGTTACAATAAAGTGGTTGCTGAGCAACACAAAGGCGTATGTTTATTAAAGCAATAAGCCCCAAGAAGCCGTGATTTACAATAAGTTTTTAACAACTAAGGGGCTCCGCTTTGCATTGTGCCTAATAATGCCCCTTATAAATTAACTGTAAACCACGGCTTCTTGGGGATGATGGCTTTATAATAAAGCAATAAGCCCCATGAAGCCATGGTATACAGTGATTTTAGGACAGCTAAGGGGCCTTGTTATGCATGACAGCTAAGTGGAGTTCCTAAAACCCCCTTAGCTGTTATAAATTCACTGTAAACCACGCCTTCACCTGGCTTATTGCTTATATAGAACAGTTATTCCATATATGTAGTAAGGTTTTACAAAATAAAACAGAGCAAATAAAGTGTAATGATATTAATAAAAACAGTATTCTTCTGCCAAATAATGTAGATCCTCAGAAATAGTTGTGGTTGCACCCTTTTTATAATAAAGCAATAAGCCCCAAGAAACCATGGTTTACAGTGAATTTATAACAGCTAATGGCCGTTGTTAGGCATGACACTAAGCGGAGTGCCTAAAACCGCCTTAGCTGTTATAAATTCACTGTAAACCACGGCTTCATGGGGATGATGGCTTTATAATAAAGCAATAAGCCCCATGAAGCCATGGTATACAGTGATTTTAGGACAGCTAAGGGGCCTTGTTATGCATGACAGCTAAGTGGAGTTCCTAAAACCCCCTTAGCTGTTATAAATTCACTGTAAACCAAAGCTTCACAGGGCTTATTGCTTTAATAAAATGTTTATTCCATATTCGTAGTAAGGTTTCACAAAATAAAACAGAGTGTAAAGTGTAAATATATTGATAAAAATATTATTATTCCACCAAACAATGTAGTTCCTCAGAAACGGCTGTTAACACAAATGTAAAGAGGTATATTTTTGTAGTTTAATTTACAACAGCTTAGAATGCGGCTCAACCAATCAGAATTAAGGACCGGAACTATCCATTTTATAACAGCATTTATGACATTGTAATAAAGCAATTAATTATATATTTTATATGTATGTATGAATAAATGAAGTGACGAAATAGTGCAGAGGTTCAGACTATTGCATTTCACATGATCACACATAAGCCTGTCATCTGCGATAAAAGGAAGTCAATTTATATTCGCATCAGAAATTAAGTGCCCCTTATTAGTAATATAGACCCATTTTAATGACTCTAGTTCATTAATATATTACATCCTTCTGGCACAGAGAATATGCACACTGTCACTTTAACATATTAATGATGACTGGTCTTTTCTTTTTTTATTATTAAAATGCATTTGGCACTTAATTGATTCATCATTTACATTTACAGTCATCAGCAGATATACGCACATACTGTATGTAAAATTAAAATGATTTGACTGGCTTGAAAAATGTCTGTCCACTGACCTCAGTACAGGAGGTTGAGTTCTGCAAGAATTCAATGGCTCTGTCGGTTTTACATTTTCTTCCAATTATCTCACATTTATGTGTCCACTTATTTGTCCTGTAAAAGA
The DNA here is from genome assembly GCF_049309525.1 of Garra rufa. Taxonomy (NCBI): domain Eukaryota; kingdom Metazoa; phylum Chordata; class Actinopteri; order Cypriniformes; family Cyprinidae; genus Garra; species Garra rufa. Next base: position 8,206,052 of record NC_133379.1, read on the forward strand.
AAGTATTGAGTATTCCTGTGTAGCCATGTAATAAGACTGCTTGTGTTCGGCTGTGATTAGATCATGCAATAGATCCTGCCTCTTGTGTTTGTGCATGTTTGCAAATAAACAATATAAGGGTGTTAATGGGATTAATTTAAAAAAGTAAACAGCTCACACATATATAACCACACTTTTAAAAATATAGGTGCTTTGAAAGGTTCTTCACAGCGATGCCATAGAAGAACCATTTTTGGTTTGACTAAGAACCATTCAGTCAAAGGTTCTTTAAAGAACCATCTCTTTCTTACCTTTTTATAATCTGAAGAACTGTCTTTCACAACAAAGAACCTTTTGTGAAACAGACAGGTTCTTCAATTGTTAAAGGTTCTTTATGGAACCATTTAGACAAAAAAGGTTCTTCTATGGCAAAGCACATTTTATTTTTAAAATTGAGTCAAAATCAAAGTTCAAATGGACTTAAAACATGATTAATGAGCAATCAATCGTTAAAATGAAAGGTACATCTCCACATCTGTGACCAGTGTTTGCCGAGCTCTGATGACTGATAATCCGAAAATAATTTTATTATTTTATTAAAAAGAACAGCTGAACATCAGTTCATAAATAAATTATAGAATTATTTAAATAAAATATATTGTTTAAATTGTTACTGCTGAGCTATTATTTTGGAATTAATAAACAGTAGGCTGATGAGAATTTTGCTTGGTTTTTAATAAATGAAGATTTAATTTGCAAAAACAGATAACTTCAAAATCTATGCAAAAATCATGATTTTTGAAAAATTTGTTTTTACCAAATAAACTCTTCAAATATTATTAACTGCATTGTTAATGTAAAAATACAAAATTTATTTTTTTGTTTTAATTCTGATAGTGTAAATAATGTTATTTACCCAAGAAAATGTGACTAAGACATGAATTCACATTTAATTAAAAATTTAAATAAAATAAAAAAATGTGAGGACTTTGCTTTCTCATTTCAGAACACCACTGCATATATAAATATTAAGTTTGTTCACTCAAAAAAATAATAACACAAATCCAAAACAAATCACATAATTTGAGTTATCATTCCTGGGGCCTCATTTATAAAACTTTCTTACGCACTGATTTGATCTTAGAGTGTTCGTACGATCAAATCCACGTCAAAGTACAGATTTATAAAAACCGTCTTTGACGTGGAAAAGTACTTATCTCCACGTCAGATTCCAGCTTGGCGTACGACCGTTTCCTTGTGGTAATGCCTGGTATTGCAGATAGTTCAGCCTCACTATAATTTGATTTCTTGCGCTCTTTTTTACTTGCCATTGTCACAGAGTTTTTGCTTTAGGAATGAGCTCATTTTATATGTTAATTAATTAAGCAGGGTCGTTTCGACGGTGGAACATTCAGCTGCACACAATTCCACGATCATTTGTGATTTATAGCCGAATGACTGGCGTATGCATGGATTTCGTGGTACGTTCGTTTTCTCTGAATCGCTCTTACGATCAAATCAGAAAAGTTCTTAGATAAAATCAAGGATGGTTTCTACGCAAGTCTTTATAAATGAGGCCCCTGGTTGTCATCCTTTCTAGATAATTATAACGTTTATTGTAATGTAATATACTAGTTGCCACTTAAGTAACTTAAAAGGATAGTTCACCCAAAAAATGAAAATTCTGTCATAAATTACTTTAAAAAAATTACATTTAAAATTATATTTAAAAATTGTTGAATAAAGTTAAAAAAAAAAAATCTTTATAACTTTACGGTCGAACCACTGTTTAATGATGTCCTTACTGCCTTTTTGGGCCTTCAGTGTGTCATTTGTGTTGCTGTCTCAGGGTCAGAAAGCTCTCAGATTTCATCAATAAGTAATTAATGATTTTCATTTTTTGCTAAACCATCCCTTTAACTCTAGGATTACATCTCCGTTGCTCAGTTTTAGTCCCAGTGTTGTGTGCATGGATGTTTTTGTAGAGAAACACAATCATTTTCAGGTCTTTATGCACTCACACATGAATACTACACTTGATCTTCTCTTTATTACCTTCAAGTGTGCTGTGTGCACACATGTTCACACACAAACACACACACAGAGCTGGGAGGTGTGTGACAATGATGGGAACACAGGGGGTTAAGTGACAGTGCTTTAGGCTTCCATTAGCTAATGGATCAGTGTGAGTGTGTCTTGCCACTTCCCTCCTGCGTTTAACCCCTGTGCGCCGCCCCCCGTCTCTCCCTCTGTCTGTCTGTCATACCTACCCACTCCTCTAATGCAGCCCCTGAACAGATTGATGAATAATAGAGGACATAATTTAACAATCAGGGATGGAGAGCTATTTATCCTGACTGACAGCGGGGTTGTTAAAATCATTGTAGAACCGTGCAAGGTTTGGGATGTTCGTGGGGTTAATGAGTGGGAGGGGACAACAGATTCTAGGTCAGTTTTACTCTGCATGTAGGGGCTAAGGTTAGTTTGGGATAATGGAATGGGTTCAACAATCATTCCAAGATTAAAAAAAAAAACTAGATTAATATGGAACAATCATAATTTCAAATAATCTAATTTATTTTGATTTAAAGGGGTCATCGGATGCAAAACTCACTTTTACATGTTGTTTGAACATTAATGTGTGTTGCCAGTTTGTGTACACAACCACCCTACAATGATAAAAATCCACCCAGTGGTATTTTTTTATCTTTAAAAGTAACATCCCCTTTTTAAAATCAGGTCATTCTCAGCTTCTTGTCGGTGTTACGGCACACAGACAGAGGCCACTCCCACGGTAGTTGATTGACATGAGCGCCTTACCTTAGACCCGCCCTCACCGAGCTAAAACAGTCTGACTCCGATCGCCATTGTGTGACTCTGGTGCAGGGGAAGACAAGAATGTTTCAGATTGAGTGATTGAGGTGTACTGTTGTTGGATGTAACAATGATTATAGCAGTCGTCATTTACTCCTGACATCTGAGCCGCTGGAGATGCAGAGGATTAACGTTACTTTCATTTTTGAAAGGAAAGCACCGATCCCGATCTACATATGCGTCTATGTTTGTGCAAATCATTCGTGATGCAGCTTTACCCACAGCAGAAGTGAGTATAAGGGTTTTTTATGTATCTTTGCAAATGGCCTTTCTCAATAATGTGTTGGTTAGCAAGTTTCGCAGCTAAATGCGGCTAAAGTAAATATTACGGCTCCTCATCCCATGGCAGAGAGGGGTGGGGCGGGCAGAGCTCATTAGCATTTAAAGGAACATGCAACAGAATAGCTCACTCTAAAGAGGGCTGATTTTGACAAGGTAAAACACTACCACTGAAACATTTTAACCAAAGTATGTTATAGACTTCTCATTAAGACCCTAAAGAATCATATCAACTTGACCCCTTTATACAGTAAATTAAATTAATCAGCATTTAAATCTAATACAATTAATTTGTTAATTTATAAGGTGAGGTGACATATGAACCTGGATCACCTTGCATGCTCAATAAAAATATATCTTTAAAGTTTGCAAATAACTAAGTTGTTACAATGTTTTTTTTTGTTTTTGTTTTTTTGTCAAAGTTTTTAATAATAAATAATCATTATAATAATAATTAAAAAATATTGCTTGAAAAGAGAGCAATAATAATGAGATATGTGTGAGGTGAGGTATGTTTGACCTGACATAAGTATCTTCTGTTAGCAGAATGTCCCAACCGGAAGTTTCTGCCTTTGAATTGACTGACTCTGCAGTGAAATGGGCATTTATAAAAGTCTTATTTCTGCTTTACACACACTTTGCTAGAGCTCTGTGCTTGCACATCAAATGTTTAGTCATGGAGGAGGAAAGGGCAAAGGTATAAATCAAGTTCCCCCAATGATATTTGCCCTTTTTGCAGATGTACGTATGTCTGTCAACAGTTACTATTCATGTAGTTTTAGTTTATCCTGACACATTTACTGCATATTAGAAATTACATAATATATCTTTAGAGTGATTGAGCTTTAAATCATTGTTAATATTTCATCACGTTTAGCTAATGTTGAATGTCCACCACATGTTTATTCCTCCTGTTAGACAATGCTCATCTCTGGCCCAGTTATCAATATTTTTCAATTAAACAGCACAACCACAGAGATGGGCCCTGATGATGTCATAAAAGCCAGTGGCCCCGGCACACTAAATAATTGAGATAATTACAATCTATGATGTCACCTTAAGTCCCTTAAATATTTGACAAGTCAAGTCCTATGGGTCACACAGGCTTGTCTGAGACTTTAGAGCCATTATAAAACCTATATTAAGAGCCTGGGGACCCCTATAGTACAGAATAGTAAATCTATTGCCTCTCTACCTTCTTTTGTCCTCTTAGAGTGAAGGTACAGAATATGCTGTAGGTATAGAGGTATACTGTTAAGGCCGGGTGGTTAGGGTCATTTTTTTGGTGCATTGTTAAATCGGCGTCAGGGCTGTCAGTGAAAGTGAGAACTCTGATTGGATGCCCAATTCAACTGGCCATACTGATGGCACTGAACGTAAACAATGCCACTGAACCAAACAAAACTTGCTTATTTTGCTGATTATTGCTGCAGAAAATGGTCAGTTACTGTGATGTTTTGGGCTGCACTAATCAGTCGGATCAAGGAAAACAAAAGGAACAAAAGGAACAAAAGGTGTATGTGGTTTGCCAAACTGAACCAGGATTTCCAGGACAAAAATCTTGACAACATTTGTGTTTGTGTAGGTGGAATATTACGCTAATATCTTAATTAATTCTACTTGTACGTATCTTTACCACCTATTTACTTTGGTTTGTCAAAATATTGCCCCTTTCCTGATTACTAACTCCTTCTCTAGATGATTTAACAGATTCTGCATGTTTTTTCCCATGGTTTATACAGCATAAATGTATTCAGTGGTACATTGACCATGCAATCCATGCTGTTGTTTACAAGTATCTCCAAAATGGCTGTGCATCTAGGTAACTGACCAAATCGTGATGAACCCTGTTGAAAAAAACAGCATATGCTGGTTAGGTAGGTTTTGATACTGGGATGCTGGTTTTAGCTGGTTTATGTTGGTCCTTTACTGGTTAATGCTGGTTCTTTGCTGGTTAATGTTGGTCCTTAGCTGGTTAAACCAGCATACCAACATCAAAACCTACCTAACCAGCATATGCTGGTTTTTTCAACAGGGTATACATATAATTTCACTTAACATATAAACAGAGTAAGGAGAAATGCCTGATAGGATGATAGCAAATGGTTTGCAGATCCTGAGCACCACTGACAAACATCTAATCTTGTCAAATGTGTGGTAAGTACTGTTGCTTTATGGTAAACACAGAGTGTGTGAGATTGCAAATCTTGAAAGTGAAAGTAAAAAGCAAATGTGCATTCAAAAACAATTTCAGTGCCCCACATATAATTAATGGCTCCTTGATGCCTGCAATATGCAGTATAATTACCCAATGATATAATTGCAAGAGAAAGATTTATTAGGAAGTTAATAAGAAACCCTGATTTCTTGAGTCAGGACTAGGCAACCCATACTAAAGACTGGTGTCCACAAAAGATTTGATGAAGCATCGTGAATCATGAATCCCACCCTCAAGACCCCTAAAGGTTTTCTAATGTTACATTATCTTACTTGAGCATTCCGATGCGCAAATATTTTTTTTTATAATGACATGACCTATTTAAAATTAAGAACATGATCAACATAAGTGATATTCAAAATAATGAGCAATTATCATGTCTTGCACATTGTTTCTGTTTCTCCTTTTGAATGATGAGTGTAGTCTATTAGTAGCTGCTGATATAGACAATCAATTCCTCAGTCAATTTTCTCACTGTGATCTTATTGTTGAATTCTTTTGGGAATCTCAGCTTTGTCCTGTTTTGTGTCCTAATGATTCCATGATTTTCCCAGTCCTCACCTCTCATCTATAAATCTGTTTTGTGTCCTTTTCTCTCCAGTGGGTCAAAGACTATGGTTGCCCAATGCTGACCATCCGCCAGTACAAAGAATGCCAACATAGCTCTCCTAGAGGCAAAATACCACACTTTCACAATATTTGGAAACTCTCAGTGAGCAAAAGCCAACAGTAACATGAGCTGGGGTTTTTGGCCTGTGAATGTTGGTAAGTTGAGTAAGCTGAAGGTTGTGCAAGATATAATGCTGATTCAGAGCATGATCTGAAAGTAGGGCCTTTCATTCCACTCCTTACTTTCTAACAATCGTTTTCTTGTATAGGCAATACATGCAGTTGACTAACACAGTTCAATTCAGTTGAGGATTGTGACTTTTGACTCTTTTTAGTTGTGTAGAGGTTTACAGTCCAGGAGCTCCTGCGATAATATTAGTAATACTTTTGAATCTGTTTCAAAAATGTCTGAGGTCAAAGTCATAATTTCTTCAATATGAGGTTCTGGCATTAACCAAGTGTTGAGAGGTGCTGTGTTTATTGACTTTCTTTAATAACGTTTTCCAAATCAGTGAACTTGCAACTATATTTGCAATAATAATCATTACAGACATGACTCTTTGACTAATGCAATTCTGTTGGATATAAAACAGACAAACAATGGCATATTATTATAAAGAGAATTAATTGTTCTCTTTTCAAAGGAATAGTTCACCCTATGTCCAATATTCCAAGTCTTCAGAAGTCATATGAAAGTATAAAAATGTTTACCCAAAAGTGAAAGCTGTCCAAACAGCATATTTGTTCATTCATCAAATTCATCATTTGTTTTCCATTGAAAGCAAAGTGGATATTTCTTAAGAATTCTAAAAAAAAATAGCAGCATATGGGTTTGGAGCAACATTAGGGTCATTAAATAATAACAGAATTTAAATGTTTTCCACCGTAGCTCTGAAATCTCATTTACACATGTGCATATTCCAACATGGCAAACTTGGTTACATCATTACGACCCCCTTAATGTTGTGAGATGTCACGGTTAAGAAAGCAAGGTGGTTCTTGCAATTCATCATGTGTCACTCACTCTCTCTCTCTCTCTCTGAGAGGGGTCTGGGATCAGCATAGAAATTTCATGAGCCATTCATCATAATGAAAACACTTAAAACACATGCGAGGCCTTCTCCCATAATCATTCAGCATTCTTTTGGCAGCCCCCCAGCTTCAGCCCAGTAACATCTGGCTCAATGAGGGGTGCACAGATCTAACAGTGAAACTAAGACCCATCTTCACCCAGACCATATCGGAGTCTGACATAGAGTCACTCTTTTTCTTCAACTATGGCCCTGTGGACCATTTTAATAGATTTTTTTTGTAACACTTTTGCTAGTTTTTCACTCTTAAAAATAAAGGTGCTTTAAAAGGTTCTTCACAGTGATGCCACTGAACAACCATTTTTGGTTCCACAAAGAAACATTCAGTCAAAGTTTCTTCAAAGAACCATCTCTTTCTTACCTTTTTATAATCTGAAGAACCTTCCTTTGCCACAAAGAGAAACAGAAAGGTTCTTCAGATGTTAAATGTTCTTTATGGAACCGTTTAGACAAAAAGGTTCTTCTATGGCATCATGAAGCACCTTAATTTTTAAGAGTGTTGTCCACTAACAATGCCAAAAAATGGATATACATGCATCATAGAACTTTTTTTTGTCCCATTTTGGTGTAAATTATGTGTAAAAAATTCAATCAATTATTTTTATAGTTCATAGACGCATAATAATTCATATCTATGGTATTTAATATAGCCTAGAATATTTTTATACTGACAGTTTTGGTCTGGGAAAAGGCTGAAACTAAAAAATGGGCAACAATTTATTTTACAGTGTTCTTGTTACACATGTTGCATAAACTTACTATAATCTTAACTCTAACCATATGGGTAAATACATGGTAATTACTAATATTGCTTAGTAATTATTACGTAATTACACTGTAACAACGACACCTTAAAATAAAGTGTAACCATAAAATCTATTGGCAGTATAGGCAAAAAACAAAAAAAGGCATAGTACCAAGTTGCAATTTTACAGTTTTAATTTGACCTTCATTTAAAAACAAAACAAACAAAATGATAATAATAATAATAATAATAATAATAATAATAATAATAATAATAATAATAATAATTAATTAATTAAAAAAATATATATATATAAAATTTAAATAATATACATAATATTCTTGGGCCAAAAAATGGAAAATGCCTGAAATATGCAAGTTTCAAGTAAACTTTAAAAAATATGTACCAAGCACAAGATCTCTTCTGAATGATTAGAAGTGACTGTAAGTGGCTGCTGGCTGGAGTCCTGGATGCAATTGCTTTATCTATAATCAGGTCTGTCTATCTGACCAAAAACCATAAACAGTCTCGACCCCAAATTTGCTTTGGAAAATTCGTCTTGGTTTCACTGTTACAAACCTGCGCTGGTCTGGTCATCTGAGAAGTCTCACATGCTGGTGAAGCTTATAAATTTAGCAGATGTTTTTGGTCACATTTTTCTGTAATGTATGTTTTTGTCATTAGATGCTTTGAATAGTTTGTTGAAAACATGTTTGTTGGTTCAGTGTGTGCACAGTTAGAGTAGGGGTACAGAAATGTAGACCAAGTGAATATGATATATGATAGGCTATAGGACTCTGTGACTGTGACAAAGTGTTATCCTCTATTTGAACTCAGACCCACAGCTACAGTACGTGTGCAGTAGCATCTTCAGTATAAGTATTAGCTTAGCAACTGAATTTCTTTTGAGAACTTTGCATCTGAAGTTGTCAGGATCTTCATTTTGTAATTAAGGCCTAGCTATGTTCATGTACTATGTTGCAACATGTTTATGCAACAAAACTATTCTACAGAATTGGTGCAAACTGCTGTCCCACAACCAAAAAACACATTTAAAAAGCATTTAAATTCAAACCTTAGATATTTACTAAGATCTTTCTATTATCTGTTGAAACCCACAATAATATTTAAAATATTAGTACATTTAACTCACGTCTAGTGTGATATTGCGTTTATACAACAGTTCGACGGCACGAGTGTAAATACATAAGAAACAACAGCGGAATGTCTTTAAAAACCCTCTTTTGTGCAAAACTACTTCCTTTGGCCATGGATTCAAATCTCAGTTTGACAGTTGAACAGCTGAGCCCAAGCCTCCATTACTAATTCCAAAACGTCACTTTAGAACTAAGAAACAAAGAACTTTAGAAACAATGAAGGAACATTGAGTTGCTTCGTTGAAAACGTATTGTATTACTGCATTAAAAGCTCACTCTATTAAGTATAGTACAGAGAGAGAGATGGACTGAGATCGTGGATACCTGCATCTGATACAGCATTCATTCTTCATATTCACAATAAACCATTACTTTGAATATCCGCTGAGGAAAGTGTTATCTTTGTCATAACGTTAATATCCTTAATATTATCTGTTAAGGGTGATTTACGATGACAACGCTGCTCAGTGCATTTGTTAGCTGCATCAAGCTGTTGTTGAAACTGAAAATAACTTTATTTTTCAGTATAAAAGTCTTTACTGCTGACTTGAAAACCATTCTCTTGTAACTAAATGTAACTAAAATCACCATCACGAACACACGTACTGTTTCTCAATACCAAACACTTTTAAATGCTACTATTATTTATATAAAATATTATTTATTGAATAATAATATTTAATAAACAACAAGAACAACGGCCATCATAAAAGTTGCTAGGCAATTCAGCCAAACGTACAAAGACAGCGCTCTGATATACAGCATTGAATGATGAGATTTTGCTAAAACTATTTGCTCTGGAACAAATAATAATTTAATGAGACCAAAGACTGCCCTTTAGATTTACCCAAAACAAATTATATCTCATGTTTAACCACTATAAAGACATCAGAGTTAGCGGTAAATTCCAGAAGATCTGGCCGAGGCAAAATGGTCTCATACGGGTTCATGAGTGCAGAACGGCCGCTGACGATCCAGAGCTCTCATGTCAGAAAACATTGATGCAAATTTTCTAATAGACGTTATCTTAATTAACAAACTACATATTTGAACTATAAACAAGTACATTCTCACCTGAAAAGCTCTTAAAACTACCTTCCGTGACACAAAAAAGAGTAATATTTACAAACCTATATATATATATATATATATATATATATATATATACATACAGTATATATATATATATACAGGTGCATCTCAATAAATTAGAATGTCGTGGAAAACTTCATTTATTTCAGTAATTCAAAATTGTTAAACTCGTGTATTAAATAAATTCAGTGCACACAGACTAAAGTAGTTTACGTCTTTGGTTCTTTTAATTGTGATGATTTGGCTCACATTTAACAAAAACCCACCAATTCACTGTTAGAATATGGTGACATGCCAATCAGCTAATCAACTTAAAACACCTGCAAAGGTTTGGTTCACTAGGCTACACAATCATGGGGAAGACTGCTGATCTGACAATTGTCCAGAAAACAATCATTGACACCTTTCACTAAGAGGGTAAGCCACAAACATTCATTGCCAAAGAAGCTGGCCGTTCACAGAGTGCTGTATCCAAGCATGTTAACAGAAAGTTGAGTGGAAGGGAAATGTGTGGAAGAAAAAGATACACAACCAACCAAGAGAACCGCAGCCTTAAGAGGCTTGTCAAGCAAAATCAGTTCAAGAATTTGGGTGAACTTCACAAAGAATGAAGTTCCTCTTGTTAAGCCACTCCTGAACCACAAACAACGTCAGAGGCGTCTTACCTGGACTAAGGAGAAGAAGAAATGGACTGTTGCCCAGTGGTCTAAAGTTTTTCTTTTTAGATGAGAGCAAATTTTGTATTTCATATGGAAACCAAGGTCCTAGAGTCTGGATGAAGGGTAAAGAAGCTCATAGCCCAAGTTGGTTAAAGTCCAGTGTTAAGTTTCCACAGTCTGTGATGATTTGGGGTGCAATGTCATCTGCTGGTGTTGATCCACTGTGTTTTTTGAAAACCAAAGTCACTGCACCCATTTACCAATAAATTTTAGAGCACTCCATGCTTCCTTTTGCTGACCAGCTTTTTAAAGATGCTGATTTCATTTTCCAGCAGGATTTGGCACCTGCCCACACTTCCAAAAGCACTAAAAGTTGGTTAAATGACCATGGTGTTGGTGTGTTTGACCGGCGAGCAAACTCACCAGACCTGAACCCCATAGAGAATCTATGGGATATTGTCAAGAGGAAAATAAGAAACAAGAGACCAAAAAATGCAGATGAGCTGAAGGCCACTGTCAAAGAAACCTGGGCTTCCATACCACCTCAGCAGTGCCACAGACTGATCACCTCCATCCCACGCCGAATTGAGGCAGTAATTAAAGCAAAAGAAGCCCCAAGCAAGTATTGAGTACATATACAGTAAAAGAACATACTTTCCAGAAGGCCAACAATCTACTAAAAAAAACATTTATTGGTGAAGTATTCTAATTTGTTGAGATGATGAATTGGCGGGTTTTTATTAAATGTGAGCCAAATCAGCACAATTAAAAGAACCAAAGACTTAAACTACTTCAGTCTGTGTGCATTAAATTTATTTAATTTTTAAGTTTCACAATTTGAATTGAATTACTGAAATAAATTTAAAAACTTTTCCACAACATTTTAATTTATTGAAATACACCTGTATATCTTTCATTTTGTTCATTTTCTGGCTAAATTTGTTGCTAAAATTGGTTATCTTAAAAGCCCTCTTGTAATTGTTCTAGATCGTTACACATGTTAAACAAGTGGGTTTGCTACCGCAAACTCTTTAAATGTTCACAGCTAAGACATCATCTGATGCATTTTACCATGGTCAAACAGACCATATCCTAAAAACTGATCTCCATCTAAACCACAGCTCTTAAAACTGACCTCGGAGCAGATGTTGAGGGCACCAAGTATCCATACAAGCTGGAGAGAAGAAATAATTCTTCTTAATAGTTGGTTGAACTCAAGATTCTGGCTCTCGCCATTGCAGGCCGAACCATTCATTAGCACTAATTTGACATGTTTACCACCCAGGATCCACATATCAGATAATAAACAAGATTGATTGCGCTTAAGTGGAGACACTTTTAGCAGCAAGGCTGGTTTAGAACCAAAGTACTCATTCTGAAGGATCCAGTTATTCATGCGTCAAGATGATGGGTGAGTTTGTGTGCGCTCTCTTTCCATATGTTATATGGGACAAAATGATAAATGTAATTTTGGCTTAAAGGGTCAAGGTTATCATAGGCTGTTAGCACCTGCTGTTAACTACATATTCTTTGTCTATTGACAGACACATGTATTCTGATGAAATTCCTTTTTGCATGTATAATAGATTGTATTTTTCTATGGAACACCTGTTTTTTACAATCCTGTCATTCCTGATGAAAAAAAAAACAAATCCCATTGTATATTTTTTTTCTCATTTCAGATGCAGTTAACTTAGAAATGTCAGAAATAAAATAGTTGGATGATGCAGTCATTCCAGTCAATGATAATAAAGAGGAAATTGCAATGAATACTGCTGACTAAAGCCACATCCTGCCATATCCAGTCACTCAAGACCATAATTACTAATGATTTTAGATATATGGACTTTGCAAAAGTTATAGTGATTGGGTGCTTTTGGTTTGCTGACATAAATGCACATAATGGCTTCAAGAATGGCAACCGAATAGAACTGAAATATGACATGATACTTGGGGGGATCTTTAACATCTGAAGATATTTAACTTACTCCCCTCCCCTCCGCCCTTGTACAGCTGGTCTTGATGTAGCCAAACCAGGAGATTGGGAGTAACATGTTCCAGGATCAACTCAAGCTCTGGGAATTATGGAATTACCTCCTCTAGCCCCTGCCACCCCCTCGTCAAAAACGCTCATTCCTACCAACGACTCCCCAAGAGTGTCAACACCTCAAAAATGTGGATTTCCACTCCAGTGCTTCCTAATTTCAGGGTCTACCTTATTTTTTTCCCCCTTTGTCCTCTATCACTTTCACATTGCTGCCTGTCATTCCATTGTTTCTTTAGTATTATGCAAGTTCTTTCACATATTCTTGTGACTTTTAAACCTTGTGAGATGATTTACACATTATAATGAAACATTTTTTGAAGGAGCATACTGAACTTCAATCTAGGCAAGTGTAGTAAAAAAACATACAAAAATTCATAAAATGTATAAAGCATGCAAGCTGTAATATATAATTGAAAGCTCCCTGTATTCATTAGTTTTATGGGTAACACTTGATTTTACGAGCTCTTAACTAGTTACTTAGTAGCATGCATATTACTAGAATATTAGCCATTTATTACTAATTAAGCAAATATTAATGCCTTATTCTACATCCCCTATGTTCCCTATTCTAAAGTGCTACCATTTTGGGTATGAAATGTCTCAGGTTAGATCTATTGGTCATAGCTGGATTTGTTTATTTTTTGTCATTAATTTATGTGCAGAAAGCACACATAACTGAAAAGAATCAAGACCTGAGGAATTATATATTTTATAATGAATCTTGGAAAGTCTCCACATTCCAAAGTGATTAGTCCAAAGTGAAAATTAAAGAAAAAAATACCATGAGAAATTCTCATCTGGTTGTTATTACAGGCGCTTTTCTTCTGGGTGTGTGTGTGTTCGTAAAACGTGACATCCTTCTAGTGTTAGTGCTGTTTTTCAAAATTATGGTTTATAAACATCTGGTGAACCTCTCACTTACATTCATTTGAAAGATTGTCTCTTCACCTCTAATAAAACAGGCTGTTAAACTGGTAAACTGACTGTAAAGTTTCTGTTAATGTTCACAGAAAGGCACTCATAAATGACCCTGTATTTGTGCATTATGTTATTCTGAAGGATGTTACCGTGAATGATAATATTATGGAACTATTAAACTTCACTATACAGCCTATACAGATACATAATGTACCATAACATAATGAACGTTATAGGAAAAGTACAAAAGAAATCTTTCCAAAGCAAATGCAGTGCTCTCTTATATCCATGAAAGATAATACTAGTTTGAAAGAAAGAAAAAGCATATAAAGAGTATAAGAAAAAGATGAACAAACATCCTCAGTAACAATATTGTGTTTAAACTGTTAAGAGACAGTTATGGCTCTTATAAGTGTGCATTTCCCGATCTCTCTCTTCACAAGAGGCACAGAGATCATATTTGAGCTCAGGATGTGAAAGGAAATCTCAAAGCGCCTTAGGGCCAAAAGTATGGTGTGTTTTTCTTGGCCTCAACTCCAGTTTTTTCTCCACATAATTTCACAGATTCGAAACACTGAACTGGAGTGATTTGTTGCTTTCTGCTGTACGGTACAACAATTACACAACATGTCAAAGCAATGAGAGTTTGGCAGTTAATTTAGGGGTGACGGAGAAACCTTCCAACAACATCTTAATAATTAACCTATAGGAAACGTGATACTTGAAATTAATGAGGCAATTAGAATAATCATTTTTGTGGATGTTTTGTGTTTGGATGACTTTTCCATGATCCTTAAAACTATGACGCTGGATGGATCTTGTCACAGTTTCTCCATCTAGTCAATGCTGAAGGATGTCATCATTTTAATACGCACTGTATTTAAAAAAGGAAACCTTTTTCCGCATTTCCCCATGAAGCTAAACATGCCAAGAAACATGGAGCAAGAGTAAATACTGGTGAATCATGAGTGGATCACCTTAGCTTTCACTTTTGTAGTATTTAAGTCCAAAATACACAGACATAGGACTGAAAATAAATAAATGCACTGAATGTTTTATACATGAGACCTAAACTTAGTTTTCGAAATTGCTGCTATATTGCATATTTGACCATCATCCAAACCTCTAGAAATATGTAACTGCAACCGCAGTTACTTCACCAAGTGAAAAGTGTAAAATTGACTTTCTGTGAAATGTCAAACTCATGAACCCCAAACAGAAATGGAAAGCTAATGAAGGAGAGAGATGTAACACACTTGACCTTGGGAGTTTAGCTCACAAGAGGGTCATTTCATTCTGTCTGATTTCAAGATGGCTCACAGCTCTACTGCTTTAGAACCTAATAATTCTACTAAGGAAGCTCTGGCTTTTGACGGGAACTAAACAAGCTTTCTTCCTCTCTTGTGTTTTTATCCTTTGGGATTTGTCTTTGGTGCTTGACATCTTGCTCATCATTTACCTCTCCATTTCAATTATTATTAAGATTAGTAAGCAGAATCAGGTTAGCAAGTACAAATGTCCGGAGAGCCACAGGGCTCTGTGTTTGGCCATCTTTTAATAAAAAAAATTATAAAACTGACTTTTGATGTTTAAAAAAATCGCAAGTCCATATTATAATGATTTGTTCTTTAGAAAAATCCTTCAGGTCGCACAAATTCTTTGGTTTTTCAGCATTTTTGTGTATTTGAACCCTTTCCAACAATGGCTGTATGATTTTGAGATCCATCTTTTCACACTGAGGACAACTGAAGGACTCGTATGCAACTATCATAGAAGGTTCAAACACTCACTGATGCTTCAGAAGCTGGTGGGTGAACAATTTAGTCTCACATTGTCTTCTGGAAACATGTAAGTATCATCTGTAGCTTAGAAGAGCAGTAATAAAATAAAAAAAAAAGATATTAAAGGCAAAATAAGAAAAATGTACACATCTTCATTCTGTTCAAAAGTTTTCACCCCCAGCTCTTAATGCATTGTGTTTTTTTCTGCAAGCATTTGAACCTTTTGTAATAGTTACATATGAGTCCCTCAGTTGTCCTCAGTGTGAAAAGATGGATCTCAAAACCATACAGTAATTGTTGGAAAGGATTCAAATACACAAAAAGGCTGGAAAACCAAATAATTTGTGGGACCTGGAAGGTTTTTCTGAAGAACAGCAGGCAGTTTAACTGTTTAGGACAAACAAGGGACTCATGAACTAAAATACTAACAAAAAAAAAAAAAAAAAAAAACACTGCTATGGATCATTCAGGTAACAACACAGTATTAAGAATCAAGTGTATGTAAACTTTTGAAAGGGGTCATTTTTATAATTTCAGCTATTATTTTCTCTTATGGACTATATGAAAGCATCTTTTTTGTGAGTTTAGGTCAGTACTAAATAAAAAAAAATAACATGCATTTTGTATGATCCCTTTTATTTTGGTAAAATAATGAACATTTAGCAGATTCTGCAAGGTGTAGGTAAAATTTTGACCTCAGCTGTACATGGTAGTCGAACATCTTAGTTCTTGTACATCATTAAAGCTTAGTAATTACTACACTCTAATTGCTACTGAAATAATAATCTATTCATTGCAACTGGAGTTCCTTCACCACTCATGTGGAGCTTCCTTGCAAAAGATATACATTTTATAATGACCTTTTGGTAACTACATTTTATTTTTGGCCAGTCGTGTGGCCATTGTGCACTAAGACTGAAACATACCCATCTGGTACTCGTGAACCCCAGGGCTATTTCTCACCATAGACGGTCCATCATTGGCTTTCATACCCAACTAGCCTTTCTGGCCTGGACTCACTGCTGGAAACTGGCACTGGTCTTCAAACACTGGCAGAGCGGGCCAAGGATTTCTCCATCCTGGAACGTGATTATCAGAGATGACCATCTAATCTGAGTAAACATTAGCATGCTTTTCTTGTTCTGGGTACAGTCACATTAAGACGTGGTTGTTGGGTTGACAAGTGAATTAGTAGGACTGCAATCTGGCCTGGACAGTGGTCAGTTGTGTATTTGTTTTACAATTATCTTGTAAATGTATTCTTTGGTGCACTGTTGAAAGTTTGTTAAATATAAAGTGGATAATTCTTTTGTTGCTACAACAGTTTTTATATCCTAGATGAACAACAATGTAGATCTGAAAAGCTGGTGCTATTAAAAATTCATCCTCTAATAAAGACAATTTACAAAATTAAAGATCTTTTTCACAAAATGGAAGAAAAGATCTGTTGCTACACCTGTTTTATTGCAGAAAAATAAATAAATGTAAAAAAAAAATCCAATTTAAAGGTGCAAAAATGTATTTGCTAAATGAGCATATGTAAATATAAAAAAAGGATTTAGTGTGTTGTAAGCACATTAATCATTATGTAAATAGCTTTAGTCTTCCACCATTTCAGATTTCCCATGTGATAATTCTGGAATTCTGAGGAATATAACTGCACTAATAGTTTTTGACTGAGTAGTATTTAAAATTTAATCTCATTCCATAATGTCACAACAAGATATGACATCATATTGGACTGGCACGAAAAAGCAAAATCTGTGCTGCCAATTGGTTATGCAAGACAGACGCAGAGAGTGATTGGACGTGGAAGAGAAGGGTGCGGCGTCTTCTGCTTCACTGGGGCGTCAACTGATCACACCCAGAATGCTGTAATGAAACAATCATCCAGGATTGGACGGGTGGGGAGACGCAGGGAAAGGGGGGTAAATGGAGGTCTTTCTGTTGATGTGTGATTCTGACTAAACAAACTGTGAGAAAAATAACACATTTCATACATTACGTTATAGAGGAGAACAGGAAGAAAACTGATCAAAGTTCAGCTTAAACTGTGCTCCTGATGTGTGCTGTGCAAGTTCTGTTTATTATGGCTGCAGGGTGGATTTATCTTGCTTTCAATGCCAGAGTTTGATAGTTGGCCTCAAAGCTTTCAGAATGGTATTGCATTAAATGACAGAGAACAATCATATCTGCTCTAGATTCTCTAGATTGAGCTGTAATGACTGCAAAACTTTGGCATATTAAAAGATAAATCAAACAAAAACATTTCGTTGTTAAGGTTTGCAAGTACAAACTTTTGGAGTGCCACAGGGCTCTGTGGCCATCTTTTAATTTTACAATTTAGAAAGCTGACATTTGATGGTTAAAATATTTGTGAAAATCACAGTTTCTAATTCCATTTCCAAGCTGAAGAATCATGTGTTTAATGTTGGATATTTGTGTTAAAAAAAAAAAAAATCTTTTGGCTTTGAAAGGACCCTCAAAATTGAACATACTTTCTCACATAAGGCATCATCTACCTCTCCATTTGCAGCGTTTGTCTTCTCTTTAATTGTAAAATTTAAGTTATCATTGCATGATATTGCATCGGGTTTATAATAACCCTGTTCAAAAGACTTTGGCATGTTTTCTGGATGCTGGTGTGGCCTGCTAGATCTTTGGTCAACCAGCTTCAGCAGGTCAGATTGAATCAAACTATAATTTTAAACAAATCTAAATCTCTTAAGATATGTCCAGAATGTTAAAAAGATTAGCAGAATCAGGTTAGCAAGTACAAATCAAGAAAACTTTTGGAGTGCCACAGGGCTCTGTGTTTAGTCATCTTTTAATTTTTACAATTTAGCAAGCTGACTTTTGATGGTTAAAAAAATGGAAATTCCAGTTTGCAAATCCATTTCTAAACAAATCAGCAAGAATGATTTCTGAAGGAACATGTGACACTAAAGACTACAGTAATGATGCTGAAAAGTCAGGTTAGCAAGCACAAATCGTGTTTTCATCTTTTAATTTTACAATTTTAGCAAACTGACTTTTCATGTTTAAATAATTGAGAATATCACAGTTTCAGAATGATTTCTGAAGGATCATGTGACAATAAAGACTGGAGTAATGACGTTGAAAATTGAGCTTTGCATCACAGAAATAAACTACATTTTAGCAAGTACAAGTCAAACTAGCTTCTGGAGTGCCAAAGGGCTCTGTGCATCTTTTAATTGTACTATTTAGCAAACTAATATTTGATGGTTAAAAAATGTGGAAACAGTTTCCAATTCCATTTCCAAGCAAATCAGCATAATACAATAGGTGCGTTCGACTTCATGTGGCGCTGCACAGACCGATCGGCGGCTGACTTGAAGTAGTGCATGCCGGTTAGAAATTTTGTCCGACTTGAACCGGCGCCGACGCCACATGACGTTCACATGTGGCATCAAAGTAACGCGAGAGCGTTTCGAGAACAGCCGGCTTGCTCAGCCAGCGCAGCATTTCAGAAGGGACTGTGCCAGGCTGTGATGACGTCACAGCTTCTCATGATTGGCCACATTCACCACATGACGATGATCACGCGTGTTTCGTGCATAACAAATCAATTTGCATGCCATTTCGTAAATAGTTTACGATCTTTTGACTGCAGTACATTTTTTTCCCTTAAATTCTTTATATTGGATTTGTGCATAAGTTTATTATTGTACTTTTTTCATACAGACCACTTATAGTATTCAGCTGCATATTTAAGTAATATTTTTTATGGAATAACTAAAATGTCACAGACATTTAATGTAATGTGGTCAACATTGATTGATGCTGAAATCTGTAGTTGCTGCTTCACTTGCATGTGCTGCATTTCTTCCAACAAAAAAGGTATTTCTATAGCTTCCAGTTCATCTGCAATAAAGTAGGCAAACGCCACGTGATCTGCCATGTTTGAGGAAGCAACGAGATCCCCAACTTTTCCGACTTGACGGCTCCGTTTTCAGCTCCTCCCCGACTGCTTTCGGCTAATCTCGCCGATCGGTCTGCGCAGCGCAGCATGAGCTCGAACACACCTATTGATTTCTGAAGAATCATGTGACAATGTAAACTGGAGAAATGAGGCTGAAAATCAGATTTGCAGAAATGAATGACATTTTAACAAATACATATCAAACTAATGTCTGGAGTGCCACAGGGCTCTGTGTTTGGCCATCTTTTAATTTTACAATTTAGCAAGCTGACTTTTGATGGTTAAAAAAATTGTGAAAATCCTAGTTTCCAATTCCATTTTCAGGCAAATCAGCATATAAGAATGATTTCTGAAGGACCGTGTAAGAATGAAGACTGGAGTAATGATGCTGAAAATTCAGCTTTACATCACAGGAATAAATTACATTTTAGCAAGTACCAATCAAACTAGCTTCTGAAGTGCAACAGGGCTCTGTGTTTGGCCATATTTTAATTGTACAATTTAGCAAACTGATATTTGATGGTTAAAAAAAAAAATGTGGAAACCCTAGTTTCCAATTCCATTTCCAAGCGAATCAGCATAATACAATGATTTCTGAAGAATCATGTGGCAATGAAGACTGGAGTAATGAGGCTGAAAATTCAGCTTTGCATCACAGACATTAATGTCATTTTAGCAAGTACAAATCAAACTAATGTCTGGAGTGCCACAGGGCTCTGTGTTTAACAATTTACAAAGCTGAATACATTGTAAGATAATAAAAAAAAAAGATTTTAAAAAAAATTTGATGCATGATATCAAATTTAATCAAACCATAATTTTAAACAAATCCAAATCTCTCAAGATAAATGCTAAATAGGCCATTTTTTCCCTCACAGCCTCGCTCTTTACATCCAAGTTGTGTGGCTGTTTAAAGAGGGCACGCATCATACTAGATTTCCCGTAAGCTTCTTCAGCTACATTACCATCTACACCCTCAGATGGTCCCCTAAAAACAGTTCCCGCACTGTAACTCAAAGCTGTATAAAACGCTCCATAATGGTCCTTTTAGCTTGCTCTTCATCCATAAATAGAACCAGCTGATACTGAGGCCTGCAAAAGACGCTCACATTCCACTCTCAGTGAAGTTCTCGTCTGGCAACCACTGGGTTGTTGACAAGCAAATCATAACATTTCCCATTGTGTATCTGTAAAAAATGAGGGAAACAGAGGTGAATTATGCAACTTAAGAATATAACCCTAAACCTTCCTTTGCTTGTGGTTGCCACCACAGCATTTGTTTTGGTTTGCAGTGATATTTTAGTACATCGAAAACATTGGCAAATGCCTTCTTTTTTGCCATGAGAATATGCTGGAGAAATTCTTACAGAATTGTTTCCTGGAGTTAAGGACCCACAGAACTTTACTGGTCAGGAATGATCCCATTTGAAAAGTTTCTCACAGAGATTTGATGTCTTTGAGATAGATGTTATTATATTATACTTATTATACTATATTATACATACAAAGGTTTAGTATTAAAAAAAAGACATTCTTTTCAAAACATCTGCAGCAGACATAAGAACCGTCGACACATTTATTAGCTTAAAGTACATTACATGCCGCGATCCATCCAACTTCTGATCTTGAAATTCCATCCCTGGATGTACCACAGGGTTCAGCGGACCTTCTCACTTTCTGAAGGTTCGACAGCTCATCTGTCTACACCCCAGCGAGCTGGTGACCATGAGATGGATGGATGTGGTGAGAGCCCGTGGCTCAGTTCCTTCCTCTCTGTGTTTGAGCTAATCAATCAGCGAGCGGATCGGGCAGGACCATATGCACCTTAATGCTCAGCTGATGCCTGCCGCTGACCCTTTCTTACCCTACAGCTGCTCTTGAGAGAGACAACAACATGGGATGCCATGCTCATCTGGGTCTCTCTCGGTAGACACATTTGGGTTTTTGTTATCCAGCTGAATGAATGAAATGAATCAATCTACCGCACTTAAAGTCTTGATTTTGCTTATTAAAGTTCCACGCTACAACACAATGATATTGAACCTATGACCTTTGTTGCTAACCCCATGCTTTACTCTTTGAGCCACAGGAATACTAGACATTTGGATGTTGCTCCAAGTGGTGGTTTGTGAGTTGTTTACTTTGTAATTAGTCCATCCATTTGCTCCAGTTTTTTACAGTGGAATCTTTTGGCTTGGGACAGGTAGCAAACAGCAAGTAACCACCCAGATATATAATATATACTATTGTACCTATTTTGTATACTTTATGACAATATATTTCAAGGGAACAAACAGGTGTGATGTCATCTCGAAAATCTGGACAAAACAACATTTATTTGGAGTTTGTTTGGGTGCTTTAAAACTCCAAGTAAGTGTTTAATTTCAGCTTGGATGTTAAATGCCTTCAAATTGAAGTCCACGACAATTAATATAGGTGCGCTATGGGGCTCCACCTTCTTTGACGTGGAAATTATTACATATGTTATTACATTTTAGCAAATACATATCAAACTAACTTCTGGAGTGCTGCAGGGCTCTGTGTTTGGCCATCTTTTAATTTTACAAGTTAGCAAACTGACTTTTGATGTTTAAATAATTGAGAAAATCACAGTTTCCAGTTTCATTACCAAGCAAATCAACATATTAGAATGATTTCTGAAGGATCGTGTGACAATGAAGATTGGAGTAATGACAATGAAAATTCAGCTTTGCATCACAGAAATAAATTAATTAAAAAGCAAGTAATCTCTGGAGTGCCACATGGCTCTGTGTTTGGTCATCTTTTAATTTAACAATTCAGAAGGCAGAATAAATTGTAAGATTAAAGTCACAGGATTAAATAAAATTTTCGCAAGTATAAATCAAACTAGCTTCTGGAGTGCCACAGGGCTCTGTGTTTGGCCATCTTTAATTGCAAAATTTAGCAAGCTGATATTTGATGGTTTAGAAAACTGGAAATCCTAGTTTGCAATTCCATTTCCAAGTAAATCAGTGTGACAATGAAAACTGGAGTAATGAGGCTGAAAATTCAGCTTTGCATCACAGAAATGAATGACATTTTTTCAATGAGAGCTACTTTACAGACGAAACTATACTTGTAATAACAATTGAAACTCAGTTCCTGAAATTAAAGATCTTTGCAACAGTGAAACAGATTTTTTCAAGACATTTCTGAAATGGTGTGTTTCAACAGGCTATGCAAATGTGACATTATTCAATCAAATATGAACAAATTCCCAACAGAATTTTGAATATTGGATAAAATCTGCATTTTTATTACATGAATCAGAAAATACTGTCAAAAGGCAAAGAAAAAAAAAAACACTATACTATTAAAAATAAAATATGACATAAATTCGGCTAGTGATATATGAACAAACCCTTCTGTAAAAACTAGGACTGAGTTAAAAATGTTGTTTTCACAATTTTAATTGATTCTTATTTTTACAAAACAATATTGATTCTTAAATCCCAGGAATCACTTAGTCTAGCCTGTTTTCAGTTAATGAATAAACATTGTAGAGTGCCTCCTGTCCAATAAATTGCAATAAGCTTTGTGCTTTATTAATTTTGATATGAAACAAAGTCTCAGATATCAAATTCTGTCCACTAAGAAAAGTGGCACATGAACTGATCGTCTCCTCCACTTTATTACCAGTTACAGCACAAAATAAACATGAATCTGAAGCCATGTAAAAAAAAATAACAACTTACCAAAATCCATATCCTGTCTCATGCAATCGCTCAATCAGTGAAAAAAAATTGGTGACCATAAACTCATTAGTCAGCTAGAAAAATTAACTCTTGAGAGAGGCATTTTGCTAAACGTATGTGCCGTATAACATATTCATTAGAATTTTTATTGTTCTTTAATATTTATGTTTGAATAAATCTGTCAAGTTTTTATGCAGCCACTATTCCAATGTTTACATGTAAAAAAAAAAAAAAACATGACCAATTTGAGTACAAATATAATTATGTAATTGTAACTTTATTATTAGAAAAACCTAAACAAATAAGTTCATTTTAACCCTCAATACTATAGTATTGTAGTACCAACTCTGATGTATATTTTACAGCATTAGTTGAGAGATTTTTTGTTTCCTTGAGAAAATTTGGCATGTAATGTACCTGATACATTTCCAAAATAATCAATATCAAATCGAATCGCAACCTTGTGAATCAAAATGGAATCGAATTGTGAAAATTGTGTCAAAACCCAGCCCTAGCAAAAACCTTCAGAATATATGAATAAAACTGAAAAGTTTATTGCATGTAAACACTACTGAACTTTCTGGCGAAGTGCTTGAGGAATTTATTTATTTATTTATTTATTTTTTTTATTGCAACACAAAAAGCCTTTAAAGATATAAAGAAATATTTGCAAACAGTATACTATTCTTTTTACGCCTGAGTGAAATTTTGCAGTATATGGCATGTTTTTACATACAAAACATTTTTAGAAAATTAACAATTTAATTAGTGCTTTTGATGCTGCAAGAGCAGAAATGACACACTTCACCTTTAGATTTGATTTAATTTGTTAATGCACAGGAACATTTGTATCGTAATATGTCTTTTTGAGAACAAAATAAGCCATCATACACTGATTATTCTCAGAAAGCTGCGCTCTGTAATCAAACTGCTAAAGTCAGCGGTTTGCATCGCTAACCTTTCTACAGAGCCCCGACAAAGCCGTGTAACAACCTCCGTGTTTACGGAGCACCCCGCGGATTGATTTGCTTCCAGGGAGTTGATCCAGACCCCAAGCAATGTCACCTTCCAGGCAGTAGGATTCTTGTCTCCATTCCTATCAGATAAAGTCAAGTGCCGAATGAGACTCAACCGTGTGAAGGAGCCAGGTTTGACAGCCTCCCCCTGCTCTGACACCATGTAAAAGCTGAACAGGAAATTAGAAAGAATGAAAACCTGGGAAAGGATACAAATATCCATCAGCCTTCATTTTCTTTCTGGGCTGTTTCACATTCTCAGTGTCACACACTCTTTCTTACTCTCTCTTTCTCTTTTGGTGGCAAGTGAGAGGAAAGCACCTAGATGTACATGCGGAGGTGAAGGAGGGTGGGGGGAATTATCAGGTTCTCATTGTGTCCATGTGGTAACCATTACCCAGTAATCTCCAGTAATTGTATCCGTATTACCAGAGAGTCCTGCTTTCCATTTGCTCTGCCGCCTTGACCGGTCCTGTTACCATGGCACATGGGGGCCCGTTTCGAAGCAAAGTGATGCAAATTGATGCAATGGGAAGACCATTAAAAAGTTTGTCAAAATAGGGTGATGGAGATTTCCTGTTTTAATGAACCCAAGATTCGCTTTCATGCAAATGCATTGGATGCACTTTCTCTGAACCCACCAAAACATTTCACGTCATTTCAAGTTACGCCACAGTTTGGAAATAGCATCATTGATACGTAGTTCTTTTGGCTGGGATTTACAAGAAATATTATTTGCATGCAGACCTTAAGGTTAGAGGAGTATAAATGAGGGGCGGCTTCATATTACCTGTTGAGAGTGTTGTAGCATAAATCCCGTGAGACAGATGCAATTAATACAACAACAAATCTCTTTCCACTGCTGACCAAAGACTTATTTCTATTATTCAAATTGAAATCCAGGACTTCAGATTGCCAGGAAGAGCTATCTGCATTGCAATTGCCCAAGTGCCCCCAAATGCGGTCAATTTGATGCAATTGCAGTATAACCCTTTGACCTGGGATTTAATGGAGACAGGTAATTATACCATACCACCCACTTACTCCTACCCTTAAACTGGGCTATAATGGGGTTTCCATTACAATGGCAGCCATTTCTTTCTCCTCTCTCCCCTCAACCGTGCAATGTGAAGTCAGAATACATTACTGGAGCTGCAGTCAAAATAACATTACTGTCCCTGGTAGTACAGGTTATTAAAGAGAAATTTATCTATCTCAGGTTCAGAATTTAAGCCTCTGGATTATGGCGCTTGACTGGTGAAAGGAATCTTTGCAATGTTTGGAAACGTTTTTAATGAATAAAACAGGAAAATATGGTTTGTTAAATAATCAAATGTATCATATAGAAATATTATACATGTTACAACACAAATCAATTGTCTTTTAGATTAATAATAACTGCAAAATCCACATTACCAGCATGAATAGATGTGGAACTGGTATCTAAAGTGTCTCTATTTTCTTTGCATTCTCCAAGCAGGAATAAATAAATAAATATAGAATTTGAATTGATTTTTAAAAGTTGCAGGTATAATCCATTGCACTTGGTGTAACATATTTACTGTAATACTATCTATATATCTATCTAAGAGCTGCAGCAAGGGAAGGATTTTATTGACTTAATTCTGTTATTTAAACAAAGGCTGGGTAAAAAATGCTGAAAAAATATCTGATTTGTGTTGCATGGAAAAAAGGTTTGGAACAACATGAGAATGAGTAAATAATGGTGGAATTTTACATATTTTTTCTTTGTAATGTTGTTTTAAATGCTAGCAGAAAGGCATGCTGAGTGAAGGAAGAGTGTCTGTGAGTCACACAGTGAAGTCATGAGTGACCACAACTGCTTTTGACATTATCATGAGCTCAATGTAAACACAACACCTCAAACAGAGCCCAGTTCGGGCTCTCTCACCTTCACACTGACCGTCCATCAGCTCCCGCTCATAATTTTCACACATAGGCCGTGATGAATTCCCTCTGGCCCGGTGTCCAGTTTAGACCCTCATTTATTTCTTTTGAGAGACGGAGCGCCCTTAAAAGATGAGGAACATCAGACTTCACTATACTCACTAGTATTGCCAGTTCTCCTATACAGATAAATAAATAAGAGGAATAGGTGGTCCATTAGCCCGTGAATGATAGACCAAAGACCTCCCTTAATTGCTTTCTTCTTGTAGTGTCTCAATTTATTTCTCAAAACAGGAAGAGTGCGCACACGCGCACAGCGGTGCTGGGGTTTATGATGGATGGGGCAGGGGAAGATGCACCAGCGCTGGGTAAAGCTCACAGAGGCTTTGATTAACGAGACTGCCGGGGTCCCCGAGGAGCCCCGGGCAGAATAATACCGTTAGAGCGAAACAGCTGCTCCGCACAGACCTCAGGGGCCCCACCAGCACAGAGACGACCAGAGAGAGAAATTTCAGAGAGGAGGATGGATGAGTAAACAGGTAGATGGATGGAGATAAGATGTTGGTGCTGTGTAGATGGATAGAAGGACAGAAGGATGGACAGACAGACAGACTGATAGACAGATAGATAGATAGATAGATAGATAGATAGATAGATAGATAGATAGATAGATAGATAGATAGATAGATAGATAGATAGATAGATAGATAGATAGATAGATAGATAGATGATGGACGGACAGACAGATAGAGAGATAGAAATGAATGGATAGAGGGACGGGCAGATGGATGGATGATAAATGGATAGATGGATGGATGGACGGACGGACGGGCGGACGGACAGACAGACAGACAGACAGACAGACAGAGAGTTGGATGGATAGAAAGACAGATGGATGGACAGACACAGATAGATAGACGGACGGACAGACGGACAGACAGACAGACAGATAGAGAGATAGAAATTAATGGTTAGAGGGACGGACAGATGGATGGATGATAAATGGATAGACGGACGGATGGGCGGGCGGACAGACAGACAGACAGACAGACAGACAGACAGAGAGTCGGATGGATAGAAAGATGGATGGACAGACACATAGATGGACAGAAGGACAGGCTGAAAGACAAAAGGGCCGATAGATAGATAGATAGATAGATAGATAGATAGATAGATAGATAGATAGATAGATAGATAGATAGATAGATAGATAGATAGATAGATAGATAGACAGACAGACAGACAGACAGACAGACAGACAGACAGATAGATAGATAGATCGATGGACGGACGGACGGACGGACGGACAGACAGAGAGATAGAAATGAATGGATAGAGGGACGGACAGATGGATGGATGGATGGACGGACGGATGGGCGGGCGGACAGACAGACAGACAGAGAGTTGGATGGATAGAAAGATGGATGGACAGACACATAGATGGACGGAAGGACAGGCTGAAAGACAAAAGGGCAGATAGATAGATAGATTTGAAGCTAGTTTTCTTTTCATCATATTTTTGATGATCTGTACCAGTTTAGATCATGAAATCATGCTAGCAGCATATCAGTTTCATCATAGCTGCTTCACACCACTTGGCATCAACACTCATGTACTGGCCCAGAATAATAATAACAATAAAAACCTCTGTACTTCTGTCCAGCCAACCCACAAACACTCATCGCCTTTCTGGGTCTTGTTTATTTCTTTCTCAAACCTGCCATGACAGTGCAACCCTGCCGTCTCTGACTGTGTTAGACACTGGCACACGGAGCAGCACAAACAGGGGAGCACAGTTTATTTTCACAGCAGTCTGGTTCAAGTGCCCGCGGTTTGTTGCCTGCGTGTTATTTTCCCTCCCTGCGTGAAAGTGTTTATGCAATGGAGGAATTTAGGGAGAAGTGTAATCTTGTTATCTCATCGAAACAAGAGGGAGAGACAGAATACTTTTTTTTTTTTTTTTTTTTGGCAGGATCAAAAGAAGCCGGTGATTGTAAAGGCAAAAATTGCAACATCACATTTATGTGTTTATATATCTCCCCTCCGCTGGAGCATCAAGCCACTCTTTCTCCCATAGAGACTCGCTGACAAATGCAAACACACAATGTTCACAAAATTCTGCATTGTGTTTTATTCAACTGATCAGCCATTGTAACATAAAATATTTTTCTTGAACCTTAAAAATGTTTTATTGTCCACATCTTAATCATTGTTGTCAAAAAGTTTTATAACATATTTTTTAAAGGAGAAATTTTCATGCACAGAGCTAGACAAGATGAGCATTTGAGGTTAAAAAGTATATACTTTGTCTATATTTTTTAGAAAATAACCAATAGTTTCGATATATAAGACCCTTCTTCCTGAGCTGGGATTGTTTAGACTCATTTGAAGCTGCTTTTAAACATCATTTTGGATATTCAAACTTGGGGGCACCATAGAAGTCCACTATATGGAGAGAAATCCTGAAATATTTTCCTCAAAATACATCATTTCTTTACGACTGAAGAAAGGAAGACATGAACATTTTGGATGACAAGGGGGTGAGAACATTATCTGTAATTTTTTTTTTTTTAGAAGTGAACTTCTCCTTTTTATAAATATCATGAATTTATTTTTCATAACATTTATATTTCACATTTTACAACAGGAAATCACCTGAAAGGCCAATTGTTTTCCGTCTTCAAGGGTCCTGTGATATCTTTCCCTGTTTTATGTTTTCTGCATGTTGGCTGGACCACATGACTAGAAACAACAATTTTTCAAAAATTTATAATAGGAAGTGAATATACTTCTTTCTTACGTCCTTTCTTATGGTTTGGAACAACATGAGGTTGAGTAAATCATGACATTTTTGGTTAAACTCCATGTTGCCAGATCTCCCTAGAAAAAAATAAGCAACAAACCCAAAATTAGTGCCTCTTGGTTTTCATGTTTACTTGGTGAAGGACTGTGTTAATTGTCATGTGGGATAGGAGCTATTTCTCCTTCTCATCTGAGCATGAGCAAAAATGCTGGAAGACGCACAGAAAGCAGACGTCTTCACTCATACTGCTCATTTAAACCGAATCAAACAGAGCAGCGCTTGCCAGAGTTAATGACAAAACGACATCAAACGAAATATCCAAGTCTGGCGCATGTTTCGTTTTTCCATCACGTCATCTTCATAATCTTTTAAACTCGAGTCGCACAAACGTAGGTATCTTCTGGCCTTCTCAGATCAGTTTTCACCTTTGCTTTTTCCACCTTTTGTTTATTGCTGTTTTCCATCTTCTTCTCTGACTTAGTCACAAAGAACCAATAGTGAGTGTTGTCACCTAGTGGATCCACCAGTTAGTGCAGTCACTTCCAGGCTAATGCGCAAACATACACAACTATATTTTGTGAAAACCCTAAGTAGCCTATATTTCTCAAGAGTGCTATTTTGCATCCGCAATTTAACTATTCCTTAAATAAGGTCTTGACACAATATCATCAATTTAAAATTGCAGAATGTGAAGTAGAAGAAACAAATGCAACATATTAAGATCAAATGTGGAGTCACGGTATAATGATAGCTACAATGGTTACAAATTATTGCATCCAATGAACAGAAGAATATTGCCTTCATTACATTCCATCAGGTGATGTTTAATGGTAAGCAGCTGTGACAGGTTATTGCATTGTTGATGCTATGTTGATGCAACATGCTGCAGTTAAAAATCACAAGTTTAAATGCTAATTAGGAGGGTTTGGAGGCAGAGCGGCACTTGATTTTAACCCGACAAGATTGCAATCCAGGTTGGCTCGAATCATTATTATTTGCTATTTTGCTTAATGAAGAGGGTCTTCATTGACAGAGGAAACATTCACCCTCGTGTAGCTCTGCATAACAATCGCCACAAATGAAAAAGAATCCAGGCGGCAGGGGAAAAAAGTTTCCCCATTGTCTGTATTAATTTAAGTCTCGTTTAACGACTGTCGGAATCACACGTTCCGCCGAGGAAGTGGGTGATGAAATGCGCCGCTCCGCTGACAAACAAACAAGGAGAAAGGGGGAGAGAAGAAAGGGATGAAAGCGAAAGGAGGGGAGGAAGAAAGGGAGAAACATGCGGAGGAGACACAAAGACATCAGAATATATATCAGGACAAAAATAGAAAGTCTCTTTGTTTTGCGCGACGGAGAGCAGTGTAGCTAATTAGAGTCGAAATGATAGCTGGTGCGACTGACACAGGTAGGGAGTAGTGGCGTCTCCCGTGTGCCTGACAGTGCACACTGAGAGTGGTGTGTAAGCAGGGGTAATGGCTGTCAGCTCCTGACAGCTGTAAAATGGCCTTTTAGTTTGTCGCGCAAAAGCTGTCACGGAGTCTCGCGTTACAAAGGCGGATGTAGTTAGCTGCGATGGCAAGGCACATCATTATTAACAAACAGTGTAGTGTTTGCCTTACTGGCCCCCGCTTGCAAATGGAACATGCTCTCGGTGCATCGGGCCCCCCAACAACACACCTGAAACTAAGTTGTCAGAGGTAACAAGCCCTGGAGAGCCAGGGCAATGGATTCGGGGTGCCAATCATTGCGGGGCACTGCATTTGTTTGGTGTGAAGATGAAACGATGCCTGGTTGTGTTTGTCTGCTGCTTCCTTACACTGGCCCTGGACTTACCTGTCTGTTCGCTGCTCTTCTTCTGATGTATAATATGTTGTTTTTCTGCGCTTGTGTTGTAGTGGATTACTTTATGATTGCTGCAGGCAAAAGGGTTCACACACGTAAAGAGAAAAATACATTGGAAACTGAATACTTCAATCACTTCATAGACATTTGGTAAATCTAAGGAAAAGAAATGCCCTGTTCATATTTCGCCCCAAAATCAAACGAAAAAAGAATGAGAAATTATAGGCCTATTTTGCTTTAAGAAAACAAAATCCATTTTTAGGACCACTCACAATATTGGCACTGTGAAATATTGGTCTTTATTTAATTGTTAGCCTTTTTAATTTCACTCTGCAAAATATTACTGTAATTCTAATAAATAAAAGTGTAGATTTCTGATTTTTTAACTGAGATTTATACTGTATCTAAAAACTGCATAAGTAAGCTTTCCTTTGATGTATGGTTTGTTAGGATAGAACAATATTTGGCCAAGAAACAACTATTTGAAAATCTGGAATCTGAGGGTGCAAAAAAAATCTAAATATTGAGAAAATTACTTTTAAAGTTGGCCAAATTAAATTTTTAGCAATGCATATTACTAATCAAAAAATAAGTTTTAATGTATTTACGGTAGAAAATTGACAAAATATCTTCATGGAACATGATCTTTACTTAATATTCTAATGATTTTTGGGATAAAAGAAAAATTGATCATTTTGACCCATATTTTTGGCTATTGCTATTGCTACCCTTGCTGCTTGGTTTTGTGGTCCAGGTTCACATATATATGAAAAGTGTATAACTGCACGTATACATTACTTTGTTTAGCTCATTTCACTTGCTTTTTGACCCTTCATAGATAGTGCGGCGAAGACTGAAAGGGAAGAGAAATGGAAGACAAGATAAATGGAAAAAAAGAAGTCTTAATAAATCTTTAAGACAAAGCCTCTTTTTTATTTAAATTATGGGTAATCTGTGATTAACCTATCTATTACAAATGTAGACTGTTTAAAAATAACTGAAATCTAATCTGTTCTCTCTTTATTTGTCATCAGTTGGAGACGGAAATAAGAAATCCCACAGGTGTGGAGGGTTTGTTTTGTTCTTTATTGTATTGTGTAGAGTTGACTCAGAGTGCTTCCCCAGAGGCCTGTGTGGAGAACTCCATGTGCCTGCTGCAAAGTCAGATTCAGTGCTGTTGTGAAGATGGCTCTTATTACATGATTGCCAATAAGACAAGCCAAATGTCTGAGGCTGAATCTCTATAGCACCGACTAGAGAGATGTTTTTGTTTTTGTTTAGTTTTAAATTATTTAGTTTAGAGATGCATGTCAGGATTTAAACTGCATCAAAAACGTATGGTGATAAAATACTAATACCTTCAATTTATACCTTATATCGTATTCTCAATAATTCTAACTCTCTAAATAATGTCCTGTGAAGAAACCAGGCTCAATCCTATAGTTCTCTGCTGGCTTAAATACAGTTTTAATAATGGGATTCATAATATCAATATTATTTAAAATACAAACATGCCCTATTTTATAGGGTTGGGCATCTAAGGTATAATGCCGATCCGATACGCATCTCGATACAAAGTATCCGATCCGATATATTAACGATACATTTGTGACATATTGCGATGCAATTCGATACGATTCACACCCATATCACGATACGATGCGATAATTCAGCACTAACTAATTAGATCAAGTTTATGTGATGGTGTGAAAGAGGATGCGGTGCCATTGAATGAGTTTGATTATTTATTAACCAAGTAAAACCTAGACTTTTTGATTATGTATATATGTATATATATATATGTATGTGTGTGTGTGTGTGTGTGTGTGTGTGTGTGTGTGTGTGTGTGTGTGTGTGTGTGTGTGTAAATATATATGTGACCCTGGACCACAAAACCAGTCATAAGGTTAAATTTTACAAAACTGAGATGTATATAGAATATGAAAGCTCAGTAAATAAGCTTTCTATTGATGTATAGTTGTATAGGACAATATTTGACCGAGAAACATCTATTTGAATATCTGGAATCTGAGGGTGCAAAAACATCAAAATACTTAGAAAATCACCTTTAAAGTTGTCCAAATTAGGTTCTTAACAATGCATATTACTAATCAAAAATTATATTTTGATACATTTACAGTAGGAATTTTACAAAAAATCTTCATGG
>NC_133379.1:8239398-8265161 GCF_049309525.1 Garra rufa
ATTAATAAAGTTATCAGCATATGAGTCCCTCAGTTGTCCTCAGTTTGAAAAGATGCATCTCAAAATCATACAGTCATTGTTGGAAAGGGTTCAAATACACAAAAATGCTCAAAACCCAAAGAACAGCTGGCGGTTTAACTGTTCAGGACAAACATGGGACTCATGAACAAGTATCATTTTAAAAAGCTGTGGATCATTAACAACAGTATTAAGAATGAAGTGTATGTAAACTTTTGAACATGGTACTATTTTCTTTTTTGGATTATATGTAATTGTATTTTATGTGAAATATCTTATTCAGGTCAGTATCAAATAAAAAAAAACAACATGCATTTTGTATGATCCCTATTATTTTGGTAAAACAATTAAGATTTTGCATATTAGTACTTATAAAGCACATATTAATTACTTATTCTGTATTACCCTCTTTTAGATCTCTTAATCTAAAACCCATATCTAAACTTAACAACTGCTAACTATTAATAAGCAGCAAATTAGGAGTTGATTAAGGCAAACGTTAATAGTTAATAGTGAAAACTGGACCTTAAAACAAAATGTGACCT
Source organism: Garra rufa (assembly GCF_049309525.1). Taxonomy (NCBI): domain Eukaryota; kingdom Metazoa; phylum Chordata; class Actinopteri; order Cypriniformes; family Cyprinidae; genus Garra; species Garra rufa. The sequence goes on from NC_133379.1 coordinate 8,239,962, forward strand.
TAATATTAACCTAGATTAATAAATGCTGTATTGTTCATTGTTTGTTCATGATACCTAATACACTATGTTAACAAATTGAACCTCATTGTAAAGTCTTACTAAAAAAAACTCACACTGAATTAGCCAATATAGAGCAGAAGCAAAGCCTAATGATAAAAACTTGCAGTTCATTACACTGACTTCCAAACTACTTGAACAGACGTTTTACCAAGCTTCCACTTACGACAGCTTGCAATTAGTAGTTGCTCCTGATTGCATCAGGTTCTGAACATCTCAAACCTGACACCAGCTAATGATCATCCTAAATAAGGGAGCTATTTAAGAGACAGAAGCTCATGAGTTCATCCTGCCGTGCCGTCAGTCAATCATTCAATGCTACATGACACCTCTCACTCTCATTAAGTCGGGTGTAGGCCACTTCCACCCCGACTTCAGAGGAAATCAAACGGGAACAGAAAAACGAGGGGATTTGATTTATTTATCGAGCATATACTTGACTAGACGAGGTTGGCCCCAACTAACTAATAAGGTGTTTGTTGACTGCTGTTGCTCTTGCTGTTTAATTGCTCACCTTCATTAAACAACAACAAAGAGTTAGCAAGAAAAACATTCTACGTCTACGTAACGTCACACTTATTATTTACCATTAGTTTAGTAAGACAGAGGGGAAAGAAAAGTTTCAGATGCATCTGACAGACATATCAGAAAGCTTTACGCACCCCACTGATTGGGTGACAGAATGGCAAACAAAGCAGCTTTTTGTTCCCGTTTGTATCTGCGGTAATTACCACCACGGCAACAACCTCGCCTTTCATCTCTTCAGTCACATCACACAGGGAGCTGCAGTCAGAAGCGGCAGACGCCACTGTGCCACATCTGCCGCGTGCCGAATCAGTGCGCTGTCCCGCTGGCAGCAAGGAGGCACGCCTGAGAGTGAGAGCATGCGAAAACAACAGCACATTGGTCAGACGTCTAGCTAATAGCTATTCGCTTCTGTCAGAGTTGACTGTTTTTATTTTGACTCAAAATGGGCCTCTGAGTGTCCGTTCAATATGTCAAAAAAATATGTCAACATGTGGGTCATGTTTACTTTTGCAACTTGTGATAGCTAAAGTGTTTTGTTCAGTGGAAATCTGCAGAAAGACATATTTAATGTCAAGTTAAAGGTATAGTTCATGCAAAAATGAAACTTTCGTTCATCTTCGGAACACAAACAAAGATATTTTTGCTGAAATCCAAGAGCTTCTCAATAGTGACGGAGACTTTGTTACTTCTGTTATCATTGAACCACTGATGTCACATGAACTATTTTAACAATGTTACGTTACTGGATCTGGGAAAATTTCAGTTACATTGCTTTTTATAGAGGGCCAGAAAGCTCTGGGATTTCATCAAAAATATCCCAATTTGTTTTCTGAAGATGAACAAAGGTCTTACGGGTTTGGAATGACATGAGGGTGAGTAATTAATGACAGAAGTTTAATTTTTGGGTGAACTATTTATTTAAGTTCTCGATATCCAGGTACACAGGGCCATTGTTAACATTATACAAATTCCTAAAAAGAAGCAAAATAGACACAATTGTTGTCATACAGTAAGAATTTAGAGCTAAAAAAAGATAAATAATTTGTTTTGAATGAATGAATTTAATGAGAAATGTTTGAGTTCATTGGAGAGCTCTGAATTTTTTTTTTTTATTTGCTTCAAAGTTGACTCCACATTTAATTTGACTCAAAATGGGCCTGTGAGAGTCTGTTCAATATGTCGAAAGACATGTGGGTCATGTTTACTTTTGCAGCTTGTGATAGCTAAAGTGTTTTGTTCGGTGGAAATCTGTAGAAAGATATATTTATTGTCAAGTTAAAGGTATAGTTCATGCAAAAATTCTGTCATTAATTACTCACCCTCATGTTGTTACAAACCCCTAAGACCTTTGTTTATCTTCGGACCACAAATGAAGATATTTTTGATGAAATCCAAGAGTTTCTCAATAACGACTGAGACTTTTGAACTATTTTAACGATGTCCTAACGTTTCTGGATCTGGGGACATTTCAGTTACATTGTGCTCTATGCAGGGTCAGAAAGCTCTGGGATTTCATCAAAAATATCCTAATTTGTGTTCTGAAGATAAACGAAGGTCTTGTGGATTTGAAATGACATGATGGTGAGTAATTAATGACAGAATTTTTATTTTTGAGTTAACTATCCCATTATGTTCTTAATATCAAGGTAAACATGGCCATTTTGAAAATAGAAACAATTGTTGTCATACAGTACGAATTTGCTATTAAAAAGAGAAATCATAGCTGTTGTAATTTGTTTTGAATGAATTTAATAATAGTTAATAGGTACTTGCTTCAAAGTTGACTCCATATTCTTTTTGACTCAAAATGGACCTGTGAGAGTCTGTTCAATGTGTCGAAAGGCTTGCTGTCATTTGCGTCATGTTTACTTTTGCAACTTGTGATAGCTTAAGTGTTTTGTTCATTGGAAATCTGTAGAAGGACATATTTAATATCAAGTTAAAGGTATAGTTTCTGGATCTGGTAACATTTCACTGACATTGCTCTCTATGGAGGGTCAGAAAGCTCTGGGGTTTCATCAAAAATATCTTAATTTGTGTTCTGAAGATGAACAAAGATCTTACGGATTTGGAATGACATGAAGGTGAGTAATTAATGGCTGAATTTTTATTTTTGAGTAAACTATCTCTTTATGATCTTCTTACCATACAGTAAGAATTTAGAGCTATAAAAAGAGATTTTTTTAAATGAATTTTTTAGTTTTGAATGAATTTAATGAGAAATGCTTGAGGTCATTTTCAGAGCTTTGATTTTTTATTTCAGTTTTTGGTAATAGTTAATAGGTATTAGTACGGTGGCCGAGAGAGGTCAACGCGCTGCAAACAAGAAAACACATGCAAACAGAAAAAAACGACAACAAATTAAGAAAACATCTTCATCAGTTTGACAACACAGGCGCTGCAAATCCTCGCAACGCAAACACAAATACGGAAACACGCTGCAAATTCTCACAACACAACCAAACTCAGAAACGCGCTGCGAACACACGAAGGCGCTGCAAACTAACAAACGCGCTGCATATAGCTCGGTCCACAACGGAAATGTTTCAGGGGGACCTCAAAAAGTGACGAACTCATCTGGGACCTGATTATTTGTTCAGTGGCTGTTGGTCAGAGCAGAGGTATTATCGGTGAACTATCACCTTTTAGTGATAGTATAGTATCACTTAAAGGTGATAGTGATATAAATAATCAGGTAATATAGTGATATAAATAATCAGGTCCCAGATGAGTTCGTCACTTTTTGAGGTCCCCCTGAAACATTTCCGTTGTGGACCGAGCTATATGCAGCGCGTTTGTTAGTTTGCAGCGCCCTCGTGTGTTCGCAGCGCGTTTCTGAGTTTGGTTGTGTTGTGAGAATTTGCAGCGTGTTTCCGTATTTGTGTTTGCGTTGCAAGGATTTGCAGCGCCTGTGTTGTCAAACTGATGAAGATGTTTTCTTAATTTGTTGTAGTTTTTTTCTGTTTGCATGTGTTTTCTTGTTTGCAGCGCGTTGACCTCTCTCGGCCACCGTATATTTGCTTCAAAGTTGACTCCATATTTATTTTGACTCAAAATAGGCCTGTGAGAGTCTGTTCAATGTGTTGAAAGGCTTGCTGTCATTTGCGTCATGTTTACTTTTGCAACTTTGCAACTAATATCTAAAGTGTTTTGTTCGGTGGAAATCTGTAGAAGGACATATTTAATGTCAAGTTAAAAGTATAGTTCATGCAAAAATGGAAATTCTGTCATTAATTACTCACTATTATGTCGTTACAAACCCGTAAGACCTTCATTCATGTTTGGAACATAAATGAAGATATTTTTGATGAAATCCAAGAGCTTCTCGATAATGGCGGAGGACAGTGACAGTGAGTAGAGAAGAATTGTTGAATATAGTCATTATTTTTGTTTTCTTTGAACCACTGATGTCACATATTTTCGAGTAACCTATCCCTTGATGTTCTCGACCTTTAGGTACACAGGGCCATTGTTAAAGCAATAGTTCATGCAAAAATGAAAATTATGTCATTAATTACTCGCCCTCATGTCGTTCCAAACCCGTAAGACCTTCATTCATCTTCAGAACACAAATGAAGATATTTTTGATGAAATCCAAGAGCTTTTATACTTTGTTACTTATTTTTTCATTAAACCACTGATGTCACATGAACTATTTTAACATTTCTGGATCTGGGAACATTTCAGTTACATTGCGCTCTATGCAATGTCAGAAAGCTTTGGGATTTCATCAAAAATATCTTAATTTGTGTTCTGAAGATAAACAAAGGTCTTACAGGTTTGGAATGACATGAAGGTGAGTAATTAATGACAGAATTTCTCTTTTTGGGTTAACAATTATGTTCTCGAAATCCAGGTACACAGGGCCATTGTTAACGTTATTAAAATAATAAAAGGAAGAAATAATATTATGAAAATAGACACAATTGTTGTCATACAGTAGGAATTTAGAGGTATAAAAAGAGAAATCATAGCTGTGGAAATATGTTTTGAATGTATTTAATGAGAAATGCATGAGTTCATTTTGAGAGCTCTGATTTTTGTTTTCAGTTTTTGGTAATAATTAATAGCCATTTTCTTCAAAGTTGACTGCATATTTAATTTGACACAAAATTAGTCTGTTTAATGTCATATTCCTGGTGTCTTGTAGATCATACTTTTCACAACCTGTGATATCCGAAGTGTTTTGTTCATTGGGAATATGTAGAAAGATATACTTAATGTCAATCGGTTTACTAAAAAAAAGAAATAGTAAAAGATACTAAAAGATAGGTACAAATGAGACAATTGTTGGCATATGATACAAATTCAGAGCTATGAAAAGAAATATCAGCTCTGATCATTTAATTCTGGATTAATTTTTGAGTTTATAGTAAAATCTCTAATTTTGTACCATGCTGAGCACACCATATGATATGATGATCTTTTTCTTAGGAGAAAAGTCTTTTAATATCAACCTTTTGGTAAATAGTTGGCATACAATCAGGATTTACAGCTATAAAAGGGATATCAGCTCTAGTAATTTGATTCTGGATTAATTGAATGTTTAATGATTGCGTTCATGTTTTGTACCATTCTGAGCACACTATGAGCCACTTTTGAGAGTCATATTATGATTTTGTCTCAGGAGAAAAGTCTTTTAATATCAGACTTTGGCAATAGCTAGTCGCTGTTCGCTTCATCCAAAGTTGACTCCATATTTATTTTGACACAAAATGGGCCTGTGAGATTTCATAATTCATGTTTGTAGGCCTGCTGTCATGTAAATCATTAGGTCATGTTTACTTTTTTAAACCTGTGATATCCGAAGTGATTCATTAAATGGAAATCTGTAGAAAGGCACATTTAATGTCAATCAGTCAACTCAGCATTCAATAGGGCTGCAATTAAGCTGATTAAAATTCTTAAAATGAAGAAATAAAATACACAAATGAGACAATTACTGTCATACAGTAGGAATACAGAGCTATAAAAAGAGAAATTTTTTTTCAGTTCATATTGAGATCTCTGATTTTTGATTTCCAATGATTTTGATGATTGATTTCTATTTAATTTTACACAGAATGGGCATGTTTAATATATCATATTCCTGGTGTCATACTTTTCGCAACCTGTGATATTCAAAGTTTTTGTCCAATGGGAATAAGTACAAAGGCATACTTAATGTCAGTTAACTAAAAGGAAGAAATAATATGCTAAGAAAATAGACACAAATGTGACAATCGTTGGCATACATTTAGGATTTAAAGCTATATCAGTTCTGATAATTTGATTCTAGATTAATTTAATGTTTGAGTGGCACACTATGTGACACTTTTGGAAGTCAGATGAGATTATGATCTTTTAATTTTTTTTTTAATTTCAGACTTTGGTAATAGCTAATAGCTATTCGCTACACCTAAAGTCTCCATATTTATTTTGACACAAAATGGGTCTGTGAGAGTTTGTGTTCGTAGGCCTGCTGTCTTGTAGATCATTAGGTCATGTTTAAACTTTTTAAACTTGTGATATCCAAAGTGTTTTGTTCAATGGAAATCGGCAGAAAGACATATTTCATGTCAATCAGTTAACTCAGCATTCAATAGGGTTGCCATTAAGCTGATTAAAATCCCTAAAAAGAAGAAATAAAATACCAAAAATACAGAAATGAGACAATTGCTGTCATACAGCAGGAATATAGAGCTATAAAAAGAAAAATCATAACTCTGGTCATTTGTTTTGAATTAATTTAATGAGAAATGTTTGAGTTCATGTTGAGATCTCAGATTTTTTTTATTTTTGATCTCCATTTACTTTGACAAAACATGGGCATGTTTAATACGTCATATTCCTGGTGTCATACTTTTTCGCAACCTGTGATATCTGAAGTGTTTTGTCCAATGGGAATATGTACAAAGGCATACTTAATGTCAAGGAAAAAATAGTATGCTAAAAAATAGACACAAATGAGACAATTGTTGGTATACAATCAGGATTTAGAGATATGAAAAGAGATATCAGCTCTAGTAATTTGATTCTGGATTAATTTAATGTTTGAGTTCATGTTTTGTACCATTCTGAGCACACTATGAGACACTTTTGAAAGTCATATGAGATTATGATCTTTTTCTCAGGAGAAAAGTCTTTTAATTTCAGACTTTGGTAATAGCTAGTTGCTATTTGCTTCATCCAAAGTTGACTCCATATTTAATTGGACACAAAAAGGGCCTGTGAGAGTCTGTTTGTAGGCCTGCTCTCACATAGATCATTAGGTCATGTTTACGTTTTTAAACCTGTGATATCCAAAGTGATTTGTTAAATGGAAATCTGTAGAAAGGCACATTTAATGTAAATCAGTTAACTTAACATTTGACAGGGCTGCCATTAAGGTAATTAAAAATCCTAAAAAAGAAGGAAAAATATATATAAAATACACAAATGAAACAATTGTTGTTTTGAATGAATTTAATGAGTAATTTTTGAGCTCATAATGAGATCTCAGTTTTTTTTATTTTTGATCTCCATTTACTTTGACAAAACATGGGCATGTTTAATATGTCATATTCCTGGTATCATACTTTTTCGCAACCTGTGATATTTGAAATGTGTTGTGTCCAGTGGGAGTATGTACAAAGGCATGCTTAATGCCCATCAGTTAACTAAAGGGAAAAAATAATATGCTAAAAAATAGACACAAATGAGACAATTGTTGGCATGCAATCAGGATTTAAAGCTATGAAAAGAGATATCAGCTCTGGTAATTTGATTCTGGATTAATTTAATGTTTGAGTTCATATTTTGTACCATTCTGAGCACACTATGAGCCACTATTGAGAGTCATATGAGATTATGATCTTTTTCTCAGGAGAAAAGTCTTTTAATTTCAGACTTAAGACTTCAATAACTATTCTCTTCACCCAAAGTTGTCTCCATATTTATTTTGACACAAAATGGGTCTGTGAGGGTCTGTGGGCCTGCTATCTTGTCGATCATTAGGTCATGTTTACGTTATTAAACTTGTGATATCCAAAGTGTTTTGTTCAATGGAAATCTGTAGAAAGACATATTTCATGTCAATCAGTTAACTCAGTTAACACAACTCAATAGGGCTGCCAAGTTGATTACAACTCCTAAACAGAAGAAATAAAATGCCAAAAATACACAAAATAGACAATTGCTGTCATACAGTAGGGATATAGAGCTATAAAAAGAGAAATCATAACTTTAGTCATTTGTTTTGAATTAATTTAATGAAAATGTTTGAGTTCATAATATATTGAGATCTCTGATTTTTGATTTCCAATGATTTTGATGATTGATTTCCATTTAATTACACAAAATGGGCCTGTTTAATATGTCATATACCTGGTGTCATACTTTTTCGCAGCCTGTAATATCCGAAGTTTTTTGTCTAATGGGAATATGTACAAAGGCATAATGTCAATGAGTTAACTAAAAGCAAGAAATAATATGCTAAAAATTGTTGGCATATAAGGATTTAGAGCTATGAAAAGCGATATCAGCTCTGATTATTTGATTCTGGATTAATTTAATGTTTGAGTTTATATTTTGTACCATTCTGAGCACACTATGAGCCACTTTTGAGAGTCACATGAGATTATGATCTTTTTCTGAGAAAAGTCTTTTATTTTCAGACTTTAGTAATAGTTAATGGCTGTTCACTTCACCCAAAGTTGACTTCATATTTATGAGTCTGGAGTTTGTAGTTCAAATCATCAGGTCATGTTTACTTTTTAAAACTGTGATATCTGAAAATATTTGATATCTGGTTCGATGGAAAACATGTAGAAAGGCATATTTAATGTCAATCAATTGACTCAACAGCAAGGTACAAAGAGCTGCCATTAATCTGATTAAAATTTCGAAAAAGAAGAAATAATATACCAAAATACACAAATGAGTTACTGTCATACAGTAGGAATATAGAGCAATAAAAAGAGAAATCATGTAAATCACTCTTTAAGTTAAAGCAACACTAACCCAGCTAACAAAATTACGTAACTGTTACGTAACTGCAACGTAATATGGTGACCAAAGTTTCGTCGTGGCGACGTAACTACTTACGCCGTGGCAACCGGAAAAGTGAAAGGTGCCTATAGGTCGCCACAACGTAACTTTGTGACGTTGCCAGTAAGTAACTGCGACGTCGTAGCAACGTCATGGCGACCTTGTGGATCTATAGTCGTGGATTGGTAAACTTGTTACGTCGTGGCAACCGGAAAAGTGAAAGGTGCCTATACGTCGCCACAACGTAATGATGTGACGTTGCCAGTTAGTAACTGTGACGTTGTGACAACGTTGTGGATCAATAGTTGTGTGCGGGTAATCAGGTGGTAATTTTTTATTTTTATTTATTTTCTATGGGTGGAAATGCAGTAGTTTAGCCTAATTTATGACCTAATTTCGCCAAACTAATGTAAAGGCTGTTCCAACAGCTGTGAATGATGAATACACACTCGAAATTAATTCAGCTGTTTTATTTTGAGAAAAACACAAATATAAACAGTAAAATACACTCAAATTATTAATGAAAACATAGGATATAAAGCAAAATATGAATCAACAATCATTAGAAACAGATGTGCTATGCTAGCTTAACATTAGCTACCAAACATTTCAGATAATTAAGGAAAGATACCATAATCACAGAGGTATAAATATTAACAAATGTACTTTAAATAGACGGTGGATAATGTTACTTAACCAATTTGACGCAGTTGTTGAACTTTTTTGGTATAACTGAGGAGAAACGGAGAGAAATGCGGACGCGTCCTCTTCTCCCAGCAGCTGTGTCCGCGGTTGCTATGGTAACTCTCAACCGCCACCAGTACTATTCACAACAACAATAATACAAAAAGGGTTTTAGCTTCTTTACAGACTTAAAGTACTTTATTTTATACATTTACAAACATATTTATTTGTTATAAATCGTAAGACTCACCTCTGAAAGACGAATTGTCAGACACAGTTGAAGTAACGTTAACGTTGCTAAAAAGAAGTGCCTCGGACAAACGCGCTGTCCTGATTCTGTATCTGCGGCAGAAGATATGGTGTAGCCCAGCCTGTGTCATTATTTCAACGTTATCTTCAAAACTAGTTAAGAAATAAAAAGTTTCAAGTCTCAGAAAGTGTATTTTCCTTTCTTGTGAACATCCTGTGCCAAAGAGTATAGAACTTTGCCTGTGCGAGCGGAGTTTCAATTGTGGTGGAGGCGCCTGCGTCACGTGACTCACGTCACTATATAATACGCTTTTTAAAATCACTTTATTTATTAAACCTTTTCATTGTTAAATATATCAACAATAAATCCGAGCAGCTTATATAATAAACAAAATTATACTAATATAAAACATTAAAATAATAAAAGAAAGCTAATTATTAACACAAATGTAATTAGTTTTATATCGCTCTTCGTTTTTAAAATGTTTTATGGATTGAAATAAAATTCTAAACCATACCATAAAACAAGGAGAAACGTTTACAAATCTACATTTGTGTATATATAAAACAACATCATTATTACACAGAAATCTCTTCGTTTAGCACTAGGCTATATATTCAGCAGTCATCCATATTCTGACTTGGTGAAAAGAACATTTTATCTTAAATATAAGGGAACTTTCAATCTTGTTTCTGACGTTTATTTACACTTTTTAAGTAGCAAATTCTGGTAATAAGAGCATATAAAGAATGTGTAAATGATTGCCATGAAATGACGTGCATGCCACGTTGCAGTTACGTTGCCAGTAAGTCATGAAGTTACTAATACTAATAGAATACGTATCTGGGACGTCCTAAGTAATATTAGGACGTTAGGAGGACGTACTGACGACGTTGTGAGTTGGTAGTTTGATGGTAGTAAAGTTACGGGCATGCGACCTCGTAGTTACGTTGCCAATTGGTAAGTCATGAAATGACCAAAAATGACCAACACATTACGTAACTGTTACGTCGTGTGTTAGCAAGTAACTTTTCCCTCAACGCTTCTTCTACAGGTTGGAAGCAGAATTGTCAACACTAAAGAGTTGTTTTTACCTTAAAATAATGTTTCCGAACTCGTGTCAGTGGTTCATCAACTCATAACAGGGTGAAACGGCACTTTCGTATTCGCTTTGCGACCCTCTATCGGCCATAACAGCACTATGTAAGTTTGGGTCGTCGGGTCGCGGTTTTGTAGTTCAAATGAGACTACAAATGCGACTTGCTTTACGGCAGGCTTCACAAAAGGTTTTCATGCTTTGATAAAGTCATACTCTACCTTGTCACTGGACATCGTTCTTTCCAAAGCCGGTCCTGGATAGCCTCCAAACAAATAACGTGCTTGTGATGCGACGGTAGGCTAAATTATTTACGACAGCGGTAATGGACAATTCCGCTTCCAACCTGTAGAGGGAGCGTTGAGGGGAAATTTACTTAGTATTGCTTTAATATTGAGATCTCTGATTTTTGATTTCAGTCTTTGGTAATAGTTAATAGCAATTTGCTTCAAAGTTGACTTCATATTTATACTTTTCATACTTTTCGCAACCTGTAATATATAAAATGTTTTGTCCAATGGAAATATGTAGAAAGACATTGTCAATCAGTTAACTAAAAAGAAGAAATAATAAACTAAAAAAATAAGCACAAATGAGACGATTGTTGGCATGTGATTAAAATTTTGAGCTATGAAAAGAAATATCAGCTCTAGTAATTTGATTTTAGATTAATTTATTGTTTGAGTTAATATTCTGAGCAAACTACTGTATATGAGCCACTTTGAGACCCTGGAGATATATGAGATTATGATCTTTCTTCTCAGGAGAAAAGTCTGAGATGCATTTAATCTCATTGCTGTCTATGAGAAACAATTGAGATTTTAAAGAGGTCTCATGTGTTTATTTTTTTCCTGGTGGGATATTGAACAAGTTGTAGGCCTCTATGTGTAAATATACTTTCTACTCAAAGTTTATTGTGCTCCTCCACATGTAATGCATCAAGACAACTTTGAAATATATTACATGAGAAATTGCAGGATATAAATCTATAAACCCTTGGTATAATAGGCCATTAGGTTTTTAATTAGCAGACTAATAAATTACAGCGCTCAGTTCAGCAGACTCACAAATTCAATACTGATGCAACGTGGATCATGAAACACTATGTTTCAAAATACACTGACAAAAAATAAGACAAATAAGACCAGAATATAAATAGTCATATGATATTTGACTGCATTTCAGTTAATCAGATGTGCACCTATATTATTAGTAAAAGGTACAATATATTAGTCATCTAAGAAGTTTCACAGTTGACAAATATACAACACTTCTGAAATAAATTAAAATTGGACTATTTTCTATCATAATATTTCCAATCAGATCAGGAATGTTCACATAAATGCTGTACATAAATATATTATTTGATTTGATTAAACACGACTGCACCTATAAACACAAATATATGCTCTTTTGTAATAACATTAGCATCAATCCAGCTCCCATGGGAAAAACCAACAAAGTAGACTACTAAATAAATAAATAAAAGACATTCAGGAGATCTGTCATCTATGACCATGTGTATATGAAAACAATAAATGTCCAATTCTTTTTAGATGTTTTCTTGTTTCCATATTCTATAGTGAATGTGTTAGAAATGTGATTCTGATTTATAATAAAGTTAAAAACATCATTGTGACATTAATTAATTGTATTATTGTATTATTGTTTTGTTAAATAAATCTAAAAAAAACTGTGTTCACTTCAAATGCTCTTAGCTCAAGCTTCTGAATATGGGTGACTAATCTTCCATTTGTATCAAACAGATCTATGCTGCCCTCTTTTGGTCCTAAAGGATCATACCTTTGGGTCAAAAGTCACTTTGAAAGAAAACAAGGTACTCCAAGCCATTCTGAAAAAAAGAACCTAAAAAGAACCTATTATGTAGTTTAATAGTAACTGTGAAACGTCACAATACCATCTGCTCGACAAAAGAACGGAGCGATTCATTCGCAGCATCCAAAGTGTGCGTCCAGACACCCTAATCTGACAGACCATCACCTCCCAATCGCTTCTGTTTGCATAATTTGCATTCACCGCAGACGAAAAGGGCCTCCTGTGTTACAAAACTAATCCTCAATCCTTTGTTGCTAGTGGAGATGATCTTTTGACCTCCGTAATGCAGTGATACTGGAAGCCGTCAGGCCTGCGGTCTGGGGCGAGCATCATCCTCACCTGTGTCCAGATGTCCCTTACAGCTGCTCGGCATTGTGGATCTTTCTGATGCCACCAGGAGCGTGCTAGGCACCTATAGGAGGACGGACACCATGGATGCTCGCTAATCCTGCTCTGTACTTGTTTGCTAGTGATAGCGTTTAGTGTCTAGCGATGAAAGAAAACAAAAGAGGTATTAGCTGGCTATGGATACGAATTGAATTTGTATGCTTCATTTAAATGCCATGAAGCAGAAGCTTTGTGTAAAGGATGCCAGAATTGATTATGCAAACCAAAATTAAAATGGTAACATTTACTTGAATACACAGCTTATATAAGGAACATGCTTTCGATTTTGGTTGCTGCTCGAGTGGAAATTTGTTGTTTTTCTCTTCTGACTATCATAATCATTCCTTTGACATTTTTTTCTCTTTTAGAATTTTGTTTGTTTGTTTTTTGCTGTTGGAGCAAATATGAATGCAAAAATTATATTTAACGTAGTTTTTATTCCCCCAAAAGTTTTTCCATAAATAGTTTGGCACACGTTTATATTATTGAGTGTGTGGTATAACCAGGACCTCTTTAGACCATTATGACTGTGTTTTAAGGACAAGTTTATTGCATTTCTTTAATAATGTCACATTTTATGAAAATGCATGCTTTGCTTAGGTCAAATGGAGTGAAAACGTTGTAGCACTTAATTTTATTTCCTCTTTAAGACCTTTTAAGCATAAAAACAATATGTGTAATACTGCTTTAAATTGTTGTTTTTCCAAAACAAATATTAAAAAGATTTCTGTTTAATATAATTGCATTTTTGTTTTGGTTTTTCTAAGCAAAAAAAAAAATCATTTACAGAAGACACCCACTAAAATGCCATTCAGTGTAACAATCTTGTCAGGCATATTTACAACAAAAATCTATTTATGACATATTAAAAGACTTTACTTTCACCACAAATAATAATTAGTTGTAATTCTACATTGTAAAAATTTGCCACTATCCTTGTCACAAGGACGGACTGAGACGAGCGGATCCATTCGCAGCATTTATTAGATGAGACAAAACAAAACAAAACAAACACACAGGGGCAGGCAGAAATCGTAGTCAAAACACAGGCAGAAAGGTCGGGGCTGGCAGCGAGAATCAAACACGGGAAAACAAACATGGGAAGAAACGCTCAGAAATGCAGCCGGGGCAATACAAGACTTCGCCAAGAGCTAGGTGTGAGAGTGGTTTATATGCAGTCCTAGAAATGAGGTGCAGGTGTGAGCGGTAATCAGTGCAGTGAGAAACAAGGAGCAGGTGAATGCAGTGATTAGTGCAGTGGCTTGTGGGAAATGAAGTCCATGATGTGTAGTGCAAGAGTTTATGATGACAGGACGACTCAATTCGTGACAGAGCCCCCAAGGAGCGGCTTCCAGACGCTCTAACCACATAATGAAACCGGAGGGTGGTGGAGCGGAGGCGGAACAGGGGGAGGGATGGAGGGCCAGGTCCATGTGGGGGTAATGGAGCTATGGACTGAGGCGGGACCGGCGGAGGGAGAAGCCATGGTGAAGGAAGGGTTGGCTCCTCCATGGGGCCGACCGACGGAGGTGGAGCCGGTGGAGCCCGAGGCGGAACCGGAGAAACGATGGTCCTGGGCGACACAGAGGATCCGGAGGGCCAAGGCGGAACCCAAGGCTCTGGCGACCAAGGCGGAGATGGAGGTCCGGAGGTACACGGCGGAGCCGGAGCGACAGAGGACCGAGGCTGTGCCCGCGGGAGGAAGGAGGTCCACAGAGCCGGTAGGACGGAGCGACAAGGCGCAGCCGGTGGAGTAGAGTCCAGAGGCGAAGGTGGGGCGACAACCGACCAGGGCGGAGCCGGAGGGACGATGGAGCCCGGTGGAGCTGGTGGACCGACGGCCGACAGCGGAGACGAGGGAGCAGAGAGCCGGGGTGGAGCCGCAGGGTCGGAGGGCCGAGGCAGAGTCCAGGACTCTGAGGCTGGAGGTGATGGTGAGGGATCCTCCAGCCAGGACACCGATGGAGACTGGCAGACCCACGGCAACTCCTCTGCACCGAAGGTGGGTTGAAGGTGAGCCGAGGGACTGTCAGGAGACAGAGGTGGTGGGACTGGAGCAGTAGGGAGGGTGGGTGGGAAATTAGAAAGTCCATACATGGCCTCCGTGGCCAGAACAGGGCAGACAGGAATCTCAGGAAGGCTGGGCGGAACCAGCATAGGCTCTGGACGACTGGGCGGAACCAGCGGAGGCTCTGGAAGGCTGGGCGGAACCAGTAGAGGCTCTGGAAGGCTGGGCGGAACCAGCGGAGGCTCTGGAAGGCTGGGCGGAACCAGCGGAGACTCTGGGAGGCCGGGCGGCACCAGCGGAGACTCTGGGAGGCCGGCGGCACCAGCGGAGACTCTGGGAGGCCGGGCGGCACCAGCGGAGACTCTGGGAGGCCGGGCGGCACCAGCGGAGACTCTGGGAGGCCGGCGGCACCAGCGGAGACTCTGGGAGGCCGGGCGGCACCAGCGGAGACTCTGGGAGGCCGGGCGGCACCAGCGGAGACTCTGGGAGGCTGGACGGAGCCATCTTGGCCGGGGAATCAGGCTTGGCGGCCATCTTGGCCGGGGACTCAGGAACGGCGGCCATCTTGGCCGGGAACTCAGGAACATCGGCGGCCATCGTGTGTGCAGACTCTGGCGTGGCAGCCATCTTGCGTAGTGGCTCTGAGCTGGAGTTTACTGTAGGAACATTGTTGTCCTCTTCTTTGATTCCCACAGTAAAAGGAGAGCCACTCATTTGCAGAGCAATGTCAATGTAAATTTGTAAAGTCCAGTTAGGTGCAAACATGGGCATGAGTGAAGCCAATGGCTCTAAGAGTCCTCCACGGAAGAAAATCATCAGGCAAGCCTCATCCATAGTAGACTGGTTTGCCAATTCAATGAAGTCCATTGCATACTCCTCAGCAGACCGCTCACCTTGTTTGAGACGCATGATCTGTACTGTTGAATTCGTGCTGGAACCGGATGACACCATACGAGCTGCTGGATCCTTGTAGTGGCGAAGTCTTCTGTCACAAGGACGGACTGAGACGAGCGGATCCATTCGCAGCATTTATTAGATAAGACAAAACTTTATGATGACAGGACGACTCAATTCGTGACAATCCTAAATTTTGCCCATTTGTCAGTAAGAATTTTTACTTATTTATTATTTTATATATTTTAATATGTAAGTCAGATTAAGCATGTTGTTTGAATTTTTACATAAATATTGTGTTACAGTGAATGACAATGTAACATTATTTCAACCAAATTTTGACATTTTATCCTCCAAAAACTAATTTGAAACCTTAAAAGTAGACAATTCACTCTATGAAATTCAATGTGCTTTCTATGGAGATAAAATCACTTTTGTACATTTCTCTTGACATGGACATCTTAATGTCTTTGGCCCACATATTGTGTACTTTTTATAGTAATTACAGTAACTGGGTAATAACTAGGGACTAACCCTGAAACTACCTCTAAACATAACTCAAACCCATGTAGTTATCTTATATTATCAGTACTTTTCTTAAGTACATTGTAAATACAGGTTAGTGCACATACTGTAATATAAAGTGCAAAAGAAAATGAGATGATATTAATGACTATAGGGTCATTCCATGTCAGTGGAATTCCATGTCTTTGAATCTTTTTTCTTAAGAAAGATAAACATGTATAGCAATGAAAGCCAAAATATTAAATGTCATAGATGTATATTTACTGAGTAATACACTATTTTGTAGAGACGCTGGTCAAAATGGTAATTTTCACCTGAGACTTGGAGCCAAATTACAGAGGTGTAAAATGACTTTAGAAATATTGTGGCATTGTTTTATTTTTTTTAAATAAGTAAAACCTGTTGACTTTGGCTATCTTTGTAGCAGTATATGCCAGTGGTGACCATTGAAAAAATTGGAAAAAAACACTTTTTATGTTTTTTCTCCAAAGTTTGCATGCCTATAACTCAAGAAGTATTAAAGATATTTCAATGCCCTTTTAGATTTTTGGGTCTTAACAAACTTTCCTTTTGGCAACTTCATTTTTAAGCCCTTAACATGGTTCAGTTCTAGAGATATTGCAATCTCAGCGTGGCTTCAGGAGTAAATTGTTAAATTGTACATATTTTCAGAGGTCAAAAACTAAATGTGGGTGACTTTGCATTCAGCTGATAACTTTTTTCTTTAAAAGAGGAATTTCTGAAGAACAAATGAAGTTCAAACTAAAAATGTATTGTTTCCCTCTATCAAAACAATTGCATAGAACATACCTGTATGAGTGCCATAAATAGTCTTTTTCCCAAAGTTTGCATGCCTGTAACTCAAGAAGTATTAAAGATATCTAAATATGATATTTGCAACCTGATCTCATGACAAAAACGTACCTTTGAGAAATTTTTAGCAGGGCGTGAAATACTTTTTTTTTTTTTTTTACATTTTACACAGTTCTGACTTAAAGTGTCCGTTAAAGGAATAGTTCACCCAAAAATGAAAATTTGATGTTTATCTGCTTACCCCCAGGGCATCCAAGATGTAGGTGACTTTGTTTCTTCAGCAGAACACAAACGAAGATTTTTAGCTAAAACTGGTGCAATAATGGGAGTGGATGGGCACCAAACCTTTAAAAGTAAAAAAAAAAAAAACATGCACAGACAAATCCAAATTACACACTGCGACTCGTGACGATACATTGATGTCCTAAGACACGAAACGATCGGTTTTTGTGAGAAACTGAACAGTATTTATATCATTTTTTACCTTTGATACACAGCCATGTCCATCTCTCCTGAGCACGAGTTTATCATCCGGCTCGTTACACATGCACGCGCTCTGGCGTAGTATACGCAAATTCCGTAAGGGGAAACCGGTGAAAAGTCCCGGATGAGTTTGCGCAAGCAAACATAATCTTTTAGCTTTAAATCTGTTTGAACAATCAGGATAAGCGCAAGTAATTACCATTTTGAATAGCCGCTATACCCACAATCTCTGTGCACTGCATAAACAATGAGTGTCATATACATGCGACAGATTGCTTCCAGCGTTTGCGTATACTACGCCAGAGCGCGTACACATGTAACGTGCCTGAAGCTGAGCTCGTGCTTTGGAAAGATGGACGTGGCTGTGTATCAAAGGTAAAAAAAATGATATAAATACTATTCAGTCTTAGGACATCAATGTATCGTCACGAGTCGCAGGGTGTAATTTTGATTTGTCTGTGCATGTTTTTTTTTACTTTTAAAGGTCTGGTGCCCATCCACTCCCATTATTTGGCTGACAGACTGCACCAGTTTTAGCTAAAAATCTTCATTTGTGTTCTGCTGAAGAAACAAAGTCACCTACATCTTGGATGCCCTGGGGGTAAGCAGATAAACATCAAATTTTCATTTTTGGGTGAACTATTCCTTTAAGGAAGCACTATAACTCTAAAGCTCCATGACGTTCAAGAAAACGTAACATCTGCACTACAGCTAAACCGACCTGACAGTATGAACAAAAGGCAATGTGATGTAAAAACGCAACTGCAAGCATGCCGTTTTAGCTTGTTTTTTGATCACTCATCCATCAGCTCTTTCATCATGAGTCTCGTTTTTCATGGGATTTGTACCCAAGGATTCCGCATCCTAAATCAAATTCTGTGCTAGCAAAGCTAGCTTGTGACGCCTGGAAAGCTAAACATATGAAGTTGTAATTATAACTGCACAAAAACGATTACAAGTGCTCGCTTTTTTTACTGTCTCTAGTGGTCATTTCTGTTGGAAACTGCAGTGATATGGACTTATTGGTACATATTTTGCATCTCGCGAAAATGTTCCCATAGGTATGTTTTTGTCATAAGACCAGGTAGGAATTTTGATTCTGGTTCTTAATAAACTTTTCTTTTGAAATCTTCATTTTCAAGTCAGTGTGTGGTTCAAAGCCAGAGATACGGGGATCTCAGTGTCCAGATTGTTTAATATTACCCATTTTCAGTGGTCGAAAACCAAATGTTGGTCATTTTTTATACAGCTGATATTTATTGTATTTAAATGGGAATGTCTGAAGATTAAATAACTTTGAAACTAGAATTGTAGCTCATTTCCTTCCATCGAAAAAAATTACACTATATGTAATATAAAGAAATTGCTAAAAATAATTAAAAAAATAGACCCACTACATTAAGTGTCTTTAAAGAATGCGTACAAACAATTAAACATACATTGCACTTACTGTGTATATAGCTTGAAATACCAAAAAAAAATACCAATCTGTACATCTGTAATTTATTTCTGTTGTCACATCTAAAATTACATGGTTGACCCTATCACTAAACCTGCTCTTAAACCTAACCATGTAAATGTATATAAATAAACATGTCTATAACCATACCCATATAATCCACCTCAATGGCAACAAAGGTGTTTTACAATTCAACATAACAGAATAATCACATATCCTAACAATTCACGGTGCAAGGAAAGTGTTTTAGTATTTTTACCTCATGGTAAAAATCACCACTTGACACTTTTTTATTTAAGAAAATGATTTAGATATTCAAATAAAATGAGCCCATCTCACACATTTGTGCTTTTTGAGGTAAATACTACAGTTTTAAATTAAAGGGATCTTTTAATTTGGGCAAGTTAACATCAACCTACTGTAACAACCACGTAAAATACACTACAAAACCAACTATCTATTCTTTAGCAACCCATACATTCAAAGAATCTTTGCAACAGGGCAGCAACTTTTAGTACCACTCAAAATTACTACTACTTAAAAGCTATATGAAGGAAGAGTGGCCAGATGGAATAGAGGAAGTGAAACACGTATAACTGTGCCCCACCTCACTTTCTCATACCGATTATATCCTCATTTTGTGCCAAAACCATCCTTTAGTAGGCAAAGAGGTTTTGGAGGTACATACATTATTTTAACAAAGTTGCTTAACACACGTACCATCAAGAGGCCACTTCCTTTAGTCCGAAATGGTCACAGTTTTGTATGGGTACCATCTGCATGGTTTTAGAGGAATACGTTTTAAATGTCGTTGCTAAATAGTAAACCACTTTACAAACCACAATCCAAAACCACAAGTGTATAGCCAAAATACTAATGTCTTATGAGGCAACAAAATGGCCTATTGCTCATTGCACTCATGAGTGGTTAGGGAAAAAATAAATAGAAACATGCTATTCCAAGTCATCTAAGGTAATAAAGTATGATAGTTTTATCTGATATTCTTTAAAAATACACCTTTTGTGTATCATGGTGGATTTTTTTAACCTGCGTATTTCTGAACTATGGTTATATTCCTAGACATCTTATGCTAGCAAGGGAAACACAAGCCTTCCACCGTTCTCAGAAGAAATTAACGAGAAGAGATTCCAAAGGTTCTCATCATTAAAGCTTAATTTTAGTGGTTAGTCATGCAGAGATGCCAATCACCTGTTTTTCACATGCTTAGTGTTAATAAACTCCCTAAAGAGGGGCAACTTGATTGAGTTTCTGAAGGTGAGATGACAAAAGCCGGATGGGGGATGAAAACGGGAGGAATGAGGGGAAGGGGGGAGCTCTTGCTCGATATGTAGGCCTGTTGAGACAGGATGAGGTGGGTGTAATTGTCGATGACACCTGGCTCACAAATTATCACCATAGAAAGGTAATCTCCAAAGACTGCGGCAGATGTCAATGGTAATGCGGCACCACATTACGGAAGCTTTTCTCTTTTCCCCATTGCCTAATGAAACCTTGTTCCACAGACTAATAAAGTGCTCTGATCGAACAATGACAAAGTATTTACCTCATAAGAATTCAGCACTGGATTAATTTCACCACTGGAGAATTAGTACTGATTAATTTCCCTGCTTAACCCAGATGCCCAGGCGTTAACAGAGGGAGGTTCAGGTCCACATACATTCAACGTGCTACTTTTAAACCATTAATAAAAGTGTAAAACAAGTCTCAAGGCACTTGCTGTTCAGAGAACGTCCTTCTAAACCTCAGTGGGCATCAGGTATGCCAGTCACGAGTGCCACTAAACACAATGGCAGGTTAGAAAGCAAGTGCCCTCAGCAAAGTAAAGAGACGGAGAGGAAGGGAAATGGACCAATTAAGTTTTCAGATCACCATGTTAAGAGCGATAAATGAGAGTTTCCCACAGAGACCTGCCACAGGGCTGTCCTCTTGTTTTACCCATGCTGCATGAGTGTGAAATGCGAGCACTTATCAAAATGTAATTATTGGAACAATCTTGGCTGCTAATTTTTTATGATGACATACATGTATAGCACATAGAGTACAGTGGATAGAAACATTTTGGGTGTTATGCTTTTGAGAATCACTTTTTAGAAGACATGAATTTTAATGATAAATCGGTGCAAAAAAAAAAAGATAGAGATTAAAGGAGGATCTCATACCATGTCTAGAGGAGAATATCAAAAAGAGGGGATAGGCTCTTTTGACGTGAGCCAGAAACCACCCCCAAGCCTCATGAACATCTTATCAACCACCTAGAACAACATAGCAGGAGAAACTATTGTTAATAAAACTGTATTTTAGTAGATTTCTTTATTTTTAAGTATGAGCCATAAGCACTGAAAACAAGTCTTAATATTGTATGAACTGTTGCTTTTTAAGTAGGCTTATGTTGTTTTATGTACTTATGTATGTCCAAAAATGAAAATGTGTTCGAAAATGTACTCAAGATGCACAGTTGAAGTCAAAAGTTTACATACAACTTGCAGAATGTGCAAAATGTTAATTATTTTACCAAAATAAGAGGGATAATACAAAATGCATGTTTTTTTATTAAGTACTGACCTGAATAAGATATTTCACATAAAATATGTTTACATATAGTCCACAAGAGACAATAATAGCTGAATTTATAAAAATGACCTTGGCACACCGTTTACACACAAATGATTCTTAATACTGCGTTACCTGAATGATCCACAGCTGTTTTTTCTTTTCTTTTCTTTTTATTTAGTGATAGTTCTTTATGAGAACTACCTTTGTCTGTCAGTTCTTTAGAAAGTCTTTCAGGTCACACAGATTCTTTGGTTTTTCAGCATTTTTGTAATTTTAACCCTTTCGAAAAATGACTGTATGATTTTGAGACAACTGAGGGACTCACAAGCAACTATTACAAAAGGTTCAAATGCTCACTGATGCTTCAGAAGGAAAAAAATGCATTAAGAGCCAGGGGTGAAAACTTTTGAACGTAATTCATTTTTTTTACTTAATTCAATGTGTACATTTTTCTTATTTTGCCTAAATATCAATTTTTTTGAAGATACTTACATGTTCCCCATAAGACAAAATAAATTAAATTTACCCTGATTTTCAAATTCAAAAAGTTTTCACCCCCTGGCTCTTAATGTATTGTGTTTCCTTCCTGAGCATCAGTGAGCATTTGAACCTTCTGTAATAGTCATGTTGATTATTTGTGGATTGTGATGTTTTTATCAGCTGTTTAGACTCTCATTCTGATGGCACCCATTCACTGCAGAGGGTCCATTGGTGAGCAAGTGTAATGCTACATTTCTCTAAATCTGTTCCCATGAAGAAACAAATTCATCTACATCTTGGATGGCCTTTATTCTTTTCATCTTTGGGTGAACAATTCCTTTAAAGATTTTTAGACATTTTAACAGGAAAACAATACATTTAATAAGCCAATTGGTTTTCTCAGTTTTTTCATGTAAAGTTTTGCCATCAAAAACAATGTTTTACATCTGTCATTCAGCGCTGGGTATTTTCAGGTCATTGGTCACAGTTCATCAAGTAGGGTTTGGACTGATGAAGCTCCAGTGCTTTTACAGTAAACTCCCCTCCTTTCACTTCTCATAAAGCGCAAAAATATTTCACCACAACCAGTGACAAGCGAACATAATCCTAATTGTAATAACCTTTAGTCCACAGCCAGTTTCATTGTTCAAAATAAGCGTGGTATGCGCAGACACCCCCTGCTAATGAGGCATTGACCTCGGCCCAGACGCACTACATTGTTTGAGCTGCTTATTTATTTATGACTGTTTGATGTATAGCGTGCTACTCATGATTAATTCCTTAACACCGACCTTGATCAATATGCAAGATTAATGGCAGATTTACTTTAATGTTATTTTTATTGGAAACATGGATGCAGTGCATTTTCCCCCTCTCGCCGACACTCGCAACACTTGATTGATGTCTGCGCCGCATCAACTCCAGCTTTCCTTTAATTCCCTGCATAATAATTCTTTTTTTCTTCCTTTCGTGGGCTCCGTCAGTTGCTGAGAATCTGCCTTTGTGGCACATTCAAAATGTCTTGTTAAAAATTAAAGTGATTGTATTCTGCTTTCTAATGCAAATGGCGTCCCACGTGGCCTGCAAATGCATATGAAGTCCAGAGACGAAGAGCATGCGACGATAAGAATGCAACTTGCAGCGCAGACACGCACCGACACATTGAATAGGAATGAAGGCGGTGTTATCAAAAAGTCCCGATGGCCTTTAGTTTACCTGTCTGTCTTCCTGTCAATCAAAAAAAGCAGACCGAGCTTAGTTTCTGGACGATGCGCTTGTGTTTCGCTAGCTGTGAAGTTGGACCACATGCTGTTGTTCATAAAATCATAAAACTATATGGGTTCTTTTTTTATTTTTGGAATGAAACGGTACTGTTTTTATTTGCACCTAAATTTGATAATATGTTCAACTGAATGTTAAAACCAATTTTATTAGACATAATAATAATAATATTTATTTTATTTATATCTTTTGCATATGTGTGTGTGTTCATAAGCCAGTATGAGTCTTATTGTCAGTTTCTGAAGCTGTTCTTGTGCCTGACACTTGAAATCTTCAGAGGTGAAAAGAATCTTCAGAGATTCTCTCAGAGGTGAAGCACAAGCTCTCTCATTGTCATTAAACAGTCCTTCTAGAACTGCCTAAGATTGCCAAGTGCTGAAACATATTGAGGCTGGAGGGGACAAGAACAAGAGGCATGTGTTTCATTTAAACCATTTCATCATGTATTATGTTGACACTTGGGCCACATGTAGGATTAAAGGAACAGTTCGCCCAAAAATAAAAAAAAATCTGTCATCGTTTTACTTAACCTCTTTTCGTTTAAAACTCTTATGACTTTCTTACTTCTGCTAAACACAAATTATGACTTTCTGAAGAATACCATGGAGGTTCTTTATCATTAAATGAAACTAAATGTGATTCCATAATGCACAATACACTGTAAAAGCACCATATCCTCCTGAGACCCAGAAAAAAAAAAAAAAATTGGTGAATTTAGTATTTTTTTCATGCCATTACATAGTTTAGATCATTAGAAAAAAAAATTAAATTAGCAATTTTGATATTTTATTCATATTTTATTCTATGTCCTTCTATGTCAAGCCCGAAATTATTCATACCCCTGGCAAATTCTGACTTAAAGGGATGGTTCGGAGTAGAATTGACTTCATTGCTATGCACTCCGAAGCCCATCTAAATACCCCATCCGAAGTTTTTAGTCGAACATTTATGGAGATATTAGAGTTTTTCGAATTGCTTGTTACAGGAGTGAATGGTACATGTGATGTATCTCGTAAATTGCACCACTAAACATGTAAGTAATCTTACCAAACTTGTACAGTAGTGCAAATAGGTTATGTACTCACAAAACGCTGCATCAGAACATTTGTAAGTCCACCATGAGTGTTTTAAAAACACGTTTTACCCGAGAACTACTAGTCTCAAAAACTACAAGTCGACGTCACTTCCCTGGTTTGAAAAAGCACGTAAAAGTCCACCTACTACATCTGTGTGCATGTCAACTTGTAGGAGGACTTTTACGTGCTTTTTTCAAACCAGGGAAGTGACGTCGACGTGTCGTCATTTGTAGTTTTTGAGACTAGTAGGGATCGGCTAAAACGTGTTTTTCAAACACTCATGGTGGACTTACAAATGTTCTGATGCAGCGTTTTGTGAGTACATAACCTATTTACACTACTGTACAAGTTTGGTAAGATTACTTGCACGTTTAGTGGTGCAATTTACGAGATACATCACATGTACCATTCACTCCTGTAACAAGCAATTCGAAAAACTCTAATATCTCCATAAATGTTCGACTAAGGTAAAAAAAAACTTCGGATGGGGTATTTACATGGGCTTCGGAGTGCATAGCAATGAAGTCAATTCTACTCCGAACCATCCCTTTAAAGTTACTTTTATTCAACCAGCAAGTTTTGTTTTTATTAGAAATGACACAGACGTCTCCCAGAAGATAATAAGATGATGTATAAGAGGCATCATTGTGGAAAAAAATATTACTCATCTTTTATTTACATTTGAACAAAAAATGGCATATCCAAAATTATTCATACCTCAATAAAAAAAGCCTTGGCTATAACAGCAATCAAACGCTTCCT
>NC_133379.1:8265661-8404434 GCF_049309525.1 Garra rufa
AAACAAGTGTGTCAGATTTCGCTCCCCTGGGGATCTTATTATAATATTACTGCCCTTTAATCTGCACATTTCCACTTATGTTGCCATCAACGGTGTACCAGTTCTAACACCATGGAAAATGTTTGCACAAAGCATGCTAACTGTTCTGTCATTGGCTGCACAGACGAGCACAAAACACTATTTAGAGTCCAAGCCTCAGAGGAGACAAGAGAGCAGTGAATTTATTGATTTATTTACTATAAATTACGCTGCTGCCACCTAGATCTAATATAAACGTGATTTCTTGAGCAGCTGTTTACCTTCACAGACATAACTGACTGTTTTTGTAACTCCTGTGTGTTTTCAACATAAACTTGTGTGTATTTGACAGTTTAAGCGAAGTAAGACATGAAAGAGAACCTAGTTTAGTGCTCACAATGCCATGTGACAGTCGCTTTTCTTTAGATGTGTGTATTCAGAAAACCTTATATCAGACCTTTAAACTGTTTAAAACACATAATTTCAGCGTGATAGACATGATAATCAAAACAGCTGGGAGCGGGGTGCAGAAGCTCATTCAAGAGACATGAAAACTGTGTTGCTGCTTTCACTCAAAATAAGCTTTTTTAAAATTATCTAATAAATTATCTGTGGGGTATTTGGAGCTGAAACTTTGCAGGCACATTCAGGGGACACCTGTGACTTATATTACATATTCTCAACAACAACATCAGGCAGTCTGCAGAGAAACTTGGCCTTGGGCACCAGTGGTCATTTCAGCACGACAACGACCCAAACACACAGCAAAAGTGGTGAAGAAATGGTTAGCTGACAAAAACATTAACGTTTTGCAGTGGCCCAGCCAGAGTCCTGACTTAAATCCAACTGAGAATCTGTGGAGGGAGCTAAAAATCAGGGTGATGGCAAGGAGACCCTCCAACCTGAAAGAGTTGGAGATCATCGCTAAAGATGAATAGGCAAAAATACCAGTGGAGACATGCAAAAAGCTGGCCAGCAATTATAGGAAGCGTTTGATTGCTGTAATAACCAATAAAGGCTTTTCTATTGATTATTGAGAATTAAGCGTATGAATAATTTTGGACATGCCATTTTTTGTTCAAATGTCAATAATTTTTTTCCACAATGATGCCTCTTGTACATCATCTAATTATCTTTTGGGAAACGTCTGTGTCATTTCTAATCAAAAAAAAAACTTGCTGGTTGAATAAAAGTAACTTTAAGTCAGAATTTGCCAGGGGTATGAATAATTTCAGGGCTTGACTGTAAATAGGTCTCTTTTAAATCTTTAAGAAAAAAAATTGCAAGATGGCTAACATATGACAGATCTATAATATTTACAAGACTCTGAACACAAGAGTTGTGTTATCCTGATTGCTTCATATTAGAACTTAACAGGTTCATGACAAAACAGTTTTCTTTGTCTTAATTATCTTTATTTTCTTTCGGGTGGCAGGAGGGGAATAAGGTGGTCAATCTCACTCTTTGTCTCTCTCTAGGTGGTCTCTGAGTTCACGACTCATGAATTAGTCATCTCTACAACTTTCCACAGGGGAGATCGGCTCGCTTTGTCTTCTCCGGCTTTTGACGAAGCCACAATCTTTCACACATACACACAAGACATACATCACTGCCACATACACACTTCATGGGAAATATATGCAAACTGACAGAAACACAAAGACAGAAACACGGCCACAATCTCGTTTCAAACCACCCCCTACCCCTCGCTACACACACACACACACACACACACACACACACACACACACACACACACACACACACACACACACACACACACACACACTTCCACCTGAATTCAGTGGCACTGCCAGGGCTTTTTCATGTTGGGTTTGATAACCATATTCTCTTAGAAACAATACCTTTGATGCTCTTGAATTTGCATCTCCAGGCTTCATTCTCACCTCTGAAAAAAAAAAAAAATTTAACTATTCTTATTGATGGCTAGAAATTTTAGGATGTTTTTTGTGAATGATTTTTTGCATTGTAATGTGAAACATATGCGTGACCGTCTAAATGTTTATGTTTACCACAGAAAATTTGGAAAATGACAATATTATGTCTTTACTGTTTTTTTACTGGTTTCCTTTGTTTTTAACTAGACAAATACTTTGAAGTAAAAAATAGCCCAAAAATTATATTCTTTAAACTTTCTGGTCTCTTTAAAGGAATAGTTCAACTTGATCATAAATTGAAGTTGGTTTGTTTGATCTTTCCATCATTCATTCATTAATTTATTCATTCAAAAAGAGCACAAAAGGAGATGTTTTGAAGAATGTTAAAGCTGTTATTTTCTATACAAATAAAGTGGGGGAAAAATGTCTTCCATTATTTACACACCAAAAAAAAAAAATACAGACAAAAAAAGACATTTATTCCCCTGTAAATCTTTATTCCAGTTTTCTAGTATATATCTAAACATCTTTAAATTAATATGCATTTACTTGTGAAGCAACATTTTATGTTTTATTAAAAAATAACTTTTTTTTCTTAAAGCTAGAAAATCTAGAAAATCTGCCAATAGGGTAAGAAATAAAACATAAAATAAAATAATCTTTTTTTTTCCTTTGAATTTATTTTTCCTACCCCACCGGTAAATAATTTCCCTTGTTTTTAGCATAAACAATTTTGTTACATTCTTCAGAAAACAAGACATTTACAGTATTACGTTAGATTCCTTAGAATATAACACAAAAGCAATGTGGACAATTGTAATGCTCTTTTATTAAAATTAAGAAATGCTTCATTTATAAAAGCTTTTCTTTCCAATATAGATTAAAAATAATCTAGTTCTAGAGATAAAATTATATTTTTTAAAAGCTGTACGTTATTCACGTTACTTTACTATATTGATTTACACTGATTTTATTTTACTTTCATTTCTATGTGGCTTATACTACAGATTAGTTTTCATAAAGGAGCAACCCTATGATTGTTCACTCTGTAATATGAAAGTACACATGACATGTGCAGAGGTTCATGTCTAAATGAATGGAAAGTGTGGCAAGGTGCCAGGGATTTTCTCAAACTCCCAAATGTACACCGATCACACGTCCGCAAAAAGAATCTCCGAGCCTCGAATGGAAGAGAGAGAGAGAGAGAAAAACATACTAGTCCCTGAGGGCCGAGTCTCATACAGTGTGTGTGTGAAAGAGAGAGAGAGAGAGCTGGGGGTGGAAGAGGTCAAGTAAGTAACCTTCCTCCATACGTATCTCTCTTTTTTTTGGTCCAATAGCGCCATCTAGTCACTAGCAATATTTTTAATAGAAGTCATATTAATAGTTAATCATTCAAGCAAAAATAAAATGAAAAATACTTTCATTTTCGTGAAAATGGTCATGTCCATTGCGGTACTACAAGTGAAAAGACAATTTTATTCTTTAATCAAAATGAAATTTACCCATAGTTAAAATGGCCATAAAAGGTTTTGTATTATGACTTTATATCTTAATATTAAAAATCAAATTAGGTTTCTTTTTTTAGAAATAGTCACAAATTTACATATTCTATCAATTTTTTTGTGGTTGTTTATCTGCTAAAATAGTTATAATATTTTATGTATGGAAATTAACTTTCTTTTTGCCCTTTTTCAGAGTAAAATTATCGTGATCATTAGATCTATATCAAAATTGTCTAGAAATAGCAATAATAAGTAAATAACACGCATTAGCTATTTTACATTTATTAAAATGTTTTACTAAATATTTTTGAATTGTGTTTCCTTGGCATTTTATAGATTCTATAGATTAGTTTTATACATTATATAGATTATATAAACTATACCAGCAATATAACTTAAGAAACTAAATTTGATATAGAAAAAAAAGGGTAAATATCTATTTTTACAAGGAAAAAACAAAACAAAAATATCACTTGGCATAACATTAAATATCATTAAAAAAGAAGCTAAACAATATTGCAATTGGCAAAGGTGATAAATCATAAAATTTAAAGGTTAATAAATTGAATTGTCTTTTATTTTGATTAAAGTCTGATGGCTGAAGTTGCAAAATCATCATTTAAACATCATCCCAAAGGTATATATGCTTACTATCATTATAATATGTGACCCTGGACCACAAAACCAGTTATAAGGGTCATTTTTTATTGAGATTTATATATGAAAGTTCAATTAATACGCTTTCCACTGATGTATATTGACAATATTTGGGCTGAGATACAACTATTTGAAAATTTGCAATCCGAGGGTGCAAAAAAATCTAAATATTGAGAAAATTTAAAAAAAGGTGGTCCAAATGAAGTTCTTAGTCATGCATAATACTAATCAAAAATATATTTATGGTAGGACATTTACAAAATATTTTCATGGAACATGATCTTTACTAAATATCCTAATGATTTTTAGCATAAAAGAAAAATCTATCATTTTGACCCATACAAAGTATTTTTGGCTATTGCTACAAACACACCCATGCTACTTAAGATTGGTTTTGTGGTCCAGGGTCACATAATTATATTAAATTAAAATGGTTTTGTGAACAGCAGTCATTTCACCACCAGTAGGCTATGTGATCATGCAACACAATTTGTCTACTGTCATCAGCTCTACTTCAGTGTTGTATTTCATATGAGTGCAGAGAGATCTCAACACTGCAATAAGCTACAAAGCGCACCCGTTTCCTGTCTGAGCCGGGATAGTCTCATAACCATCTACATGAAGGCAACATCTGTACAGGCATTTCCTGCCTGACCTTGAGAATGACTCTCACACACATGTACACACACACACACACATGTACACACACACACACACACACACACACACACACACACACACACACACACACACACACACACACACACACACAAAGGAGAAGCTAAATCACTGACAACCAGAGAAACTATCTACACAAGAAATAATCATTAAACGTTAGAATGGGTTGACTTTTTTCTAAATGTTTAAAATATTGAAGTAAATGTATAAAATGCATTCATGTTTCTTCAAATAAACAGTGTATTCTTTGGTGTTGGATTTACTTTGAAAAAGTTCACTTGGAACTTGCAGTACATTTCTCAAATATTATTCTGTAATTGTAATCATTCGGCAGAAATTAACTGGCGATTTAAAATACATCTGACTTTTTTTTTTTAGAAACAATGCATACTTCAATGATTTGTAAAGCAATATTACATATCAAAAGTTTTTAAAATAAGAATTTAAATAGGATGTACAGTGATGTGAGAACAAATTGGTAGCATATCCTGCTAAACATTATGTGTTCACCTGCCACAACTGTAGGGAACTATTACACACACACACACACACACAAATCTCTCCAACCACACCCGCTCATGAGTGCTGCTATTCCCACAGGCCGCACTCATGTTTTCCAGCCTGTAAGAGTTGGCGTAATGGCATTATGAGGTCATGCTGCTGGAACAGGAAGTGAAGATCTTTTTCTCTGCGCTCCCATGAGAGAATGCAGGGACAGGATGTGTTATGCTAAATGCTGGTGTTGATATGTAGAGATTTGTGGTTCTGGTCAATGTTCTTTCAGCCCTGTTGTGGTCACTGGACATACAGCGCTGTGATTTATAGATTATAAATCAAACATTTTGATCAAAACATTCCGGTATTCAAGAATATATCAGCCTTTTCAGGGTTGAGTGTTATAAAATGTTGAAAAAATGTTTTGAAAGATTCCTTCAATATAACTGCAGTAAGTGTTGTTTGGTAGATGATATTAATAGTCAGATATTTCTGGTTCTCCAATCTTTTAGGCTGAGAGGAGTGTGATGTTAGTGATATTGGAACTCCAACCATTTCACCGTTTGTTTCACTCTGCTTGCATTATTTCTCCTAGCGAGTGTTAAGGTGGACACCCCCATTGGAATGTTTGTGTTGGTTTCTCCCTCTTGTGCCCAAATTTGGTTGTTCCTGTTCCTGTCCTCATCAAGTCATTATTAGTTAATCACCTTCACCTGTCTGTTTAAAATTATTATGTCTTTATAAGTGGGGCTGTATCTGAAATCGCCCCCTATACCCTCAAATAGGGCACTATTTGAGGGGACAGCCATTTTAAGTGGTGTTCGAAACCATAGTGGACGTTCTCGAGTGCACTCATTCAATCCCACAATGCACCGCAAAAACGAGTGTACAACTGATGTAAGCTCAACAGCTAGAGATAACCCATAATGCACTGTGAGAGTTGCGCGCCGACTGAATTCCCGCGTCTCGCCATCATCCATCTGTTCATTTTACAACGCGCTTGTCCACTGCGTAATACAGCATACAACACGGGTACAAATTCGTTGTAAATTGACTATTATATTGTTTAACCAAGGTTTATACATAAACTCCTTGACATAGTTCAAGATAAATCCTTTAATCTTACTACTCGAACTGTCCGTTTTAAATGATTGTTAAACAGTAAGCAATACTATGCAAAATACCGGTGCACGTAGTGTCCGAATTCACTCACTCGTTTTCATTCACTCCTTCAAGTGAACTGTACGAGTGGACCAATGTAGGGAATAGTGAATGAGGGTATAGGGGGCGATTTCGGATACAGCCTTGGTTTCAGTTCAGTGTCTGGTCTGATCTTAAGGTTATGTACATGTGTGTTTTCCTGCTCTTCATGTCCGGATTTACCTATTGTGGATTATATTAAAGACTTGTCAGTGTATTTCATCTACGTGTTGTGCTTTCCTTACACACACCCGTGACACAAGGTAGACACCCAAATCCACTATAA
Organism: Garra rufa; assembly: GCF_049309525.1. NCBI lineage: Eukaryota > Metazoa > Chordata > Actinopteri > Cypriniformes > Cyprinidae > Garra > Garra rufa. The sequence continues at coordinate 8,272,399 of NC_133379.1, forward strand.
TTTTAAAAGAATACTTTTTTAAGAGTTTTTTTAGGCGAGAATGTACCTGTTTTGACTTCAAATATGCCGTTTGATAATAAAGATAATGCCTTTTTGATTTAAAAAATGTTAAAATTAGCTTTGATGTTTTTCCGGATATGTGAGCTTCAGGCCGTCAGTGGCCATTCAATGCTCATGAACCTGCCGAAAGCAGCCTTACCTCGGCCAAATCTTCTAGAATTTGTCGCTGGCTGTGATGTCTCTGTAGTGGTTAAACATAAGATATAGTTTTAAAATAGATATAATTAAAAAATACAAAAATAGAGTAAAAACAGTAATACTGTGAAATATTATTGTGATTCACATAACCTGTTTTCTATTTTAATAGAGCTTTAATGGAGGTCAAAAGTTTACATACACCTTGCAGAAATTGCAAAATGTTAATTATTTTACCAAAATAAGAGGGATCATACTAAATGCATGTTATTTCTTATTTAGTACTGACCTAAATAAGATATTTCACATATAATACATTTACATATAGTCCAGAAGAGAAAATAATAGTTTATAATAGTTAATTTATAAAAATGACCCCGTTTAAAAGTTTACATTCACTTGCTTCTTAATATTGCGTTGTTACCTGAATGATCCACAGCTGTGTTTTTGTTTATGAAGCCCTTGTTTGTCCTGAACAGTTAAACTGCCCGCTGTTCTTCAGAAAAATCGTTCAGGTCCCACAAATTCCCACAAAGTCATTTTTGTTTATTTCAACCCTTTCTAACAATGACTGTATGATTTTGAGATCCACCTTTTTACACTGAGGACAACTGACAGACTCATATACAACTACAAAACGTTCAAAACGCTCATTGATGCTTCAAAAGAATAATTAGGCATTAAGAGCCAGGGGTGAAAACTTTTGAACAGAATGAAGATGTGTAGATTTTTCTTATTTTGCCTAAATATCACTCTTTACTGTCCTTCAGAAGTTTTCACCCCCGGTTCTTAATGCATCGTTTTTCCTTCTGAAGCATCAATGAGTGTTTGAACCTTCTGTAATAGTTGCATATGAGTCCCTCAGTTGTCCTCAGTGTGAAAAGATGGATCTCAAAATCATAGTCATTGTTGGAAAGGGTTCAAATACAAAAAAATGCTGAAAAACCAAAGAATTTGTGGGACCTGAAAGATTTTTCTGTGCGGACTGTTTAGGTAAAACAAAGGACTCATGAACAACTATCACTAAACAAAAAAACACAGCTGCGGATCATTCAGGTAACAACACCAGAATCAAATGTATGTAAACTTTTGAACAGGGTCATTTTTATAATTTATAAAGCTTCAGTCCCAATTTATTATTGCATTCCTCAAAATATCTCTATTTTTGTGTTTTATAAGCACAAAATATCTCTATTTTGTGCTTAGAAGAAAGATCAAAAATCTTGAATTGTACCTGTAGAGTGTGGCCAATTCAAATTCCAGCTCATTGAAAAGAAGCGACACATTCTGCAATGTATGTACCAATATAGTCACAAACATATGAACACACTCCCATATTCATCCGGACATATGTCCTGTGTCAGTAGACGTGAACCGGCCTCTTTGGGCTGACAGAAGATCAGACCCTGCATGTGACAGACAGCTCTTACAGTAATGCACATTCGCTGTATAGACAGGTGCACATCTTCACACTGTCCTGGCTCATCTGTCACAGAGCGAAGAAAGAGACCCAGAAAAAAGGCATGGAAAGAGGGAGGAGGGAACCGCTGTTTCAGGGCTCCCTGAGGGTGGCTACTCACTGACAGACCGGATCCAGCAGGCCCTGATGGCCTTGGCGGTGGTCCCCAGGTGCCCCGGAGGGTCCCTGTTGTGCTGAGGGTTGACAGCTGCTCTTTCCCCTGGGGTGAGACAGAGAGAAAGAGAGAGCCGGAGTCTATAGAAAGAGTGCCGCCTCGATTCATGTCTCCACTACATACAAGAGCTGACAGGGTTCTCACGGGGCCAGACTTTTGAGTGCAGACAAACAAATATATACAGTCAGTTGAAAAAGAAAATAGACCTTGACTTAATTTTATGGTTTTATGTATCAGGCCATAAATCACATCACCAGCTTCTAAAATTTGACAATCAATCCTCCGATAACAGGCTATTTATTTAACAGAACGCAGATATGTAACAGGCAGTTAGAAATGTACAAGATAAAATACTAAACAATGCTCACTAAAAATACCAACTGACTGTCATGGACGTTCTTTTTATTCTAAGGTCATCCAAATGTGAAAATTATTGTTTCACCTCACTCATTTCATTTGGTTCTTCTGAGGACTTTCATGGATCAGAGGGTCTTTCTAGATTGACATTTTTTATCATTTCAAAACATTTTAAGAAGCCATATTTTCTATGCGCACATTATTTTATGATATTTTCGCACACTTATTTATCCACACTTACTTTGCATTCAACACAAATATTTGATCAGTTCACGCATTCCCTGGGAATCAAATAGAGGGTTTGCAGTTACGTCACAGTTTGGTCAGTTACCTGGATGCATGGCCATATTGGAGATAATTGGATGTAAACAACAGCATGGATCGAATGGTTAATGTACTTCGTACAATGTAATACATTGTTCTGCTAATTTATGCTGCCTAAACCACAGAAAAAAATGTGTGGAAGCTGCTAAATTATATAGAGAAGGACTTAGTATGCAGTAAAAGGTGCAATATTTTGACAAACTACTGTAAAGTTAATAGATGGTAAAGATATGTACGAGCAGTATTAATTAAGATATTAGCCTAATATTTTACCTACCTGACCAGAAATGATAAGAACAAACATTAATGTTGTCAAGATACTTGTCCTGGAAATCCTGGTTCAGTTTGGCCAACCACAAACGTCTTTTGTTCCTCAGTTTTTTGCTCTCTTCTCCTTGATTTGGTATAATTTTTGGTTACTGGTACTCCAAATGTTTTTCCTGTTCTGACTGATTAGTACAGCCCCAAAAATGACATTAATTGACCATTTTCAGCAGCAATAATCAGCAAAATATGCAAGTTCATTTGGTTCAGTGGTATTGTTTACATTCAGTGCTGCCAATATGGCTGATCAATCGATGAGGCGTTGTGAAAACACTCTATTTGGGTCATAACCACCATAAATTTTAGAGCATGACCAAGGAGACACATCACCCTGAAATTCAGATTATTTGAGATTAATTGCAAATCTGTAAATTTGAAATTTCTGGGAAAGATTTTTCGATTACAGGTTGATTTTTAAGGCAGATCAAAATCTTGGTGAATATTGGTCACAGACACAGAATTTTACATTGAATTTCACCAAGCTGATTACTCACTAAAAAATTCCCAAAATCATGTTTTCATGCCATTATAGTTCTTATTTTGAAGTTTTTCGTAAGAACCAATCACAGCCGATCATACCCAGTCATATCCAAATTAAATTGCGGTGGAGTCATTCATTAATTAGTGTGTTTGGATGTTTGATCTTCATAACTATTATTTTCACCACACCATGAACTAAATTTGAACATAAACTGGCCCCAAAAAGTAAAGTCACAATGACAAGCATTGTTAATAAGTGTCTATTAAAACAAGTGGAATTTCTTTTAAAGAAATGTCCATATGTTAATATGATGAATATCATCTGGAACACCTGTGTGAAGTTAAAGGCAACTGATTTCATATATCCACAAAAAACACCTCCAAACCAACTGATTACAAATGATTGAATAAGCAGAATAAAAGTAAGTTTTTTAAAGCTCTGTGATTGTTGGAATTTCAAACATTTTAAAGTGTTTTCAAGTCATTTTAAGTACTTTTTATAGCTACTGCACATTGTAATATATTTACTGTTTCTTTCTTCTGTACACAATAGAAGATATTTTGAAGAATGGTGGTAACCAAAACGTTTGGTCTCTATTGACCTTTCATAGTATGGTTTAAAAAAAAAAGGAAGTCAATGTGAACAAGAAACTATTTGGTAGCCCACATTCTTCAAAATATATATTTTTTGTGTCCAGCAGAAGCAACTTGAGAATGACAGAATTGTAATATCCATTTAAATATATAATATAGCTTTAAGAGTCTTACTACCAACACTTTGATATATGAGACCTTCCTATCAGTCTTGAAGGAAATGGGAGGAGCACAAGCTATCTTGGTTTGTGGACTGACAGCATTAATCAACTGTAGAAAACTCTCTCAGGATTCATCACAGACAGGTGGAGAGAGCGCAAACACCCATCTGTGCAGATTTCTCAGGTTTCTCTGAGCATTAGTGATTATAGTTTTCCCTCAGCTGATTGTTGACAATTAATGTTGATGGGGTAGGACGGGGTTCCTCCTTCTGTGAGAAAGCCACGCTCGTCACCACCGTGAGAGAAAAATAAAGAGGTGTCTGATTGGTCAGGACACATGCAAATATGACATTAAATATTCATGCTCTGCGGCTTGGACTGTTAAAACGTTTACTGATAGGCTCCAAACAAATTTTGACCATTAGATTCCTTCGTTTCATTTGAATCCATTGGACATTTTGATTCAAGTGCATATGAGGGACTTGAAAATATAACCTGTAGTAGCTGTCAGCCTAAGAGTGAACCCAAAATGATCGAACTACATCATAATATTGTGTTGGGCACATCACAAAACACATACATCTTGAGTTAATATAGCCTTATTTTAATCCAAAATCTGCATGAGCTCCACAATAATGTCTTTTTCATCACCCTGCAGACACCGTATCCCAACATTTATTCAAAACGACAGGTGGACAAGCCAAAAAGGTAGGCCTTGGGGCATTCATCCAACTTTTCACTGTTGCTTATAGCCTTTGTCAATCCCTTTACCACTTTTCCCAGCTCTACAGCAGTCAGGATCAGTAAGATTGAGTTTGGTCTGAGAACTGAGAGTCGAAGGCTGTGTATGAAGAGGGATTTCAGACTCTACTGCCAGCAATTATCCTCTCTCTTGGGTTTCTAGTGTTTCATTCTTTTAGGTAGTGGTGCTTTATGATTAAATATGTTAGCTTTTAGGGACTTTCTCCATCAAGATGTTTAAGTGAACTGAAATGTGACTTGTCCAATTCACCTATTAATTGTAGGGTGCAACGGGCTAAAGGCGCCCTGGGGTAAAAAGTGCCTTTGATATTGTTTTCCTCTAAACCACTGAATGGCAGAAAAACATGGCATAGCGCTTGGCAAAACATCCACTTTTCAAGATACACATGCAAATTTGGCTGATGCTTGACACGATCGTGGGCAGCAGCGCAAAGTCGATTCTGTGCTTACTTGATCTAATATTTGATGCTTTTAAAAATGTTGTAGATTTAAGTAGTAAACGAGAATCGCTAAAATTCTTGAATATATCTTGAGACAAAGGTATTCTTAATGATTTTCAGTTTTGTTTAAGAACAGTTTTTAAATAACGAAAGAATATGTCAAATATGGTATTTGTAAAAAGCACCCCTGCTGTTTTGGCTAAAAGGCATAATAATTAAAATGATAATTAATAGATGGCTGACTTTGCCATTTGTTGACATGACATTGTTAGATTCAGATGGCAAATATCATAATCACCATGTTTAGAATGAAACTATCATATTTAAAACCATGATATTAATCATATCATATAATAAAATATAATTTGTTGTTACTACTGTAAATCTATATTAAATTACTATAGGATCTCCTTTAATGCTCCTTTAATCCTTACATTTAAAATGATTTTGTTTTATATTATATTAAATATGTTTTATATTAACATATTTTAATGACAGTATATTTATTGAACAAAAAAATATGATTTTATTTATCAAAATAAGTAGAAAATAGTACAACTTTGCTAAAGTGATTGTTTTAAACAAGTATTAACTTTATTACATTATTAAAAACAAACATTATTGTAGCTAAAGTATTTGTATCAGAACTGTGTGCCGTTTACCCCATGCTGGTGAGCCTTGCTTGCCACTTTATACATTTATAAGATTTAAAAAATAATAATAATAATAAACCACTTGTATGATTTATTTTCACACAAAATCTGTTGCTCCATAACTGTTCAATACAAACAGATATATTTTTCTGCAGTCATACACTTTGGGCGCAGTGAAAAGCCCTTTTTTTCTTTAGACCCCCTTGTACCGTACATATTTTGGACTATGAGGGTGTCATTATTTCAATGACTTGAAATGGTTGCAATCAGTGAGCTACTGGCGCTACCTGTTTCTATTTTTACTGCAACCCAACTCGGAAAATAAAATACTGATTCAATGCCACATTGTGCAGCCTTTGCTTGTAATTTTCAGTCTTCACTGCTTTCCAAGCAATAATAAGAAAATAATGGGAAGATGCCTGTGGATGAATAAAACTTCCTAAAGACCTGCGTCTTTGTTCTCTCCACTCAGCTCATCAAGTGCAACCATTTTGCGTATTCTAAATAATAGCACTCCCCATACACTTTTAAAAATAAAGGTGCTTCAGGATGCCATAGAAGAACTTTTTTTTTCTAAATGCTTCCATAAAGAATCTTTTACATCTGAATAACCTTCCTGTTTCACAAAAGGTTCTTTTTGGTGAAAGAAAGTTCTTCAGATTATAAAAAGGTAAGAAAGAGATGGTTATTTAAAGAACCTTTGACTGAATGGTTCTTTGTGGAACCAAAAATGGTTCTTCTATGGCATCGCTGTGAAGAACCTTTTAAAGCACCTTTATTTTTAAGAGTGTAGTCCAAAATATGTATAAAATGATGTGGATTTTTTAAATAACATAAATCCTTCAGGGGTACATATTTAATTTAGAGACATCATTTATGTTATTTTAAGACAGACGAGTCTAAATAACCGGGGTTCCCATATAAATAAGATCTAAGTGTGAATAAATAAAGTCTTTTTTTTGGAACTTGATCACTCTTGGACAATTTAGGTTTTCTTTGTAGGGAAAAGAACAGCTGGAAATAAGAACATCTCTTATTTGGTGTTCCACAGAAGAAAGAAAGTCATATGGGTTTGTATCAACACAAGAGCAAGAACGTTTTTGTACGTGAACTATCCCTATACGTTGAATTATTAGTCCGTCATGCTTTGCTTGACATATTTCAATAAACTTTTTTATCGACTCTCACTCAAGCTGTAAAACGAATAGGTTTGTACATTCCTCCTGAAGTGTTCTCTCAGTGCTGATTTTTGCACGGTTAATCTATATCTGCTGCTCGCATTCCAGACGCACAGCGTACTCAAGCTGGTTTGTTTCACCGAGCACATGCTCAACGCACTGTGATGACTTTAATTGATCTCAACAGCTCTTAAAGATGACAGCCTGAAAACAATTAACACCTTTTCTCAGACGCAGCTGACTCTACCTCCGGCCGGCGAAGGCATAATATTTGTTTATGCCAGCAGCGCTACGGGTCACGTCAGCCCTCTAAGAGTTTACTGTTTTAAAACAAAGATTTCAGCACTCTTTAAGAACAGTGAGAGAACAGCTTTGACAGTCCAGTGTTGTTTTAAGAACTTAAACTCTCCAACTGCCCAGTTTGGATGAGAGTTTTAGTCCAGTGTCGCCTACACTCTCTGTACTCCCAAATGTTTTGATGTTAATCTAGCTGGAGCAAGAAAAAAAAGCTGCAGGCTTTTCGAACTGACTAGCGGATGACATATTTATGACACTGAGGAATACTTTTGCAGTGACCTCACCCTCGCAAGTTTTGCAACAAGTTTAATGTTTCCCGTCACTGCCTTTGAATTAGCCTGTGTGAAACAAATGTCAAACTGTCAATATTTATGCAGCAAATGAACCGTTTTACAACGGGATCGGAAAGGGATTGGGTTTTTAAGGTTCACTGTCTGAAGAGCTTATGTTGGCACCTCTGAGGTTTTGCATGATGAAATTCAGAGTCCACTCTAAGAGCATCAAAAGTTTTAGCGATGATATCATTATTTTGACTGTTTGATCTTTGGAGGCAAACAGTATAGCAGGCAAAATCTGACCAACATCCTTGAAAATAAGCCAAGCACTGATGGTGGGCAGGCATTTTTCTTTCTTCTTGTGCAATATGGCACCTCAGAACCATATACAGTAGAAACAAGTTGTGAAATTTGGCAACCTGATTGGGAAAAATCACAGTATTTCTTGTGGTAATATTGGAGTCTGTTTTTAAGTCCTCTAGCACCACTAAAAGCTTTAATCGGCCATATTGGCGGCACAGAACGCCAAACAAATTCCACTGAACCGAATGAAACTCGCAAATTGTGTTGATTATTTCTGCTGAAAATGGTCAATTATTGTCATGTTTTGGGCTATACTAATCAGTCTGACTGAGAAAAACATTTGGAGTAGGCTACTATAGACCGCCAAAAGTTATAACAAAGGAGATGAGTGCAAAAAAAAAAAACTGTATGTGGTTGGCCAAACTGAACCAGTGCAAGAATCTTAGTTTTTTCTTATCATTTCCGGTCAGGTAGATGAAATATTAGGCTTATATCTTAATTAATACTGCTTGTACGTATCTTTACCACCTATTAACTTTAGTTTGTCAGAATATTGCGCCATTTCTTGCTTACTTATATAGCAGCTTTAGACAACATAAATTAGCGGAACAGTATACAGTAGTATATTAACCATGCAATACATGCTGTTGTTTACATCCGAGTATCTCCAATATGGCCATGCATCCGGGTAACTGACTAAACCGCGACGTACAGTAAATGCAAACCCTTAATAGCGTTCCTCAAATCGCTTCCAAATTTTGATCTTTATAAAAACTTTATGATTCACAATTTTCACTGCAATGCAACACCATACATGAAGGTGTCACAAGGAGGAGTCAGAGACGTGCGGATCCATTTGCAAGGCTTTATTTAGAATAGTCAACAGGCAGGAGTAAACGCCAGAAAACAGGAACAACGTAGGTAATCCGGGAAACAGTTCAAAACTCAAGCAGTGGTCGCAATGGCAGGCAGCAGGAATCAATAACGGGGTACACAGTCCAGAGTCATACACAGATAATCCAACACCGAGAAACACGCTTAGAATTATGACCATAGGAACAATAAGACTTCGCAAGGTGGCTGTGTGTGTGAGTGGCTTAAATGCAGTCAGAGTGATGAGGTGCAGCTGTGAGAACTAATCAGAGCAGTGAGAAACAAGGGCCAGGTGAATGCAGAGATTAGTGCAGTGGCTTATGGGGAATGAAGTCCATGAAGTGTGGTGCAAGAGTTTATGATGACAGGGAAGACCAGATGCGTGACAGAAGGTGTATCTTTCCATCATTTTTGTGTATTTGCATATATCAGCTTAATTGGATTGTATGGGCATTTGTATTGTAGTTTAAAGGGGTCATCGGATGCCAAGTTCATATGATTCTTTCGGATCTTAATGAAAAGTCTATAATATACATTGGTTAAAAATTCTCAATAGTGTAGAAAAACACCCTTTTACTTTGTCAAAATCAGCTCTGCAAAAACTGTAAACACTTAAATGTACTTAAAGACTGTATGCTATCATGACTTTGTACACTTTTATAAAAGTGCACTTTGTAATGTCAAAAGTTCTTCAAAGTACATTTTTTAATAATCATTTAATAACCTTTTGTTATGCTTTAAAGAGGTACTCTCATTAGTGCTTGATTGTAATTGTATCTGTTATTTGATATTAAAGTTAATATATTTAAATGTACTAAATTGCAACTTCAAAATCTTAAAGTTATTCAGAGAATCAATATTGACTATTAATGATTTGTGTGAAAATGAAAATGTGGTGTGGAAGAGTACACATAAAAAATACAGAAAAAAAAGAGGTATCATACAAAATGTATGTTATTTTTATTTAGTGCTGATATTTCACATAAAAGGCATTTACATATAGTCCACAAGAGAAAATAATAGTTGAGTTACAAACAAGTTAATTACAAATAAGTAATTAACTTGTAACCAGTGTTGGGGAAAGTTACTTTTAAAAGTAATGCATTATAATATTGAGTTACTTCCTAAAAAAGTTACTTTCCTAAGAAAGTAATGCGTTACATGCATTGCGTTACTTTTTAAATCTGGGCAGGGTTTGCTTGTTTGTTTTTAATATAAAAAGTTCTATTTTTGGCAAATGTAAAAGCCCTTTCACACCAAAAGCCTCAGGCTGAGGGAAAAATTCACATCTGTACAGTAGACCACAGAGGAAGAAAGTTAATGTTAAATGTTAGTTTTATATTGAGCAATTTTTGCTTATTAGTATGGTTGCATTGGATCATCAAAGGTCAGAAGAAAAGGCACTGGTTAATAAAAAGGAATTAAATGCATAAAAGACTTGTATTATTTTTTTACTTACTTATAAATCATATTCTGAATTGCATTTCACTGTTTTCATTCATTTTGAGGAATACTGAATCTTTTCTTTTTTGTGAGTGAGATGAATTAATGCATGTTCACATTTATTTAATAAATAATCTTACTCCCGATTTCTCTCAACATGGGGACAGGAGAGCTTTCAATCAATAACTGGTGGAAAAGTCACTGGCGCAACTTATTTGTATATATTTGTTATTTATATTAAACGTAACTAAATTAAGTCTGTTGTTAATTCAGTTTGTTTTTAAAACAATAGATTCTTATGGACACCAGTTTGTATTTTGTGTCTTTAAACTAAAAGGCCAAAAAAAGGTTGAGGTACAGGAGGGTGTAAAAGAGCTAACAAGCTAACTCAAAAGATGTGTTCTCTTATAAAATTTCTCTCTTTTCACAAACCTCTCTGTACAAAGAAAGTTTACACCTTCTTAAAAGACTGATAAAAGGAACAATCCAAGTCTGTAAATTCAAAAGAGTTTTCTTGTCCCATGGGCACAGGTCCCAGTACACACCAGATTAGCACTGTGACTTAAAAAGTGCTCATTTTTGCATTACTAGCCAGTTTATTTTGGTTACAGACCTGGAATGCATTCCCTCTTGTTGGTTGTGCCTGAAATAACCCTTTGAATCTAAATGCTGCCACACTTAATAAAGAAGGATTCCGCCCTCTTATGCTGAACTTAAAGGCATAGTTCATTCAAAAATGAAGATTCTGTCATCATTTGCTCTCCCTTTTCATCTGTGAAACACAAAAGAAATTATTTTATTGTTTGTATGTTCACACTGTATAATTCACTGGGGTAATGCATTACTTTTGGACCCCATTGACTTTAGTTGCATGGACAAACAGTTGAAAACAGGCTTGAAAATATCATTTGGAATGACATTAAGGGTGATGTAATTGTTCATGTGAACTGTCCCTTTAAGAAAAAAGTTTGTTTTTAAAAGCAGTGTGGTAAAGTTGACGGTCATCTTATTATTGTATCTTCGCCTGTTTATCAGGCAAACTTGGAAATGAGTAGCGACACGAGAAACTGAGAAATAAAAGGGAACACTCCACCCTTAAAACACTGCCAGCTTTTTATGTGGCAAGCTAAACTGCGGGCAGCTGTTCAGACAAAGGATCTGAGTGGGCTAAGGAACATTACAGCAATTGTAATTCAGCATAAACAGTCCATAACAGTGACAATTGTTTCCAGCTTGGAGGTACTGTAACAAAACGCTGGCATAATGCCACGCAGGGGCCGCTCGAGTGGTCCAGTGGGCAGTTTGCCCTAGAGGGCCAAAACATGTACTAACAACCGCAACAATGAACTACAACCGTGTTGAGTTCCTGATGCTGATTTTTCCAGATAGTTTTAAAGGTGACTGATTTAGAAACTCAACACTTTGCTCATTTTTTTGTATTGTCAGTCTAAGGAAAAAAGTCCATTTTTGTTCTATGCATGTCCTAATGACTTCCTGAATTAAAAAGAATATTAAAAAGCTTTATTAGTGTCTCATTGTGGTTATATATGTATATTACATAGACATATTGCCCTAGTCAAGCTCAATAATTCAAATCTGTAATGGAAAAAAATCTTAAAGTTATTCAGAGAATAGATATCGACTAATAGCGATTTGTGTGAAAATCAAAAATGTGGTTTGGTGTGTTTTTCCCTCCTATATGAAAAAGTACACACAAAGTTTACATACACTTTGCAGAATCTGCAAAATGTTAATTATTTTTACAAAATAAGAGGGATCATACGAAATGCGTGTTATTTTTTATTTAGTACTGACCTGAATACAATATATCACATAAAACACATTTACAAGAGAAAACAATAGTTGAGTTTATTTTTAAAATTAAAATTACCCCATTCAGATGTTTACACACACTTGATTCTTAATACTGTGTTGTTACATGAATGATCTTTTTTTGTTTGTTTGTTTAGTGATAGTTGTTCATGAGTTATTTGTACACTTAAACTGCCCGCTGTTCTTCAGAAAAATCCTTTAGGTCTCACACATTCTTTGGTTTTTCAGCATTTTTGTGTATTTGAACCCTTTCCAACAATGTCTGTATGATTTTGAGATCCACCTTTTCACACTGAGAACAACTGAGAGACGCATATGCAACTATTACAGAAGGTTCAAACACTCACTGATGCTTCAGACGGAAAAATTATGCATTAACAGCCCGGGGGTCAAAACTTTTGAACAGAATGAAAATGTGTTAATTTTTCTTTTTTTGCTGAAATATCATCTTTTTTCATTTAGTACTGCCCTTCAAAAGCTACAGGAGATATTTACATGTTTCACAGATGACAAAATAAGTTAAATGTACCCCGATCTTCAAATTTCAAAAGTTTTCACCCCCGGCATTGTGTTTCCTTCTGGAGCATCAGTGAGCTTTTGAACCTTCGGTCCCACTTTATATTAGGTGGCCTTAAGTATTATGTACTTACATCAAAAAATAAACACAATGTACTTAATGTGGTCATATTGCATTGCAAAACACTTTAGCTTCTATTAAGGTGGGATATGGGTAAGATTAGGGACAGGTTTGGTGGTATGGGTAGGTTTAAGGGTGGGTTAGGGTGTAAGGGATGGGTCAACAATGGTAATTACAAAAAAAAAATTAATTACAAATGTAATTACATATAGGTTTTTAAAAATATATAAGTACAATGTAAAAACATCTATGTACACAATAAGTACATTGTACCAAATTATTCATTTAAATGTAAGTACATAGTAGTTAAGGCCACCTAATGTAAAGTGGGACTGAACCTTCTGTAATAGTCACATAAGAGTCTCTCAGTTGTCCTCAGTGTGAAACGATGGATCTCAAAATCATACAGTCATTGTTGGAAAGGGTTCAAATACACAAAAATGCTGAAAAACCAAATAAATTTGTGGGATTGAAAGATTTTTCCGACTCTCACTAAACAAACAAAAAAAACAAACAAACAAAAAAAAACTGGATAATTCAGGTAACAACACAGTAAAGTGTATGTAAACTTTTGAACGGGGTCATTTTTATAAATTCAATTATTAATTTCTCTTGTGGGCTCTTGCTCTTGTGACTTCAACTGTATATAATACAGAAGTAATACACTTTCAAAAAGAAATACTTAATTAAGTGTGAAATAAATGTTATATTTTGGACACCTTATGCATGCCTACTGCCATTATCATTTAAATTTATATGTAATGCAATTAGATGAAGTTTTAAATGTTTTTATTGACCCATTTATGGACTTTTGTTCTGCAGAATGTGCTGACAGCAAGCAAGAAACTGCTTGTTTGTTGGGAATAGCTTGGGCTGTGGGTTTTGAAAGGGTTACAGACCTAAAGCTGGGACAAGATTGGCGATCCAGAACTATTTGTCAGGTTTTATGAACGATAATGGACAGAGCTTGTTTGCTCAGCTGAGTTTCCCATGGCAAATGCAGTCCAAATCACTGTGCGTGGTCACGGACATGGTGCAGTATTTTCTTTTGCTCTCTGCTATAACAAAACAAAGCTGAAAACAATGATAAAACAATGCATAATTTTCCACTGTTCTTTTTATGTGTGTGCCATATGGAAACAATTGCCTTAAATATTGTGAAAGAGTTTGTGTACGTGTATGTATGTGCGTTTTTGCTTGTCTGTGTTTATTAAAAATGCAATGCAAATGCACAAATCTTTGTCTTGTAGAGTTTAAAACTATGCCAAGTTAACACTGTGCACTTCACAGAAAGCTTTTCACATGCACTTTTATTCAGAGGCGTTTTTTTTATATTTATATATATATACCACAAGTTGACCTAAGATTTTTTTTCCCCCACCCAAACATTTGCAATTTGCAAATCTATAAATTTTAACCCTAAATGTTTCATTGCTTCTAAATTTTTCTGTTATTACTTTTCTATTCATGGTATATAAATCAAATGACTTATTACACGGATTGAGTGGATTTCTTTGTGTGTTTAAAACTAAGAGTATCAAAGTGTACCATGGTGGCACCATGTTTTTGAACATTTACCATAGTGATTTTAAAAACAGGTGCTTTGGAGCACGATGTAAATGTCATTATTTAAGAATATGGTAATGATTCACTATGTGACGTCATACTGTGCTACTGCAACATTACTTTTTTGCAAGGGAACAAATACAGACAACAATTATTTGGATAATAAAGGATAAAAACGGTGGGCTTCCTAACAGGAATGTGAAGTCTAACTCATATGTTGTGTATTTGGAGGTGTAATAGTGCCCTCTGTTGGGGAATTTAACCCTTCATTCAGAACTATATTGGCTGATAAAGAGTATACATATAAAAATATTTGATTAAACAAATAATCAGCTATTTGAAAGCTTTTTTAATCACTCAGAAAGTTCATACATATGTTTTTCCATTTTATTTAGAGATGAATGAGAATATAAAGTAGCCCTTTAAATGGAGGATCATCATTTCGTTTTATTTACATGATGAATCTGATTCACAGTTATTGTGGATTTTTAAATTTAAAGTAAATTAAATTTTTAGAACTCAAATTCTAAATCAAAATTATGATATTTACTTTTAACTGTGTTAAAATCTTCACGATACATTGACAGAAATAGTAACCTAAAAATGTTCTAATCTAATCTAAATTAATCAGTTTTATTCAACTCTAAAATATTATGTAATTTCAATGATTCAGCCTGAATACATTCATTTATACCATCAATTTTTTAATGGTTTAAATCAGGTAGAAATAACTACTATTAATATCATATAATAATAATTTAAATATAATTATGATGTAATGTAAAAATCATGATTTTTTTACTTTTTGTTAGAGAAACGTGCTGTTTGCATTAAGGGCAGCTGCATTAATAGGTACCGTGTATTAACAAAATTAAATTAAATTAATAAAAATTAATACTGTATGATTATATATAAGTATAATTGTAATAATAGATTTTAGGTTATTAAAATGTTTTAATATTATTAATATCATATAATAATAATTGAAATATAATTATGATGTAATGTAAAAATCATGATATTTTTTACTTTTTGTTAGAGAAACGTGCTGTTTGCATTAAGGGCAGCTACATTTATAGGTATATTAACAAAATTAAATTAATAAAAATTAATACTCTATGATTATATATAAGTATAATTTTAATAATAGATTTTAGGTTATCAAAATGTTTTAATATTATTAATATCATAGAATAATAATTGAAATATAATTATGATGTAATGTAAAAATCATGATATTTTTTGCTTTTTGTTAGAGAAACGTTACTTAAAAGTTTAAGTCAATGGGTTCCAATGTTGTTTGGTTCCCAGCGCTCTTCAAAATGTCTTTTTTTTAATGTTCTGGTGTTCTGCAGAAGATAAAAAAAAATCATCCTTGGAGGCTTGAAATGGCATGAGGGTAAGTAAGTAATGACAGAATTTTCATTTTTGTGTGGAATATCTGTTTTAAAATGTATAATTACATTTGTATCTGAAAGTCAGGCCTACATTACATCTCTTGTGCAGTTTTATAAACAGCTGCCATACATTTGGTAATGATTTAAGCTAAGTATAGTACTCTCAGCTGTTTCTGCTGGTTTCCCCTCAAAAACAAATATGCAGTCTGGATTCTGATTCCAGATTCAGTCCAGAAATTAACTGACTATTAGTACAATGCTGTGTAAACTGACAATGAGCCGTCTATCTTGCACCTCATCACGTTTCAACAAGCCACAGCACTTTCTCAGTCAGTGGGCCCACGTCTAAGTGCCTCCCGTGGACATTGTTTACCACTTTACCCCCTCCCGATGGCCACACCACTCCTGAGTACTTTATCACAGCCACAAAACAGCTGTCAATCTCTGCCACTTCTCTTAGTTAAGCTGATCAAATGGTTCCTGAAGGTCCTGACGTCCTCATCTAGACCTCAAATCTGCTGCGCACAATGGTCTCTCAGCTCCCTCGAGTGCTAGACTTCGAGGACGTTAAGTGCCGTCTTGTGTCTGTTGTCACTCTAGACAATCGATGTTTCTTGCTAGTTTGATTGTCATCAGGTTAATGATTTATTTATACCATGTGTTTATGTGAAAGGTTGCCTTTTTTATCTCCATCCGAGTTCTTCTTTAAAATCTCAGCGTTTCCCTGGAATTCACACATGGAGGCAATATGACGCAGACTCTTGAGAAATGGACCCTGAATTGGAGATGACATCGGGAAACCGCTGGCCTAACCTCCGCTGATGTCCGCTGTCCATCACAAAGATGAGCATGATGGAATCAGGATGCCAAAGTGCTACAGGATTAACGGACTTTCAAGGATGGCTCCTTTCTGCCATTTTATATTTGGGCTTTGAAGGATCACTGTGTTTTCTGAATGCGCTGCGATGTTGTTTTTGACTGCAGTTGTTAGGCTTTGCATCCTCTTGTTGAAGGGTGTACTGGAAATGTCCATTAAGTTTTGACAGAGACATTTGGTGAGCTTTGTCCCAGTTTCCAAAGCCAGAAGTTGAAAGACAGAGCGACTTTGTATTATTACTAGCTGCAACTTAAGGATTAGTTCACTCCTGATTGAGAATTTCTTGATATCTTACTCAACCCCATGTCATCCAAGATGTTCATTGCTTCAGTTGAAAAGAAAATAAGGTTTTTGAGGAAAACATTCCAGGATTTTTCTCCATATAGTGGACTTCAAGATGAACGGGTTGAAGCTTCAAAAGCTCCTTCACGATCCCAGCTGAGGAATAAGGGTCTTATCTAGCGAAATGATTGGTTATTTTCTAAAAAAAAAAAAAAAAAAAAACATTTATATTCTTTTTAACTACAAATGCTCATCTTTCACTAGCTCTGCGATGCACATCCGCGACTTCACATATTTAAGAAAAACTTTTACATTTGTTAGTTTCAATCTATACGCTCTTGTTCGCATTACTTAAAAAATGCATGTAACGTCATGGACTTAAAGGGGTCATCGGATGCCCATTTGCCACAAGTTCATATGATTCTTTAGAGTCTTAATGAAAAGTCTATAATATACTTTGGTTAAAAATTCTCAATAGTAGTGTAAGAAAACAACCTTTTACATTGTCAACTCTGCAAAAAATCAACTCATTTTATTGCATGGTCCTTTAAATGCAAAAGAGCTCTGCTCGCCCCGCCCCTCTCTGCTGTAGGACGCCATAATGTTTACTTTAGCCACATTTAGCCATATTTAGCAGCGTTTAGCGGCGAAACTTGCCAACAAGTACATTATTAAGAAAGGTCGTTTGCAAAGATGCATAAAAACCCCTTATATTCACTTCTGCTGTGGGTGAAGCTGCATCAGGAATGATTCGCAAGACGCATATGTAGATCGGGATCGACGCTTTCCTTTTAAAAACGAAAGTAACGTTATCCTCTGAGTCTTTAGCGGCTCAGATGTCAGGAGTAAATGACTGCTATGTTCATTATTACATCCTACAACAGAACACTTTAATCGCTCAGTCGGAGACATTCTTGTCTTCCCCTGCACCTGAGTCGACACAATGGCAATCGGAGTCTGGCTGTTTCAGCTCAGTGAGGGCGGGTCTAAGATAAGGCGCTCATGTCAATCAACTATTTTGGGAGTGGCCTCTGTCGGTGTGCCGTCACACCCACAAGAAGCTAAGAATGACCTGATATTAAAAAGCGGATATTACTTTTACAGATAAAATTTTTTTTTTGGATTTTTATCATTGTAGGGTGGTTGTGTACACAAACTGCCAACACACATTAATGTTCAAGCATGTAAAAGTGAGTTTTGCATCCGATAACCCCTTTAATATAACTGAGTGGTTTCTATAAAGAAATAAAATTGTCAGGTTTACTTGAATTTCTTTTGTTCACACAACTTAATTGTTACTTGTACTAATTACTCAATATAGTTGGGTGGAACCACTTGAAAAAGTGGTTTTGGTCTTTTTTTTAAGTAAATCCAACAAATAATTTTTTGAGTGCACATTATGTAATTACGTTGGAAAGGTCACGCATGGTTAGATCTTCGTCTGTCTACAAAATTGTAGGATAGGACAAAAAATCCATACTATTTTCTCCTCCAACTTCAAAATCGCCCAATATTATTGTTTTACCTTTTTTCACCATGTTCACTTCATAAACACTCAATCGGTACTTTCGCTTACGTCATGCATGAACTTTCCAGTGTGATTACGCAATCACTTGTGGACTTACTGCAAAATGTGGTTAAAAAGTATATGGGTCATTCCTGGGATTTGCCAACATTTCAACTTGGAATAAATTTTTTTTTTCCGACTACATATGATTCATTTTCTAAATACCCCACATAATTAGGCACATGTCCAAAAGTCCAAAAGTCCAAAAAAATCACAAATACCACCTCAGGCATTACCTTTTATTATTTTTCAGATTGAGATTTTTTCAAACCAGTATCCGACAAAATGGGATTGATTTATAAAGGTTTTTATACAGAACTTGTTATAAAACAAACATCTACTTTCTGCTTATGTGGCCCTGATAACAATTTAATGATAACAAATGTAACATGTATCATATTTTTTTACAATTTTACAGACTGAAGTTAAAAATACACAAATTGTGTGTCGGTCTCTTTATTTTTTGTAAAAAAAATATATTTTTAATGTAGAAATTAACATTTTATTGTTTTAGTCCTTAACATGTCAGATAGTTATCAGCAAGAAATCCATTCATTCTTAATTGTCTTCCCTATATTTTCCTAAAAATATTAATGTGACGAGGTGTGACGAGTTGAAGTCTGTAATATATATGAAAGGATACATTGCCTTCAATTTTCATGCCCAACACTGTCTTTCTGCTGCAAATGTGGGTGCAATTTCTAATGTAGGATGCCTGTGAAAGTGGACATATTACATCAAAAAAAATTATTTATAACAAAAATATGAGTTGTTATAATTTTGTTAAGTATATATTTGCTATTTTTTGACTATTTTATTTTGTTGACTATTTACAGCAATTAAACAAGTACATTGTATATACTTATGGATTCAAATAAAATGTTTAAAAATAATCTTAATTTTATGTGACAGGGTTGAGTTATTAAACTTCACATTACCCTCCCTGACTATAATATGATTTTTATATTCTGAAGAACCTTCTTTCGCCACCTTCTTTTGCTCTATGGCATCGAAGCACCTTTATTTTCAAGAGTGTGGTGCAATCCAAGAAAATGTGTCTCATTCACTAAGAAATTAATAATTTACTAATAAATGTCATATTTGTATGCACAATAGATCTAGTTATTTGCATAAAACACACCTAAACCATCTCCGTATGTGGGCTTTTTTTACACAACCTTTCCTTTACAGCCTTTTAACTCAATGACTCATTTATAAAGACAAAGGCTGAAATCGCCTCTTACCCACATTCACTATTCCCTACATTACTCCCCTAATATAGTTGAGTGAATGAGAAAATTATATCCAGTGAGCAAATTTGGACACTGAGTGTGCTGGAAGTGCAGAAGACACCATCTTCTGGTGAGACACAGGAATAAATTCACTGTTAAGGGGAGACCCTGCAGACAAAAACACAGTTTTTTCTTGCACCTGTCAAATTTGAGATTTTGGGCTTTTTGATTTTTCATAAAGTGTTATTTTTTTAGACTAGTGGAAAGAAAACATTCAAAAGACACTGTTAAGTGTTTCTTTTATAGCACTTTATCTATTTGTGTCAACAGATTTCAATTACAATACACATATTTAAAGGCCGTTTTCTCAAAATTCAAAGTTTTTTCTCCTACACTGAGCCATAAATCTCCACTTCAGTAGCACTTACACACACCAAACTTTACATTTTTATTCCTGTCTATATCCTGAAGGTTTTCACAGAGGGATTTTTTCATGTATAATTTGCTTGATTTTATACATTTTATTTCTCAAAAAATGGTAAAAAATATAGTATTTCCTGTCTGTTTTTTCTGAATTATGTCGTGACGAAATGAGATACCCAAAATCCCATCTGTAAAAACTTTTGACTCTAATATGTCAAAAAAATTAAACAAGAATTTTGAAACTGACTTCATCCAGTGTCCAGAAATGTATGCAAATTAGCGCATCTTTCATTAAATAATGCCTCATTTGCATATTTAAAAGTAACATTTTAGAAAACTTGTAATACAAAAAATGTTTGCAGTTATCAATGTAATCAATCAACTGGGTAAGTAAAGTCATAACTATTAGTTAATTTTTTTACCCGATTCACCTGCTCACCTTAAGCTCACAGTACACAGTGGTATTTTTTAGAGGCTGCCCATTAGTGTACACTTGTTAATTAATACATTCAATAATCTACCTATCTACTATGGTTTCAGACACCATTACAAATGGCTGTCCCCTCAAATAGTAAACTATATCCACCTTTTTCCTCAACGCGGAAGTAGGCTAATGGATGAGACTTCCGGTTCATTATCCGCTATAGGGAAATAAAGAAGAAGAATAACAGTGTGCAGTAAACAGTAAAACAGTTTGCTCTACAAACCAGTGTGCTCATAAATAAGACAATACATTGAAATAATATGGTAAGACACACCGATTTTTTTTCAAGCAGCAAATCTAGCTGTTTAGCTAAAAATAGTTGGACACGAATGTGACTGGAAGCCACACCCATAATTAAGCCACAATCTACAAATGGCCGCGCCCACTCTTATGGTAAAGAAAAAGGTGGATAAGGATAATAAGGAGTGATTTTAGAGCAGCCAATCACTTGTTTTGTGACTGAATGAGTTATTTTGAACTAATTAGTTTACTGAATGACTAAATGACTCATGCTGCCACCTACAGGTGTAACAATATAACATACTAAAAGGTCAGTGAAAAATCTACACCACTAATACAGATTGGAATTCTGTTTGGAGCATTTAAACACTGACAAGTGGAATGTTTAATTAACTTTCATTTATAAGCAAAGAATAATATAGCAACAACAATAACATCAACCACATCAGGCTTCTAATGATTACATTTCACAAAGTATCATCAAATGACAAGGGTTAACAGATGGTGTGTGTATATATGGTACTAAACTACTAAGCCACTAAGCTTCTTATTTGTGTTTTAAACATGTCCCATGGTAGTCCCATTGTTTTCTTTGAATTAGCATGGAGCACCATGTAAATACCATGGTACATGAATATTGCTATCCAAATTCACTGTTTATAATGCTCCATCATAGATAGTCATTCATTGATTTTCATTTTGGCAACACTATGGTAGTTTGCGATTATGATATATTTTATGTGGGATACATTGCATTACAAATCATCTTCATATTAATCTTCTTTTCTTTTTTGATGTGACATACACTGGTTCAGTTTGTCAGCAATATATTGGCAAACTGCTATGATGTGTTATTGACTAGACAGCCATTTATTCATTTTAATTTAGAGCAATACAGTGTGTTTATTTGGCAATCATGAAAGTACAATAAATAACTATGGTTTTCTTCTCTTTTTTAAGGTACATAACTGGATTAACACTATAAATTGTAGCCACTAATCTGGTTAGTTTGTTATGGCTCTGAAACAACATATATTTGTTTATACATGTACAATTTCTGAATTAAACTACCAGTCAACAATTTTTGGACAGTAAGTTTTTAATGTTTTTTTTTTTTTTTTTTAAGTCTCTTCTGCTCACCAAGCCTGCATTTATTTGATCCAAAGTACTTCAAAACTGTAACATTTTGAAATATTTTAACTATTTAAAATAACTGATTTCTATTTGAATGCATTTTAAAATGCAATTTATTACTGTGATTCCAAAGCTGAATTTTAGCATCATTACTCCAGTCACATGATCCTTCAGAAATCATTAAAAAATTATGATTTGATGCTCAAAAACATGTATTATTATTATTATTATTATTATTATTATCTTATAGGTTTATTATCTATTATCTTATAGTTTTTTTTTTGTTTCTTTGATAAATAGAAAGTTCAGAAGAACAGCATTTATCTGAAATAGAAATCTTCTGTAATATTATAAATTTAAAGCATCCTTGCAAAATAAAAGTATTCATTTCTATAAGTTATTTCTCCCAAAATATAAATATATAAACAAATAAATACTGACTCCAAGCTTTTAAATGGTACAGTGTATAATGTTACAAAAGCTATTCATTTCAGATAAATGCGAATCTTTGGATCTTTCTATTCATCAAAGAATCCTGAATAAAACTGTTTAAATATTTATAATAATAATACCAATAATAATAATAATAATAATAATAATAATAATAAATGTTCCTTGAACACCAAATCAGCATATTGGAATTATTTCTGAAGGATCATGTGACACTGAAGACATGGGAATAAATTACATTTTAAAATATATTCAAATAGAAAGCAGTTATTTTAAATAGTAAAAACATTTCGAAATATTACTGCTTTTGTTGTATTTTTGATCAAATAAATGCAG
The DNA here is from genome assembly GCF_049309525.1 of Garra rufa. Classification (NCBI taxonomy): domain Eukaryota; kingdom Metazoa; phylum Chordata; class Actinopteri; order Cypriniformes; family Cyprinidae; genus Garra; species Garra rufa. Next base: position 8,295,150 of record NC_133379.1, read on the forward strand.
GCTTGGTGAGCCGATCTTACTGTCCAAAAACTTTTGATTGGTAGTGTCTCTGCTTTGTTTTGCACTTTTGAAAAAAACTACATTTCCCATGATGCCCCCGCGTACGACGTCATGCCCGCGTCCGCTCCCTCTTGGAGCACAATACGCGTCACCGTAGTAACTGGCCGATCCGCGGTGCTGTGTCGATTAGCGCTGGAGAGGCGGAAGGGGCTGAGGGATTCTGTTATTATCGGTAACAGATATCCGAGTCCACCTGTGTTTTAGTGCGGACCGGACGACACGATATTGAGGCGGAGAGCCCCTGCTAAAGCGCCGAGATGTTGAATATGTGGAAAGTCAGGGAGCTGGTGGATAAAGCGTGAGTATGCCCGGGCTTTTGCTTTCTAAAGAGCTTGTGTGTCGATGCAGAGGCCCGTTACTTATAAAGGTGCGGATCCCGTGACGTCACACACCCTCAGCTGATCACCAGCACCACACGATTAATATAACATTATGATCTCTTTCATTTCACTATTTTCAGCCTATTTATGACCCCTTCCCGTTCACGTGTGCTCTTATATTCAATTTACACAATTCCACGCTGTTCTGCACGCGTGTTTTTTTCCTCTGGGCTGTGTTTGAAACACCAGTGAGCTGCCTATCTAGACAGCATCATTTGATGAAACAATTTGGGGCATAATATGCGCCTTTTCCATGATTTTAATGCTTTTAAAATGACTAAGTTTTGAGATATATTCTACTAAACTCTTTATTCTTCTTGTCAATAGTGTTATCCCGCGAAAACATCTTTAGTTGTCAACAGCACATGAGCTTAAACGATCTCTGACAGCATTTCTCCTTCTCTTGCATACAGTCATATATGTTGTATATGTGTGTTTGTGTGTATAATGTTAAAGACTGTGTTGTTTAAATGATGTACAGTTAACCGGTTAGAGGCCCGTTATACATGCTAGCTAATTAGCCTATTAGCTTAGCTAAAGTCACCATTATAAATTCGTGCGGGCAATGGATAACGCTATCGCTCATGCTTAACGTCAATACACAGACGTTGATTATATCAGATTTGACGATTTAGCTGACATCCCTAAAATTATGAAGCCCAAATGACCTTAGTACTACCTGTGGGCCTTGTTTTTGTCCATCACGCTAGGTGCTCTTCACCTGAAAAATGAATGAGCTTCAGTTCATTCCTTCAACTGATTTATTTTGGAAGTGATGGCAGAACATTGTGGTGCAAATTGATGAGAAGAAACATCAATATTAGTCTTGTTTTTTTTTTAAGCTAAACGTTATTTCTTTTGTTATTGTGAAAACTGTTTTACGTTTTGGTTTGCATAATGAAACACTGCATGTCTTTTCTCTAAAAGTTTCCAAAAAGTTAGTGCACGGCTATGTGCTTTATTCATATTCATAACTGAACCTGTTGAAAATGAAACTGGTAATATTAAAGAAACAATTTATATGTATAACATTTAAGCAGCAGGCTATAGTGGAAAGGGAATATGGTTAACAACGATTCATTGCATTTTTCTTTTTTCACTTGCCTTATTTCACAGAGTGTATACCTAGAAATCTATACAATTTTATGAAAATCAATCTTTTTTTTTATATATATATACAAAATTTACACAAATACTGCCTTATCCAACAAGGCTTTTGAATGACTAGCTTCACTTACTTTCTGAAATAAATGATAAATTCAAAATGGTCAATATTCATTCATTTAACACTGTCTCAAAAGTAGACCTACAGTTGAGGTCAAAAGTTTACACACACCTTGCAGAATCTGCAAAATGTAAATTATTTTTCCAAAATAAGAGGGATCATACGAAATGCGTGTTATTTTTTTATTTAGCACTGACCTGAATAAGATATTTCACGTAAAAGATGTTCTTCAGAAAAGTCCTTCAGGCCTCACAAATTCTTTGGTTTTTCAATATTATTGTGTATTTAAACCCTTTGAGATCCATCTTTTCACACTGAGGACAACTGAGGGACTCATAAGCAACTATAACAGAAGGTTCAAACGTTCACTGATGCTCCAGGAGGAAACGCAATGCATTAACTTTTTGAATGTGAAGATCAGGGTAAATGTACCTTATTTTGGCTTCTGGGAAACACGTTTCTTCTGTAGCTTCTGAAGGGCAGTGCTAAATGAAAAAAGTATGACACATTTGAACCTTCTGTAATGGTTGCATTTGAATCCTTCAGTTGTCCTCGGTGTGAAAAGATTGATCTCAAAATTATACAGTCATTGTTGGAAACAGTTCAAATACAAAAAAATAAAAAGTTTGTGGGACCTGAAGGATTTTCCTGAAGAACAGCAGGCAACAAGGGACTCATGAACAACTATCACTTAAAAAAAAAACACACAACTGTGGATAATTCAGGTAACAACACCGTATTAAGAATCAAGTGTATGTAAACTTTTGAACGGGTAATTTAAAAAAAATTCAATTATTTTCTCTTGTGGATGTCTTTTATGCAAAATATCTTATTCAGGTCAGTACTAAATAAAAAATAACATGCTTTTTGTATTTCCTTCCTATTTTGATCAAATAATTAACATTTTGCAAGGTGTATGTAAAGTTTTGACCTCAGCTGTTTATCTGCTGGTAATGTTAATATATCATCCCAAGACCAAAAACTGCTTCATCCTAATGTCTCATACTGTTTTAAGTAACATGGCTAATTGGTGATTTGTTTGAGAACTTTCATATCTCTTATAGCAAGTTGGCAAACCAGTAAAAAGGATTCTGAAAGGCTATTTCTAAAGCTTTGCTGTGCTAACTTGAGCTTAAATGTAAAACTACAGTGAATACTAACCACACAACTTACAATATTGTAAAATATATTGTATATAGCACATTGATATTGTAAATGTAGCACTTGGGTTTTAATTCTTATTATCAGTTCAGCCCATTCAGTGGAGCTTTTTTGTTTCTTATCAACAATTTACCAATACTGGAAGTATATTAACCTCTGCAAAGGTTGTGAAAGCATAAAGGCAGTATTTCTATGAATTTTAAAACTATATCAAGCTTTGGTCCCCTTTTGCAGCTTGTATTAATTGTACTCAAGACTACAGGTTTGGAAAAATGCTATAAAATGCAAAAATCAATATATTCATTATATATCTTAATGTATTTGCTTCTAAAGAGCAGTCAGACGAACTATAAACTGATCAGTCGTTGTTGCAGTGTACATTTAAATGGTTTAATGCAAGTAAAATATTAGAGTAATAATCATGAATAATAATATATTTTGCCAAAACATTTAATGCATGTAAAAACTCACTTTTGCATTGTGGTTCAAGGGGTTTATTGAAGTGGACGGTTTGAAAGAACGGATTCAGAGAAATGAATTAAATTTACCCTTTCAGGCAGTGCATAAAATATTTTAGTTTTAAGTTCATGCTCTCAATACTGCTCAAGCAGTTTTCCTGCTCATAATTTTTCTGGGAGTCTGTTGCACAAACAAGCCCTGCAGTGGAGTTACTGTAATGGATGCCACAGCTGAAGGCTTCTTTTAAGCATGCATGAATTCAGCTGAAAGGAGGTGGATATTGATATAGTTGGCCTTTTCATTGGCATTCATTGTGCATTGTTGGGTTAGGCTTCTTTGTTTGTCCTTGCAGTGGTACACACACGATAATAAATAAAAGAATCATCATTAAGTTTTATTACGCTCGTTAGCTTAATGCAGGCAGCATTTGTTCCATTCAGTCTGATTGTTTGTGGTTTAACTTATAATGTTGTGTGGTGCAGCATGGCAATGTTTCTAATTCATTTAGGGCTGGATAAATTGAATGAACTGCTGGTTAATCGATGGTTGACTTTAATTCTAAAAGCTTTTGGATGTACTTTGGATGTGTTGTGTTACGATTAACAGACTGACACAAGTATGCATTGAAATTGAATTTTCAGCATTGGCACAAGGGACGCTGATAGTGGCGTTTCTGTAAACTGTCTCCTACTGTCAGTTTTGGTCATTGCAGTAAATGTTTATGTGCCATGCAAAGGAAAAATGCAGTAACTGCACAGATTTGCCCTGATTTGCAGTGTGAATGATTCACTCTAAAATGTTGTTTAGAGAGTCCCCTTTGCTTTTATGGACTTACAGAGATTTATATAGTTTTTGGAAGTGTTATCGATTACATTGCTGTGTAATTGGTTTGCCAAAGCAGAGTTTTATGTATGTTTGTCAAAACATAAGTGGATGAGTTTTTTGGCTGTTGGGAGATGGTGGGGAGTGATGCATAATCGCAATGACTTATTTTGGTGATCCACCAACATTTCAACAAACTACAGATGAGAATCATAAATTAGGCTTAAATCCACCCCAAACTAAACTGTCCAGGACATTTCTAACAGGAAAAGTGTCACGCCATGTTAATTTTCCATTTGTATGCCAAGCCATGACGTTACTATGCACTCTTGATTATGATAGCTGCACTATTATGATTAGATATTTTAATAGGAAACAGCTGATCGTTCCAACTTGTAATTTTTATCTTTTAAAATGTTCACCTGTGGTATCTCAAGAAAGGTTGGCACACGCTCAAACTTGCAATAAGCTTGTGGTTTGTGCCTGGAACACGCAACAGTGGAAATCATTCTACTCATTGAGAAAGGACTTTGTCCAAACACTATTTTGAAGTTATTTGCTCTGTTGGATTTCAACAAGATTGGTTACAGAAGTTGTCTTACACTCATTTAATGTGTCAGCATCAGCGCTTTCAGGAAAATTTAAGTTGCTTTTTTGTTTAAGCCAAAGGTGTGAGATTGAATATTTGAGTTCATTTCTTCTTATTTGAAGTTGATCAGTATATTTCGTCCTCACGTATGGTTTTGTTTCTTCTTGTTAATAATAGAGTAGTCTAATAATCTATTCTACTAAATTTGATGTTGTGATAACTTGGTGTAGAATGTATAGATGTCGAAGTAAGTGTTACTGGAATGTGTTTATCACTGCTGAATGCACATAATCAATAACAGCTAGACAATTCCACTCAATTATGAGGAAGATTAATTAACAGATAGTTTCCCACCTTTACATTTAACCATTAGGGATGCACCGAAATGAAAATTCTTGGCCAAAGCCGAACAAAATTAAACACTGGGCTGAAGACCAATTACAGAACACAGTTTTTTTTTGTGTTTTTTCCCATGTATTTTGCATTTCCAATTTTTTTCACCATTGCATAAATTAAATAAACAAAATGTGCTTTTTACAGTTTTGTCTTGCTTTAAAAAAACAAAAAACAAATCAATTACAAAACAATTTAAAAATATTTACTTAACACTGAACATTTTTAACATTCTAGGGTATCCGCGGGGTTTTAAAAAGTATTAAAAAGTGATAAATCAAAATTGTCAAATTTAAGGCCATTAAAAGTATTAAATGTGGTCTCAAAGATATTATTTTTTCCAAATTAGGTATTATTTTTTCAGACTATCAGGTGTCCTATTCTGATTGAAATTCTATCTGCGTTCGCGTTAGTTCGTTTAAATATGGGCCTCCTCTGCGACTGTCAATCATTCTCCATTCAGTAAAGTTATTCAAACAGCGCGCGCACCTCTTCTGGTTACAGCAGGATGCACGGTAAAACTCTCCAATATGATATATTCACATTAAAATGCTTGATCTGTAGAGAAAAGGCTGTGGATTTGCATAAAATGACTTTATTTTGTTGGAGTTTGTTGCTGTTTTAAACGACTCGCTACCGTGTGCCTGTCACAAACACACAAGGACTATGAATCGGCATCAAACGCACAATAACTGGAATTTAAAACTCTTGAAGAAACAATTGATAAATAAACTGTTGGACAGATATACACTAGGATTTGTGCGCTCGACATTTCTTCGCTTTGTGCCGTGAACTTTTAAATGCGCACTGGCTGTGTCTCCATGTTGCTTTGAGCACATCATTCTGCACCCGCGATGCGCATACGCGCTTTGTGCGCTCTGTTTTGAAGCGTTTCATATTATCATGGTTTTGCGCACTGAAAGATGCACAGCCTTTTCTCTACAGATCAAGCATTTTAATGTGAATATATCATAATGGTGAATCAGCAACTTGCAGTGAATGCCAGCCAGTGTGCTGGAACTATCCATTCTCTCCATTGCACATTTTATGTAGTTTGTTTTATTTTTATTTACTAAGTGAAATAAATATGTGCAATATGTTGTCAACATCAGTCTCTAAATCTATTCTTTTTTTGTATGTTATATATGTCAAAATCTGTGTAAATAATGGAAAGGTCGCTGATTAACACTTGGAATTCAGTGTCGTGATGGTTTTAAAAAAAAATCTGAAGGTAGTAAAAAAGGTATTAAAAAGTAGTAAAATTAACTTAAGGATTGCTGTATATACCCTGTTATAGCCTACCAACAAAGCAGTAAAATAATATTTGTTGTCCATGTTTAAGAACCTCTTCTTGAATAAGGCATGTGTTTTATATTAAATGCATTAATGGAGCTGTTAATGATTGTTATCATTTTATTTTTTATTTTACAGGACAACAGTAAAATTACAATGCTAACATTTATGAATGTTAACTTTTATTTTGGCCGAAACCCACAAGAAGACCTCAGTACTACTTTTTGCTGACAGCAGCAGATTTATGAATGATTCTCATTACTTTTCAGAACAGGCTTTGAACCCTGGCTAACCAGCTTGTGCAGTGCTGTCAGAATAACATACAATTCGTGCATGTGTTAGATAACATAATGCAGGGCTCTAGACTAACTTGTTGCACTGGTGTGCCTAACTTTTTTTCTTAGGTGCACCAGCGCAAAAGTTAGGTGCACCCAAATTTTCAACCGCATCACATTTAACAACGCAGTTTTACAAGTGTTCGCAATTTGCACAGACGTCTTTTTTTTTCAATGTATCTGCGATGACTCCTATAAATTGGGCGCACGCGACATCATTGCTGTACGTCGGGTTTACGTTCAAGTAGGGCTGGGCGATATGGCAAAAATGTAATCTCGATAATTTTTTCCCATATTGAACGATGACGATATATATTTCGATATAAGCTGTTGATGTTGCCAGCTTTAAAATAGTATCCCAACAATGACTAAAGCCACAAAAATTAAAGGATTCATTAAATTACATTTTTAAGTATAGTTTATTAACAAAAGCAGATTACAGATTTGGCCTTAAAAATTAAAATAACTTACTAAAATAAATGAAAAAAAAAAATAAAAGTTGTGACAGAGTATGGTAAATGAGAGTAAATGTACAAAATGTAAACATAAAATTATTGTAAAAACATAATTTGTAACACATTTCTTTATTTCTTTATTATTTATTATTATAAACACAATTGTTTATTTTCTCTATTATAGGTTGAGCTATTTAAATTAGAGGCAACCACTGCATTTTGAAACGATCTACAGTATAAATATTAAAAAATTACGACACAGCTCTTTCTTAATCGTATTAAGTGCAGATAATTCAGCCATAATCTAAGTAGGCTACTCTCTCATTTTTCAAAGTGCAAACAGAGACGGAATATTTCAAGCATGATACAGAGCTATAGACATACACAACCTATTATAGTCTACATTCTGATAACAGCCTAGATATGTCATGTAGCCTAATTTGCGTGCATTGGGGAGTCACTCTCTAAACAAGGGGGATTAAAATTGCTTTTGAATGCGCGTGCGTTTTTTGCTTTCGGTTTCAGTTTTAACAATCGCGCTTTTCAGCTAGTCAAACCACTTACGGAATTCGTGCTACCTTTTTTTGTCGACAACTTCAACATCTTTGGAAAATAATTCGAGGTTAGTTTCTCTTTCGTCGCTGCTTCCACTCTCTTTTTTTTGTCGTCCTGGTGTAGGGTTGCTTCGCAAAGTGCTGTAGGAAATGAACTTTGTACTTTGACGGGCACACGCATGCTGCACGCTGATTGGCCGCTATCGCATATTTCTGCTGTGTGATTGGCTCTTAGATTAATCCATATCGAGCAAAAAATGTCTAGAGCTTATCATCGTTATTAACATAAATTTTATCGCGATTCGATATGATATCGTTTATCGGCCCAGCCCTACGTTCAAGCCATTTTTCTTCATAAGAATTATTTCGGACTTGAATTTAGTGAAGGGAAGTTCTTTTGCAATATTGTAGGCAACGTTAAACTTAATTATCATCTCGGCCTCGTCTGATGATCTGTTTGCTGCTGCCTGCCGCTGAAAGGCAGCGGGGAGAGGGGACACTTGAGCAGTGCATTTATCGCGGCATGTAATGTGTTTTATAGATGCATTGTGCTTTTTCAGCGTTTCAATTCTAAATGTATTAGAACCAGTCACAAATGCACTACTGCCGGCCATGGTCTTCCCGCACTCTTTACTGTAAATACAGTGCATTATATTATCGGCTTTATTGTATCTTAGCCAGGGAAACTGGTCAAGCCACTCTTTTCGAAATGTATACACTTTACCCCTTTTAATTTCAGTGGGCTCGAACTCGAACGTATGTGGCTTATTATCTAATGCCGTCTCCGGACCAGGGCTTGCTATAACTTGGGAGGTTGATGGCTCCGTGTCAGAGCATTGGTTATGATTTTCGGACGGATCAGGCCCTAACTTAACATTCTTAACGAAAAAGCTGTCAATCGTTCTTTTCATCTTCTCTCATAATCCGTGGCTACATCCACTGTTTACCTGATGGGCTATTCACCTCTCTCTGTCTGACTGCATCATATGCATTTTCAAACGTACACACACTAGGGTTGTTCCGATTCCGATACTAGTATCGGAAATGCCGCCGATACCACAAAAAAATCTAGCATCGGAATCGGCGAGTACTTGAACCCACGTACCGATCCGATACCATTTTCTTAAGATATAAGTTATTCCCGCTAGCAAATCAGAAGCCAGTTCTTCTTCCCGGCTCAGAATGCAAACAGCAGTTTGTCCGCTAAAACGGCGGCATGTCTCATATGTAGGGCTTTATGATTTCTGCGGAAAACACGGACGGAATCGCGGAATCCAGTCAAAATGGAACTTACAGTTTAACGCGGAACGTCACGGAATTTGTCAAAGTTTGATGCATTAATCAAAGGTAGTTCATTACACTTAAATCAAATCGTAATATGGACTAATATTAAGCCAAAACCGACTGTTTAAATATGAATTAATGCGTGGTTCTGTTTTAATGAATTGTACAGGCGCGTGGTTTGTTTACTCCTTGTACTGAAGCGCGCGGGACACTTGCGGTAATATTAAAGGGCTCCAGACTGTGACCAATTTTTCTGCCAGTGTTAGGCTACTAATTTTCGTGAGCGGTCACACTGGCGTGACCACCGCGTTGTTCAACTCATAAGCTCTGCCATTTCTGTCTCAGATGAGAAACATAAAATGGCACGCGAAACGAAAGTGAAACTAACACGACACGTTTGAGCTGCTCAGCGCTGACCGTTTATCAGTTTGGACTGCAATGCAAACAAACTTGCACAAACCCCGAACAGCTTTATTCGTGAACCAACGTTGATTTTGCAACACTGTTACTGCTGCGAGATCCAGTGAGGAGCATTTGAAAATGCCGCACAATGAATAAGGTTGCTGCGAGATCTAGTGAGAATCTTTCAAATTCTGGCCAAAATTCTCTGTTATAAACAGGGCTGATGTACGTCAGAAAACCAGATTTGTAATACTAACTATATAAAAAAAATATTACTGTCAAATGTCATATAATACAAATACTCTAGTTTACTGTATATATCACTGTATGTTTGTTTTATTAAGGAATAAGTCTGAAGCACACCATAAAATAATTTATTAGTATTATTTACAGCTGTATATACAATTACACACCCAGGTATCGGATTAGTACTCGGTATCGGCCGATACCCCAAGCCCAGGTATCGGAATCGGTATTGGGAAGGAAAAAAGGGTATCGGAACATCTCTAACACACACGTACAGGAATATCTGGACCACGGCCAATCAGAGGGGGGGCGGGATCCGCCCTTCACTATCTCTGATTGGTTTAGACCACGATATGGGCCTAATGTGTGTCTGTTGTTGAACAACAGGGAGACTTTAAGAGTCACGGAGTTTCGTTTTTTTCCCCCCTCGAACAGCTGGTCGCACCGTTGCAACCTTTGATTTTTTTTTTAGTTGCACCATCGAGAAATTAGGTCGCACGTGCACGTGATACAGTTGGAGTATGTCGAAAAACTCCCATCTTGTTTTCTTCCCCAACTTCAAAATCATCCTACATCACTGCAGAAGTACTGACCCAGTGTTTACAAAGTGAACATACAAAGAAGATCAAACACCATTTACAATACTGCATTGTAGTACGATTTTGAAATTGAAGACGAAACTGTGATGGGGGTTTTTGGACATACCCTAACTGTATTAACCTGAATTAACCTGACTATGCATGCGCATCACAGAGACAAGACAAGACGAGCATTTGAGGTTAAAAATATATAAATTGTCAATTTGTTAAGAAAATAACCGATTTTTTTCGCTAGATAACACCCTTCTTTCTCATCTGGGATCGTCTAAAGCCCTTTGAAGCTGTGTTTAAACTGCATTTTTGGAAGTTCAATCTTGGGGGCACCATAGAAGTCCATTATAGGGAGAGAAATCCTGAAATGTTTTCCTCAAAAAACAAAATTTCTTTACAACTGAAAAAAGAAAGACATGAACATAATCCTTTAAGGGATTGTAAATGGACCTAAACATTTGGTATATCAAGATAGATCTGAGAATCCAAGAGTAATTATGCTGAAAAAATATTCATTTTATTTATTGCTTGTATTTTTTTCTTTGTTTGCTATATAGCCATGTTTAGATATTTGCTGCATACAACTTTTAAAGGATTAGTTTACTTCCAGAATAAAAGTTTCCTGAAAATTTACTCTCCCTCCTATCTCATCAAAGATGTTCATGTCTTTCTTTCTTCAGTTGAAAAAAAAATCTTCAGAGGAAAAAAATCCAGGATTTATATAGTGGACTTTAATGGGGATCAACGAGTTGAAGGTCCAAATAGCAGTTCCCATACAGCTTTAAAGGGCTCTACATGATCCCATTCGAGGAATAAGGGTCTTATGTAGCGAAACTAGATTCAGTTTCTTCTCCAACTTCAAAATCGTCCAGCATCGTTGTTTTATTTTTTTATTTGTAAAGGGTTTTTTTACTTTCTTTGCACATTTGCTTTGTAAACAAAGGGTCGGTACTTCCACCAATGTCACACATGACCTTTCCAATGTGATTTGCGTTTAAAAAGTATATAAAAATTTTTAAATTTTTTTTGAAAATGACAGATTGTTTCACTAGATAAGACCCTTATTCCTCAGCTGCGATTGTGTAGAGCCCTTTGAAGCTGCATTGAAACTGCAATTTGGACCTTCAACTCATTGGCTCCCATTGAAGTCCACTATATGGAGAAAAATCCTGGAATATTTTACTCAAAAACCATAATTTCTTTTTGGCTGAAGAAAGAAGGACATGAACATCTTGGATGACACAGGGATGAGTAAATAATAACAAAAAATTCTTTAAAGATGCCTTGTTGGGCTAAAACTAAAACCAGCATCACAAGTCAAAGGTGCATCTCAGAATGCACTGCAAAGAATTTGAAAAAATGAAAACAAACTTCAGTATTGAGAACTGTCAATAAAAAAAGTTCCATCATATATTTAAAATGAAATATTTCATTCATATGTATTGTTTGTTGAGCGAAGCACCCAGTGGTAGCCTCAACTCAGAATCACCCGTCTCCACAATTCACACCTCTTGGGACTTCTAGCAAACTTTCCCTTGTCCAGGTATCACGGCTTTCATCTCTTAGCTGGTGCTTTCGTTCTCTCTCCATCATACTTATTATAAACCGCCACCATCCTCATCTCCATCGTAAAGCTTTATCCAGACCTTTGCTTCCCTCTGAAGCTCTAGGTAGTCTTTTTAGTCTGAGGTGGCGGAGCAGGAAAGCTGAAACCACTCAGAGAGCTTTCATGTTTGCCGTCTTGAGTTTGTTGTGGGTTTTTCGCAGGCCATAGCTCCACAGTGAATGTGTAAGTACACCCATTCATTCTAGCAGAGAACAGCGAAGGAGAGAATAAAAGAAGTGGAGAGTAAATCTCGGCAGGCCCGTAGAACAAAGAGGCTGCGGATGCAAAGGATGGCAAGACGCCCCTACGCCTGTCTGTGCCCCCTTCTCTTTGTGCAAAAGAAAGCCTGCCTCTTCTGCTTTTGTCTTTCCTGCATATTGAATATTCCAGTGGAATATGTGCAGCACAGTACACAGCACCGTACGTGTGTCTGGAATGTATTTATTATGTGTGTGTGACTGCTCTACAGGCCTCTTGCTTGCATAAACCGACATCATTCATTATTCAGTTGCCTGAGATTTTTCTTGTAATCTTAGGCCAACTTTGCAGCACGCTTTCTACGTGCTTGAATCACATTGATTGCCAATCCCACTATCGTGAACTCTTGCTTGTCACTGAAACAGCCAAAAGAGTAGACTCAACCCCGTGATATCAAGTTTGCAAGTTTGTTTGCCAGGAAAGTTAGTACTTTTGTACCTGATTGATGGTTTGAATTTAAACATTTGCCTTTATTATAATTTATTAAATGATTTCTAAAGCATCATGTGACACTAAAGACTGGAGAAATGACTGCTAAAAATCAGCTTTGCATCACAAAAATAAATTACATTTTAAAACGTATTCAAATATAAAGTTTTTTTTCTTTTTCAAATTTTACAAATTGCCATTTTTAGGTTTTTTTTTTTTTAATCAAATAAATGCAGCCTTGAGGCTTTATCATGGGCTTAATAAAAACATTTAATATGCATAGACCATTTCTATTCCACCTGTTCATTATTTTATCAAAATAAGAGGGCAATTCCCTTTCCAAAAATGACTGTATGATTTTGAGATCCATCTTTTCAAACTGAGGACAACTGAGGGACTCATATGCAACTATTACAGAAGGTTCAAACGCACACTGATGCTTTAGAAGGAAAATGATGCATTAAGAACCAGGGGTGAAAACTTTTGAACAGAATAAAGATGTGTACTTTTTTCTTATTTTGTCGAAATATAGCATCAGGGAGCATTTGAACCTTCTGTAATAGTTGTGTATGAGTCCCTCAGTTGTCCTCAGTGTGAAAAGATGGATCTCAAAATTATACAGTCATTGTTGGAAAGGGGTCAAATACACAAAAATGCTAAAACAAAACAAAAAATTTGTGGGACCTGAATGATTTTTCTGAAGAACAGCGGGCAGTTTATCTGTTCAGGACAAACTAGGGACTCATCTTATATCACTATAAATAAAAAAAACTCAACTTTGACCGCAACTGTATGACCATACATAAGTTTGCAAAATATCATATAATTTGTGTAAAAAAAACAAAACATTATTATTTTTTTTATTATTATGACTTTTATTTTTTAGTTTTGACACATGCATTTTAAATTAAATTAAAGAGATTTTTCCTGATCTTGCATATTTTTACTTGGCTATTTTATAGATTTTTTTTGACCCATTAAGCAATTTATTGTCAAGTGATTACATAACCTGTGCAGAACAGCAGATTTTTCCATAGTTATGCATAGTAACATCTGTATTATTCCTTTTTTGTCTTTCACATCGTGACTGTTACAACTCCAAAGTGTATTGTTAAAAGCATAGTTTACCCAAAAACGAAAATTCTGTCATAGATTACTCACCCTCGTGTCGTTCCAAACCAATCTGTAATTCAGCCGTAACATAACGTTGCTACGTGAATACTTTTTGTGTGCAAATATACTCTATTCAGTCATTTCTTCTCTTGCCCATCAGTCTCTGAGACATGTTCATTAGAGTACCACAATACATACCTTAATTATGCTTTAGAAAAAGACAAAAATATAAACATACATTTTTTTTTTAGAAGTAGTATTACAGTATATTGATCGATAGGTCTTATTCTTCAAATATGGGCAGAGTGAGTTTGTAAACAGTACATAACATTTGTATGTAAATTGTATGATTTGACAATTTTCATGCTAATGGTTTTATGACGGATTTACATATTCATTTTGCTTGCAAATTGTGAATAAGGCCCAAAGGTTGTATCTGTAGCCTTGCTCAACATACAGATACATGATGTAATGAAGCTGTTAGATGAATGTCAGTGTGGCTTTTTATGGAATAGTGCTGGTTAAGCAACTTAACATCCTTTCTTGCCAGCTGCCACAGAATTAGTTCCATCTTTCAGTCATCGAGAACATATGTGCAGCACTGGCCTCCATCTGAATTGCCTGAATTACTTAAGGAATTTTGAGGTTTTGTTTTTGAAAGTGTTTACAGATTGAATTTGCTCTGCCATCAAGTCAAACCGATCCATTGGAAAGACCACACCAACCCCGAAGCCTAAAAGTGACGCAGATGAGCGGTTGTCAGTTTTTGCTGAAGTCATTGATTTGGCTCAGACGTGATTTTGGCTCTCTGACTCTTCAAATGATTGCAAATCAACTGCGTTGTCTTTCCAGACCACCTGCTTCCACGTTCCAGCGAGATGCATGTTGCCCACCTGCCAGCATTCCTGTTTTTACTGCACATCATCCAGCACCGCTAGACTCTCTGTAATAACTTCCAGAAGTTCACTTTCACTCTCCCACCCTCTTTGCCCTTTGGGATTGTGAGAGTGAGGCGGAAAAAGCCACATTTTCACATTAGTAATGATTATGGAAAGTGTTTGCAGCTGTTTTGAGAGTTAGCATGATAAACATCCGCTGAACAGCACCTCTGCAGTCTTGTCCTGCATGTGGATCTGGTTTCAAGTATGTCATTTTCAGATTGATCAGTGATTTACAGGATTTGCCCGTGTTGATCGTCTATCTAGGATGCACTGTGTAGTCTGGTCTAAAGGCCATTGAGCATCTGTGAGCCTAGTTTTTCCAGGGTGTTCCACTTCGTTGGCATTAGTTGGACCTTCATCTGCAGCTTTCTGGCCAGAGCTTGTTGAATAAGTGGCAGAGATCACTTTTGATTGGCTGTTTAGCTTGGTGAACCAGTCCACAAGAAGAAAAATGGGAGTGACGAAAGCAAGCAAACAAAGAATGACGATGCTAGTGCCATTTGCCATTTTTAGACTTATTTGAAGAAGCTGTATTGCGAATTCATCTGTGGAGAGCGAGATTGGTACAGAAATGATAAGAAAACACTAATTTGGTTACGTTATGTATATCCACAATCATAGTTCAACCGTTTTCTCTTTTTTAGTGATGAAGACTACTGCCACCTACTGGTATGGAGAGTTATTTCCTCTCATTTAGAGGCAGAATTTAGTTGGGCATATGCGGTAGTTACTTTTTTCTAGTACTTTAGCCTACTTTGTGTAATAACGAAAACATTTATTTCAGTGAAAAAATAAGTCCAAATCTCTGTATTTTAACATTTTGAACAATAGGGTTCTGCAATCTTTTGCTTTTTTTTTTTTTTTTTTTTTAGAAATTCTTGTGTGTTTTAATTTTTCTGATAATCAAATGAAAGCATAAACATTTATTTATTTTTAATTAAATGAAAAATAAACCCTTTTAATTTTTGGCAAACAAACAGAGGTTTACTGTTAAAATCAATACATGGAAGAACAATTATATTCAGTTTAAAACGTTTAAATAATATTGTAGTATTTTTTTCTACAATTAAGTGGTTATTCTTGTTGTAATATTTATTTTTCATCGTATATTTATTGTTTTATGTAAATTATTTAAATAGGAATATATAAACACCTACATTATACTGTACAAAAGTAATACAATACTGATATAGTTCTGTTACATGTTAAACCGTACTTTTATTTGGACAAGTTGCCGTGAAGTTTCTGTGTACAGTATGGTATGATGCTAGTTTTCTCAAATGAAACGGTAAAAGTGACAGCTTTGGAGATTGAGTTTATCTGTTCATGTGAGATGCAAATGCCAAAAATTACGTGTGCTTCAGTATGCGTATAGAAAAAAAAAACACGTCTTCGCCATTCATACATACAGAGGCAAACGAAACATGCAGGATTCATATTAAAATTGTCTTTTTACATCTCAGTTTTCACAGACACTAGTCCATATCGCGATTTGAATAAAGTGACAGAACAACTTTTGGTTTATTAATCCAAAAATCGACGAATTCCGTGGCATTCCGCGCTATAGTAAATTCCGTTTTTATGAATGGAGTCCGTGAACCCGTCTGTGTTTTCGGGGAGGAGACATTGTAAACGCGCGACCGCGAGACAGAAATGAAATGCTTTTGTGTAAATAAGATACATAACATAAGGCTATTTAGTTTGTTTAATAAAAGAACAATGTATAGACATGTTCTATAGGAAAGATAACCTTAAATGACTTAAACTGTGATCTGGCGCTATATCCAAAATAAAATGAACTTGACGTTCAAGGGGGGCGGGGGGTGCCGTTGGGGTGGCGCGGCGCCCCCCTAAGATAATGGTAGGGGAAACACTGCTACACTTTCATTCATTCACATATTTGCGCTACGCCACCGCATACAGCGTCTTCACACACTAATATTTCGAAGCGAGCATATATGTTCCATCTGAAGGTAATTTAAGTGTGCGTGACGTGAATTTAATTTGTATTTATTTACAGATGCATTTATGTTACACCACTCTAGTAAGTTTCGTCACCAGTGTGTGAAGACGCTGTATGCGGTGGCGTAGCGCAAATATGTGAATGAATGTTCCGAAGTGTAGTACCGCTGGATTAACTGGTGACAAGGCAGAAATGCTTCTCTTTATCAAGACAAATTTGCTATTAATGCTCAAGTAATAGCATTTAGTACTAGCATTGGTATTTCTACCTGTTTGAAGACAGTGCACTTTTTGTTATTAAAGTTATTGTTGTGAGATGATCCTGTAATTTAATGTTTAAAAAAAAATCCATATAAAATTAATTGAAGAAAAGTAGATTTTTGTATGCCTGCTTTGTTACTTATATTTTATTTCTAATGTTTTCAAGGCTCAGAGCACTTTATTTTGTTAAAGTTATTTTAATATGAGAAGATGCTGTAATGTTTATACATTTCTTTTATTATAAAATAAAAAAAAAACATTGAGGAAAAGATTTTTGCTAGTATAACTATATACTATGTTAGTTACAGGAACTAATTTTATACCTTTTTCAAAGGCACAAAGCACTTTATTTTGTTGTTAAAGTTATTTTGTTGTAAGAAGATCCTGTAATGTTTAAAATTTTATTTTATTATATATTAAATTTAATTAAAGAAAATATTTCTGTATAGGCCCATGCTTTCATTACAGTTCTTAAAAAAAAAAATCGGAATCGGCAAATTGCAATCGGTGCAAAAAAATTTTTTCATTAATTATTCGTTCACAAGTCGTTCCAAAACGTAAGACCTTTGTTCATCTTCAGAACACAAATTAAAATAATTTTTGATTAAATTTGAGAGCTTTCTGACCCTGTATAGACAGCAACACAACTACCACTTTCAAGGTCCAGAAAGGTTGTAAGGACATTGATAATATAGTCCATGTGACATTAGTGGTTCAACTGTAATTTTATGAAGCTACGAGAATACATATTGTGTGCAAATAAAACAAAAATAATGACTTTATTCAACGATTTCTTTTCATCCCTGTCAGTCTTCCTTACTATGTTTCCTACTCTATAGCAGGGTCAGAAAGCTCTCAGATTTAATCAAAAATATCTTTGTTTGTGTTTCAAAGATGAACAAAGGACTTACAGGTTTTGAGCGACATGAGGGTGAGTAATTAATGAGAGAATATTCTTTTTTTCAGTGAACTGTCCCTTTAATGATGGAGCTGACACTCTTTATTTTGCTCACTATATGCGGTACATATATTAAGTTTTGTTGATCTCACAAGAAAAGTCCTCATGTCATTCACAACTTGTTTTCTTTTTTATTTTAGAGCACAGAAAGAATGTCTACATTGTTGTTTATGTAAAAGTGAACTTCATACTGTCAAACTCCAAGATGGACAAAGATGTATGTGCAGCATACTTAGTGAGTCATCAATCGAATGCAAGAACCAATGATGTTTGATGGTGGAGATGTTGAACTTGGTCTGACACATCTTGATTTATATTTAAGAGCTATGGTGAAGAGAGATTTTTGCTTCCGAATATTTGGAATATAGCACATCAGTTGCATGGACCACTTTTTTTGAGCTGTTGGGCTAGGCAGTGAACGGTATCATTTGAGATTGTGATTAAAATTAGTTGTTAATGATGAGAAGCTCTGGGCATTTTTACTCAATATGGATTAATCTAACAGCCTATCAAACAGAAAAAAACAAGACAACAGCCAGTCAGTGCATGTTGCTAGTATATTTAATTTTTGATGGGAATGAAAACACTTGTTTGATCTAGGATCTTTAAACTATGTGTTCCATTGTAAAGAATAAGTCTATCCCTCGCTACCTCTTTTTTTTTTTTTATCAGCGTTAAATTGAATATGGCATCAAACCTGATTAAGGTCTATGAGTGGTGTAGTTTCATCTATTACACAAACTGAAGCACGCAGTCCACATGAACTTCATCTCCTGAGCTTGTTCTGTCACAAGCTTTTCACAAAACTACCATTAAATACACACTGAAGGTCAAAGATCTTCATGAAAAACTCTTCAGATTTTGGTAGCCCGAAAATTAATTGAACTCAAATAAAAAAAGACCTTTTTTTAAATAATAGAAAAGCAGTTTTATCATGAATTTATTTATGATTTAAGAGTTGCACAAGTAAAATGAAGTGGGGTTGGACAATGTACGGTACCATATTAAGCCATAAAATGACATGATTTATAATTCAGATACAGGTTCACACAAAAACTAAATATCTTATACAATGGCATTTCAGCCTTTATACCATTAAAAGGCATAAATCAGGTATATCATTTATTATATTTATTTAAAACATAAATATTACTGTCTTAATTGTTTACATTTTTAGAAGGCACATTAACTTTCACATTTACAACTCTGTGTTTGCTGCATAAAAACATGGGTCGATAATTGCAATAATTTGACCATAAACAGCTGAAAAAATGTTTTGGAAATAAAAATTCATTCTCTGTCACGAGGTGGCGCTTTAGGAGCGCTGAAATATTACGGTTTCATTAGTAATGGCCCTCATATTACACACCTTTTTGAAGATAAATTTGTATTTAATCATCAAACACACAATCCAGAATAAAATAAAATGGAAAACACAGGATTTTGAGAAAAATAAAACGCATTTAATATTTTATTAAATAATACATTGTGTGGAGCGTCACAGTGCAGTTGTGCAGCATGTATTTTTCAGATGATTTGATCAATCTGTTTTTCTCTTTCAGGCAAAAACCGAAAATGCCAATAATTGCTAAAAAAAAAAAAAAAATGCCAAAATTTCGGTGCATCCCTAATTGTGATTTAAAAAAAAAAAAATGGCCATATCGCCCAGTCTTCTGTTGCAAGGAAAGTGCTGCCAGGCCATTCTGTTAAACATCTATGGGTCATATGGTTTGGGTGACATTAAGGTGAGGAGACAAAGATCAGTTTGGTTTAAGGATAATTTTTAGGTGAACAATTACTTTTAATCGTATTTCGAACGTTTTCCAGGATGTGGAAACATTATTTGAAGAGTAAGAAAGCTGTTAAATAGGAAATGATATGTTTTTGTTGAACTGTCATCCTCTGAGGTATATTGGCTCTCTGGCCTTTGACCCATGATCAGCTTGAGTTAAAACTTAAAGGTCCACTGAAGTGCCTTGAAACACGCAGCGTTATTCTATGTGGTGACGTACCTTTAACTGAAACAAAAACATATTGCTAAGCCCCGCCCACTTATTTTGAATAGCCAATAGCGTTCCATTAATATCCGCTCGGGCCAGAGCCGTTGAGCTCAGTAAAGCCGCATTTGTAATCTTATGAAAGCTACAGACTAATAAATTACCCCACAGATTCAATATGACACTCTTGCTAAAACAAAATAGTGATAACCATGCTGAGGCTGTGTAGTTTAATACATGCTGATCGCACATGCGAGCGCATATGATCTCCTCGCGTCTCTGTAGGGGGCGGGACATTACAGACTCTAGAGAGCATTTGATTGGATAGAACGTTTGATGAGAAATTGAAGTGCACGGTGATATCATCCAAATCCTTGATTCATATTGATATATTGATATTGATATATCACATATAGATAACATTAAGGCTAATGTATTCATACTAAAAGCTAAAAAACTTTAATTTTAATTTCAGGGGGACTTTAATATATATTTTTTTTCTCACTTTCTCCATTTGACTAAGACTGTCTATTAATTAGTATTTAGAAGCACCAGGTCTTCAATTTTATTTTCATTTCCAAATAAAGGCACATCATTTCATTGTCATGTCCTCCTACGCTTCCTCACATCTGAAGTTTTGTGGAAAACAAACAAGTTTGACATAAGCTTTAACTCTTAATGATATGCCTGCTCCCAGTTTCCTCCTCTTTTCTGGCATCTACCTTACTCGTAGCTAGTTTAAAAAACTGTAGAAAATGGTCTACTAGTTGGGCCATCGTTTGTATCTCTTTGTTAGGCCACACAAGTGTGAAAGCACTCCACAACTCCACCAATTATAATTGTAATGCTACTAATTTTTTCCATAGACTGACAGGTTAATTTATGACAAATTGGCAAATAGGTAGATTTAACACTAAACAGAGCTGCATGTGCAGTTTTTCACACCAGCTTTCTTCTGAACACATTTAAACCTTTGGCAGGCCGTTCTCTCCTAAGAGTCCAAAATACCAGAACTGACCGGCTCAAGAGAGTTTGTTTTATTTCAACACCTCCATGTGCAACAATATATTGACATGTGTGTCTGTGTGTGGTTGCCTGGTGTTTATTTGTGGCTCTTTGTTTTCCTCTGTTTCCCAGCACCAATGTTGTGATGAACTACTCAGAGATAGAGTCCAAGGTTCGAGAAGCCACCAATGATGACCCCTGGGGCCCATCGGGTCAGCTCATGGGTGAGATTGCCAAGTAAGTGCTCAGCCTGCTGGGTGGTGGGCGGACTGTGTGTTCCCTTCAGTCTTCAGGCATTCTGTGACTCTACTCTCAATTACCGCAAGACATTTGTGTAGAGTAATTATCTCATCATTGATAGCTGATGATTTCAGTTGCTTTGCATCATGCCTTAGACTTGAGATCGTCTGAAAGTTTATTTGTTATATCCTCATGTCGTATTTTAGATTTGTTTTTTAGTGTCTTGTGTTAAATTACTGTGAAAACACACACAGTGGATGGTTAGACAGTATTTTAAAATGCTAAAACCTGATAGAAACCCTGTGCTAGTAATATCAACATATTTTTCCTAGGAAGCACAAAAATAACATCTTTTAAAAAAGTGGGAAAATATACAAATATCTTTAAAGCTGTTTAGTTTGTTAGTGGTCTTACCCAACTCAACTTGGTCAATTTTCCAATTTTGTCCAATTTTTGATTTTGCTAATATTTTTTTCTGAAGAAAGATAGATATGTATAGTGATGAAAGCCAAAATATTAAATGTCATAGATGAATATTTACTGAGTAGTTTTGTAGAGGGGGTTTCAGAGCCAAATTACAGGGGGGTAAAAATGACTTCTGAAAGATGGCAGCATTATATTGTTATTTTTACACAGAGATTGGTAGGTCTGTTAGTAAAATATGTGGAATTTAGCTTTTTTTTTTGTGGCATTTTTTTTTTTTTTTTTTACCAGCGGTGACCATTCAGAAACAGAAGTTTTTTCTTCAAAGTTTGCATGCCTGTAACCCAAGAAGTATTAAAGATATTTTAATGCCCTTTTAGATATTGGGTCTTAACAAACCTTTCTTTTGGCATCTTTATTTTTAATGCCCTATGAGATTTGGTTCCAGAAATATTGGAATTTCATTATGGCTCCAGGAGCATGTCAAAATGTACACATTTTCAGTGGTCAAAAACCAAATGTGGGTCAGTTTGCAAAATTATGATACTACTTGTCTTTTAAAGAGAAATGTCTGCAGAACAAATTATGTCGAAACTAGAGTTGTATCTTGTTTCCTTCTGTCGAAACAAATGCATTGAACATATTGCCATTTAATATTCTTTTTAAAGATTCCTATTAAAGATATTGCAATATGATTTTAGATTAGGGCTGGGTGATTAATCGAAAAGTAATCGAAATCGACATTCAGAACCTATAATCGATCAAATTTTTCCAGGTCAATTATTTCAATTACTTTCCCTTTAAAAACACTACTGCGTGTGGAGTCACGTGACCCCGCTCTGTTACGTTCGTTATTCCGCCGACATGTCGATGGAGAGCTTAAACAGTATTTATACAGTAAAAACTATTTACAGGATATACAAGAGTAATTTTATTTAGAAGAGATACTGCATATTTTCTACTTTTAATATTTATTATTATTTTATAAATAATTTATTTTGTTTCCAAAAGTGCAAGTTATTTATTTTCACTAATTCAAGAAAAATGTGACTTTCCATTTTAAGCAATGTGTGCTTTAATTTCAGTTGTTCAACACTGATGTTCAATAAATAATCATAGATAGTAGATAGTGTGTGCAACCTTCATTCAAAAATCTCTCACTTGTAATATGTGAGCATATTTACTGTACAAAACTGGTCAGTGAACTATGAGGGCAAAAAAATACATATTTAAATATAATTAAATATAATTTTATTAATGAATAAAATAATCGTTCATTAATCGTAATCAGGTTAAAATGTTCAATTAATCGAGATTTTGATTTTAGGCCAAATCGCCCAGCCCTATTTTAGATTCTAGTTGTTAAGAAGCTGTTCTTTAGGAATCTTAATTTTTGAAGGCCCTACATTGTTCAATCCCAGAGATATGGGGATCTCAATGAGGCTCCATGTCCAGATTGTTGAATAATACCTATTTTCAGTTGTTGAAAACCACATGTTGGTCACTTTGTATTCAGCTATTTTATTTTATTTTACAAGATATTTTATTTAAAGAAATAATGTTGAAATTAGAATTGTGTCTTGATTCCCTCTATCATTACATCAGCTGTATACAAAGTGACCAAATTTGGTTTTCGACCACTGAAAATGGGTAATATTCAACAATCTGGACATGGAGCCTCATTGAGACACCCACATCTCTAGGATTGAATGATGTAGGGTCTGGAGAATTGAGACTCCTAAAATAAAAGTTTCTCAACAACTAAAATGTAAAATCATATTGCGATATCTGAGTTATAGGCACGCAATCTTTGGACAAATAATTGCAGTTGTAATTCATTGCAGTTGTCTTAACAGAAGGAAACAAGATGCATCTCTAGTTTCAACATGATTTGTTCTTCAGACATTTCTCTTTAAAAGACAAGTAGTATCATAATTTTGCAAACTGACCCACATTTGGTTTTTGACCGCTGAAAATGTGTACATTTTAACAATTTACTTCTGGAGCCATATTAAAATCCCAATTTCTCTGGAACCTAAACATATAGAGCCTTACAAATAAAGATGTCAAAAGGAAAGTTTGTTAAGAACCAATATCTAAAAAGGCATTAGGATATCTTTAATACTTCTTGAGTTACAGGCATGCAAACTTTGGAGAAAAAACTTGAAAAGTGCTGTTGCCCCATTTTTGAATGGTCACCACTGGCACATAATGCAACAAAGATTGCTAAAGTCAAATGATTTTACTAACAGACCTACCAGTCTCTGTTTAAAAATAACATTATGATGCTGCCATCTTTCTGAAGTCATTTTTACCCCCCTGTAATTTGACTCTGAATTTCGGGTGAAAACTGACATTTTGACAAACCCCCCAAATAGTGGATTACTCAGTAAATATTCATCCATGACATTTAATATTTTGGCTTTCATCACTATACATGTCTAGCTTTCTTCAGAAAAAATATTATTAAAATCAATTATTCATTGATCATTTGACAAGGAATGATCCTAATACATATCAACTATGCCATTTTAAAATCACTTAATTATTTCAGAATATCCAAATACCCATTTAGTATAAAGTCATTGGACGTAATGTGACTAATCCTCCTTATTGCAGATCCACATTTATGTATGAGCAGTTCCCTGAAGTTATGAACATGCTTTGGACTAGAATGCTGAAAGACAACAAGAAGAACTGGAGAAGAGTTTACAAGGTACAGTGCACTGCTTATCTTGCGTCATACATTCAAATGAGAATTTAATTAAGTTTACACTTAATTTACACACTTATTCCAAATATTGGCTAGTTCATTGGACCTGCCTATATATCAGTTTATTGCTAATTTTCATTTATTTCTTCACTCAAAGTAATGTGTGGTTCCATATGTGGTCACACTTCATAAAACACCCATGCTTCATTCAAATCCAGCTGAGTTTAGTTATCTGAGTGTAATGGAATATTTAAGGTTTATTATTGACATGTCTTTGAGCGCCGTCTGTAGCACATAGACGATAATTTTGACTTGTTCACTTAGTTCACTTATTATTTACTCAGAATCCTGCATTTAACTCTTGTAGCTTTGGAAATATCCCTAATAATGCTCTCTTCCATATGTGCAGGCCTTATTACTATTAGCGTACCTCATCAGAAACGGGTCAGAGCGGGTGGTCACCAGCGCCAGAGAACATATCTACGACCTGCGCTCTTTGGAAAATTATCATTTTGTAGGTAAGTTTGCATACACTACCAGTCAAAAGTTTTTGAACAGTAAGATTTTTTTTTTGTTTGTTTTCCAAGAAGTCTCAGGCTCACCAAGCCTGCATTTATTTGATTTAAAATGTCAGTAAAAAATGTAAATACTTTTCAATTGAAAATATCTGTTTGAATATATTTTAAAATGTTTATTCCTGTGATGAAAGCTAAATTTTCAGTATCATTAATCCAAACTTCAGTGTCACATGATCCTTCAGAAATCATTCTAATATGCTGATTTGCTGTTTAAGAAACATTTATCATCATTCTTATTATTATCAGTATTTAAAACTTTTGAGTACTTTTTTTTTTTCAGGATTATTTGATGCGTAAAGATCCAAAGATCAACATTTATCTGAAATAAAAAGCTTTTGGAACATTAGACACTATTCCATTCAAACACTTGGAGTCTGTATAATTTTTCTTTTTTTGGAAAAGAAATGATAGAAATTAATACTTTTATTTAGCCAGGATGTTTTAAATTGATGATAAAGACACTTATAATGTTACAAAAGATGTCAATTTCAGATAAATGCTGTTCTGAACTTTCTGTTTATCAAAGAAACTAGAAACAATTCTACTCAGCTGTTTTCAACAATGTTTTTTTTGAGCAGCAAATGAGAATAATAGACTGATTTCTGAAGGATCATGTGACTGGAGTAATGATGCTAAAAATTCAGCTTTGAAATCACAGGAATAAATTAAATTTGAAAGAATATTCAAATAGAAAACAGTTATTTTAAATAGTAAAAATATCTCCAATTTTTTACTGTACTTTAGATCAAATATATGCAGTCGTGGTGAGCAGGAGAGACTTCTTAAAAAAAAAAAAAAAAAAAAAAAAAAAAATTTCCGGTTCAAAAAGTTTTGATTGGTAGTGAAGATAAAAAGGTTAAGAGGAATTACTTTGAGAAAATCTTTGTTCAAGCAATGTGCAAGTGGGCAAATATAAGCGAACATGTATTTTGATACTGTTGCAGAGTGTGAAGAAATTAAATTTGAGCTTTTTGGCCTAAAAACATTGATTTGTTTATCATAACCCAAATATAACTCAAACCCAAGTAACACTTTCCCAGGTGTTAAGCATTCTGGACATGGCCTCATGCTCTTGGGTTGCTCTCCTACAGAAAGGCCATGGAAAGCGCATTTGTACAAAAGAAATGTCAATTATAGGGAAACAAGAAATTTTGTTTGTTAAAATTTGGAGATGTAACAAAAAGGGACAAAGCAGGAACAAGAATGACAGAACTTCATAGTAGGTGCTAGAGGTGTTAGTGTCTGTTTTCTTTTTGTAGCTATTTAAAGCTCTGTGCCTTGTTCTAAATATGTTTCAAAGATTCTGTGGCTTTCAAAAGTGATTCTGTTTAATTTTTCATCATTTTACACACATTTACAGTCATCTACTGTGACGATTTATGAACATTAGCACTTCATTATCTTTGATTTCATTTCAGTATTCAACCCAAAATATTTGTCTTCACACAAATATTTGTTTTTCTGAAATTGTATTTAATGAATACAGTATCTCACATAAGTGAGTACACCCTCACATTTCAGCAACCATTTTAGTATATCTTCTCAAGGGACAATATTATAGAAATGAAACTTTGATATATTTTAGAGTAGTCAGTGTGCAGCTTATATAGCAGTATAGATTTACTGTCCTCTGAAAAAACTCACTTACAGCAATTATTGTCAAAATAGCTGGCAACAAAAGTAAGTACACCCTAAGTGATAACAGCAGTATGTTGTTTAACCATGCAAAGCCACATGTCCTATTCATCATCTTTATGTTTTCTTTATGTTTGTGTCTGCTTGACAGGACCATACAAACTTGAGTATCTTGTATTAGAGCAGTTAAAATTAGGTGCTTTTAAGTACAATTCTCTCATACTGACCACTGGATGTTCAACATGGCATCTCATGACAAAGAACTCTCTGAGGATTTGAGAATTAGAATTGTTGCTCTCCACAAAGATGGCCAAGGCTGTTTGAGATTCAGCAACACCCTAAAACCAGGTTACACTACAGTGGTCAGGGTCATATAGAGGTTTTTAAAGATGGGTTTCATTCGGAACAGGCCTTGCAAGGGTCGGTCAACAAAGTTAAGCACTCGTTCTGTGCGTCAGATGCAGAACCTGGCTTCAAAAAACATATGCATGAGTGCTGCCAGCATTGCTTTAAAGGTTGCAGAAGTAGAAGGTCAGTTTGTCAGTGATCAGACCATACGCCGCACACTGCAACAAGTCTGTTTGCATAGGTGTCGTCCCAGAATGAAGCCTCATCTGAAGCTAGCTCACAAGAAAGCCCGCAAACAGTTTGCTGAAGACAAACTGTCCAGGAGCATGAATTTCTGGAACCATGTCCTGTGGTCTGATGAGACTATAAGATAAACTTGTTTGGCTCAGATGGTGTCCAGCATGTGTGTCGATGCCCTGGTGAGGAGTACTAAGAAAATTGTGTCTTGCCTACAGTCAAGCATGGTGGTGGTAGCATCATGGTCTGGGGCTGGATGAGTGCTGCTGGTACTGGGGAGCTGCGCTTCATTGAGGGACAACCTGTGCAGCTCTTGTCAATTCCATGCCCAGGATGATTAAGGCACTGCCAGATAACAATGGCGCTAACACAAAAAATTACATAGGGTGTACTCACTTTTGTTGCCAGCTATTTTGACAATAATGGCTGTATGTTGAGTTATTTTCAGGGGACACTAAATCGATACTGCTATACAAGCTGCACATTGCCTACTCTACAATATATCCAAGTTTCATTTCTATAGTATTATCCCTTGTGAAGATATACTAAAATGGTTGCTGAAATGTGAGGGGTGTACTCACTTTTGTTGAGATACTATATTTAATTAGGCAAACAAGAAGAAATAGAAATTGCACAGCCTACTAAGGCTTTTGTAGAACATCCATGCAGTAAATCTCAATAGCAAAGTTCTGGAATTACCAACAAAGCACAACAAAATGCAGTTGCCTACAGCACCATCTTATCTGATAAAGTTTTAACTACTGAACTTTTTGTGTGGGATCACATCCTGACATTTGATACTTTTCTATTTTGCTAGATGAAAATGGGAAGGACCAGGGCATTAACGTACGGCAGAAGGTGAAAGAAATGGTAGAGTTTGTTCAGGATGATGACCGGTTACGTGAGGAGAGGAAGAAAGCCAAGAAGAATAAAGACAAATACATTGGAGTATCTTCTGACAGCATGGGAGGCTTCAAACAAAGTAACTGTAAGTGATCAAATGTAGCAAATTTGAGTGTTTCTAAATTTGAATGTAAGTGATTTCTGCAACCACTAATGCCACTAAATGGGATCCAAACAGGTTTCACAGACATTTTGCTGTCTGCTGTTGGTTGGACAAACAGATTGTTGTGCCCCAAACTCATGCAAACCTGAAAAACTTAATCAATGTTATTTGAGGCATTCCTGGAATATGGGCAAAAAGACTGCAAGACTGATTATGCCTACATCACTCATGACTTAAAGGGAACACCAGGTATGAAGACTTGTATGACTTAATATAACAAAAATGATGTGTCCCATGATGTGAAAACCCATGAAAGACATTATTTTAAAAAATCCACATCATTCTATACATATTTTGGGCTACAAGAGGCACCACTCTGAAAATAAAATACTAATACGATGCCACATCATGCGGGGTTTGGTTGTAATTTTCAGACGAAGGGCAACAAGAGAAGTGATGTAAATCTTTACTGCTTTTCCCAAATACCTGTGTCTTTGTCCACTTTAGCCCTGATACTTTTGAGGTTTTTAGTAGACCACAGCTACAGAAAAAGCTTACAAACAGCAGAGACAAGAAACGCTAGATACCATCCTGGCAGGATGTAAACATGCAGATGCTTATAGCGCCGCAGCTACTGAGGGAGTTTTTCAGCACCGATTTCACTCGATGTCTTGGGGAAAATCGTTGGTATTACATTTGGGTTAAGGCTACACTTACATATATTGTCACCTGTAAGCTCTTTCAGTAGCTGTGGCCATTGTATCAGTATTTTATTTTCAGAGTTGTGTATTCTTAATTGTGTTAATTCTTAACTGATGGTAGCTTACCAAGTGCAACCATTTCTCATCATAATGGCACCCCCCATAGTCCAAAATATGTATAAAACAATGGATTTTTTAAAATAACATAAATCTTTCATGGGTTTTCTACTACATATTTCAGTAAGAGACACCATTTATGTTATATTAAGCCATACATTTCCTAAAACCCAGGGTTTCCTTTAACAGTCTGACAACTTCTTACACCAGTCAGGGTTCCCACGGGTCCTTGAAATCCTTGAAAGTTTGTGAATCTGAAAAAAATGTCAAGGCTGTGGAAAGTTTTTGAAAATAAACATACAAAGATTTCGCAAACACTTCATGGTCTCTGCATACTAGGTTGCTTGATTTATGTTAGTTACGTGCAAGTTTATGCGTTATGTTAAAGTAGGGCTACATGATTATAACAAAAATCATAATTGTCGGTTATCAATTTTCATGTTGCGATTTAATTGATAATGCTTTTATCACAGTATACAGTATTATCATGATATTGAAATTTATTTGCAAAAAAGTGGTGTCATAATACAGTATAACAGGTTTAATAACTATTTTCTTATAACAAAAATAACTAAACATTAGTATACTAATATTTCCCAAGCAAACTTTTCCGAAACCGTAAAGCATGTGTTATGTAGAAATTAAATGTTCACAAAGAAGTCAGAGTTTGCTTACGTTCTCAAGAGTAGTTCAACTGTTCTTTTTGTAGTTTTTTAAATGATTATTTCCTAAATGTGTTGTGATGTTGTGGTGATTGTTCTAGTGGGTTATCTGGTAATCAAATAAACCAAGAAACTGCCTTTTGGTCGCGGGTCATTTGAGGCATTATTTTCATCTTTTGAAACTGTGATTGACCCCAAAAGTGAGCTGCTTTGTCTGCGTACTGTAGGTGTCCCACAGGGATTTGTTTTAGGCCCTCTGAAGTTTTCTTGCGTAGTGAGCAGGGGCGGCTGGTCCATGGTGGGCGATAGTGCATCGCCCTCCTTGAGCCACACGAAAAAAGAGAGGAGAAAAAGACTCTTATTTTGCTAGTCCTAGTCTGCATATTACGGTACAATCAACAGCCTGAATGTCACTTTCCAACCTAAAACCCCGCCCCCTTGGGGCGATCTCAGTCAGATTGAAAATCGCCCCAGCCGGTCTCATAGAGTTATATTGTGAGATTTTTTTTTTTCAAATTTTGAACCCTACAATGCATTTCAATGGGCACCGGGAGGGCTCGCCCCAACGTGATTTCGTAATACGCACTGATGCGTGCTCGAAGATGTACAGCACGCACGCGTAGCGAGACGTCTGAATGCATCGGCCATGCTTTCAATGGAGAGGGAACTTGTCAGGAACATGCCTGATTTTAATGAGAGGGTAATTGATCACTTTGCCTGCTTAAAAGAGAAGCGAGCAAAATTTCAATACAAGTGATGTGTGTTATTAAATGGTGAATTGTTTATGTTATCACGGCCGTAGCCAGCTATGAGGTCACCGAGGTCCGGACCTCGGTCATTTTTTATATTCAAAAATAAAATGTCAAGCTCTTCGAATGATTATTTAGCCGTTTAAACCACCTCATATCACATGAGTGTTTGCTGCGAGAAGCTAGCGCAGTGAAAGGGGCTTGAGAACGCGTTGAGTGAGAGCGCGGGTGCAGCGGCCTCCGTTTGTTGCCAGATCCACCTATTATACGTGTTTTTTGACTCGTTTGTCCAATTTAGTGTGACACTTTGGGACGTTTATAAAGTGGAAAGTTGAACGTTAGTTTTATGTCAGTGTCATTATTCTAACGTTATTTTTATAACTTGTTATAAAATAAAAATTCCCTCAGCTAAAAAAAACGAACTTTCCATGTAAAACATTATACTGAATAAAAAATCTTTCACAATCATCTACATGTCTGTCTATTTTGAAGTTTAGGCTATATGTAGTGCATTTGTGGGTGTTATTATAGCACAATTCTTAACACCTCACTAATTTTCAAACCCTGGTTATGGCCTTGTTTGTTATATGTTGTATTCTCCAAATGTTGAATTTTAAATAGTTGTATTGATTGCATATTGGCAGCCAAATTTATACTGAATATGTTCTGGAAAGATTTGATTAATTACAGTTTTAATATGAGAAATAAAAAGTCTTTAATTGTAAAGCAGTATGGCTTTTTTTTTTTTTTTTTTACTCTTAGAGGGCAAACTAGTTGATGACAATGTGTCTCTTGATGGCCATGGTGGAAGTGTTTCAGTGTATTTGAGACCATTGCGATAAATTTAATATAGCTATTCAAAATACTGTACAGTTTGTACAATTCATGCCTGATGTTGCCATCTAGGAACAGGGAAACCAAATCAAACAATGCAATGTAATGTAATGCTGTAAAGTTGGCTATCTGAATTTTATCATAATTTTACCCATTAAAGCGGTTATCTTTGCCAAAATCGGAACAGTTGCCCCCCCAGAGATATTTGTCAGGAGCCGCCACTGGTAGTGAGGAAAATTCTCCATGGATTCCCTTCTTCCCACGACTGATCTTTTGATTAGAGCTGTTTTGATTTCAGGGCTATCACTTTTTCAACTTTGCTCACTGCATCATTTGCTGATGTTTATGATCAGGTTAGAAGAAATAATCAGATCTCTGCTTTTTGTATTACATGTTTTCTCTTAGAGCTGTCTAATCAAGTCGAGATGCCACGTCCCTTGTCATGTCATTAGTGATGTTACTTGTGTGCAAAGTCAAAGGATTGTGCTTGGTTTCTGTTTTGATTTGCTGCAAAGATTTCCCTCTTTATTAGGTGTACCACAGTTTCAAATTGCCAATTACCGATGGCATGCCAATGACGGATTTGTTTTGCTGGAGAAAGATAAAAATACCGCAAGGTCAGAGAGGGTAGACAGCTTGATTTTCAGTTATACTTTAAATTTAGTCAGTTTTGAGTTTCTAGTCAGGTTTATTTTCCATGCTTTAAGTGCATTTGTGGGCAAGTCCATTAATGGGGCAAATAAAAATTTTAAAGTTTTTGTTCTTTTCAGCCCAAAATGCACTACCTTTCTATGTAAATTAGTCATGTCATAGTTTCAGTCTCAATCCAGAGTACCCACAGGTCTTTAGAAAGTTTTAAAATGTCTTAAATTTAAGGTAATAATTAAAAGTTTAAAATATACTTAAACATCTTTAATATTTATGTGCTGCACTTCATGCATTGCTTTTGGTGTACTTTGAAATCAGGCAATAAATATCGAACTAATTCTGTATTCACATTCTCAGCGGGAGAACGGTTTGACCCCGAATCTAAAAGCAAGTGGGATGAAGACTGGGACAAAAACAAGAGCAGCTTCCCGTTCAGTGAAAAACTCGGGGAGATAAGTGACAAAATTGGAAGCACTATTGATGACACCATTAACAAATTTCGCAAGAAGGAGAGGGATGACTCACCAGACCATATCAGGTACTTGAGTTTTTAGTCGCCATAGAATAAAAAGCTATGAAACTGAAGTAGCATCAGATCTTTTCTTATTAATTGTGATGTTTAGTATGTCATAATAGTGAGTACACCCCTCACATTTCAGCAACCATTTTAGTATATCTTCTCAAGAGACAATACTATAGAAATTAAACTTGGATATATTTAGTAGTCAATGTGCAGCTTGTACAGCAGTATAGATTTACTGTCCTCTGAAAATAACTCAACATACAGCCGTTATTGTCAAAATAGCTGACAACAAAAGTGAGTACACCCTAAGTGAACTTGTCTAAAGTGTTAGCCAAAACCAAAGTGTTAATATATTGTGTTGACAGCATTTTTATCTGGCACTGCCTTAATCATCTTAGGCATGCAATTGACCAGAGCTGCACAGGTTGTTGCTGGGATCCTCTTCCACTCCTCTATAATGGGTTCAGGTCTAGAGAAATACTTGGCCACCCCATCAACTTCACCTTCATCTTCCTCAGCAATGCAGTTGTCATATTTTTTGATGTGTTTGGGATCATTATCATGTTGGAAAACTGCCGTTCAGCCTAGTTTCTAGAGGGAAGGTATCATGTTCTGCTTCAGAATGTAAGTACATAATGGAACTCATGTTTCCCTCAATGAACTGCAGCTCCCCAGTACCAGCAGCACTCATGCAGCCCCAGACCATGATGCTACCACCACCATGCTTGACTGTTGGCAAGACACAACTTTCTTGGTACTCCTCACCATCTGAGCCAAACAAGTTTAACTTACAGTCTCATCAGACCACAGGACATGGTTCCAGTAATTCATGCTCTTGAAAAGGTTGTCTTCAGCAAACTGTTTGCAGGCTTTCTTGTGAGCCAGCTTCAGATCAGGTTTCCGTCTGGGACGACACCTATGCAAACCGACTTGTTGCAGCGTATGGTCTGATCACTGACAAGCTGACCTTCTACTTCTGCAACCTTTACGCAATGCTGGCAGCTCTCATGCATCTTTTTTTTTGAAGCCAGCTTCTGCACCTGACGCACAGAACAAGTGCTCAACTTTCTCGATTGACCCTTGCAAGGCCTGTTCCGAAATGAACTCATCTTGGTAAACCTCTACATGACCCTGACCACGGTAGTTTAACTCAGTTTCAGGGTGTTACTGAACCTTTAATAGCCTTGGCCATCTTTGTGGAGAGCAACAATTCTCAAATTCATTGTCAGGAGATGTCATGTTGAACATCCAGTGGTCAGTATGAGAGAATTGTACTTAAAGCACCTAATTTTAACTGCTCTAATACAAGATGCATAACTTTGTATGGTCCTGTCAAGCAGACAAAAACATATACATGATGAATAGGACATGTGGCTTTGCATGGTTAAACAACATATTGCTGTTATCACTTATGGTGTACTTACTTTTGTTGCCAGTGGTTTTGACAATAATGGCTGTATGTTGAGTTTTTCAGAGGACAGTAAATCATACTGCTATACAAGCTGCACATTGACTACTCTAAAATATATTTAAGTGTCTTTTCTATAGTATTGTCCTTTGAGAAGATACAGTAAAATGGTTGCTGAAATGTGAGGTGTGTACTCACTTTTGTGAGATACTGTACATCTTATTGAAGCGGTTTTTCGAAAAGGAATAAAAAGCCATCAGCTGTTGATTGAATGGTGGGAGATTAGCTGAATGTGAGCCAAAAGGGACAACTTCTTCAGGGCCCCAAAACACCCTCAGACCCCAGAGGGTTAAGCATCCTAAATGATTGGGGAAGTCTAACCTTTATTTCACTCTAAGATCAAGTTGTGACATTTTGCTAAAAAAATTATGAGGTGGACAATAAAATCAATAACATGCATTTAGAAAATACATAGCGTGAATTTTCATTTCATGCTAACTTTAGTGCTTTGAAATCTACTTTGATTAATTAAATGACCTGGGGGGTGTTCCATAAAACAAGTTTACCAAATAGGTCAGGCTTATTTCAGTTAGTCTGACATATTGTCACTTGATTTGGTTTAAAATAAGCCAGACTAACTGAAATAAGCCTGACTTATTTGGTAAACTTGGTTTATGGAACACCCCCCTGGAGATATATAAACTAGCACAGTCCTGCGCTGTAGTGTAAACTACAATATTAGTTTTCCTCTTACTGTAGTTTTCGCCTCTTCCTTTAGTGACAATGAGGAGGACAGAGTTTCACAGAATGGTCGTCCTGCAAAGTCAGAGTTTAAGGATGATGAAGAGACTGTAACAACCAAGAGCATCCAGATCACACAGACCACAGATACAATCACCTCCACCACCACTACCACCACCTCTACACGCAAACGCGGCGGAGTCCCTTCCAAAACGGTCGACCTGGGCGCAGCTGCTCATTACACTGGTGACAAAAGCAGTCCAGATGCTGACAACATGGTAAAATACTTCCCTCCAAATGTATCATGCTGTAAATGGAGCATTATCAAACGGATGGCTTTAGTGCTAATTAGGGTTGGGCCAATAGAAGATGCCAATTTTAAGTGCATATCATGTCCCATGTTTTAATTTGTAATATATTGTGTAACATTAATAATAATAATAATGTTTAAATATTTTGAAATTAGTAATCATTTAATTTGAGTCGATTTAAGCATGTATCATTTAGCTTCATTTTAGTCATTTAATAATAATAACAATGTTTAAATATTGTGTAATAAGAATCCATTTAATTTAATTTTAACCATGAATCATTTCCCATCATTTCGATAATTTAGAATATATTTGTTGTATATTGACCAGTGGCTGCCTTACATTATAAATATTCATCTGCATTTGTCCTAATAATAAAAATTAAGATGATGATGATGATGATGATGATGATAATGATAATAATAATAATAATAATAATAATAAAAGTTTAAACATTGTGAAATAAGAATTGATTATTTGTATAATATCCCATCATTTGGATAATATTATTATAGTGTTCTTATTGAATTAATATACTGTATAATATTGATAATAATAACAACAAAATCAAGCAATTTATAT
The DNA here is from genome assembly GCF_049309525.1 of Garra rufa. Taxonomy (NCBI): domain Eukaryota; kingdom Metazoa; phylum Chordata; class Actinopteri; order Cypriniformes; family Cyprinidae; genus Garra; species Garra rufa. The sequence continues at coordinate 8,330,384 of NC_133379.1, forward strand.
TAATTTTTACAAAACACATTAGGACAAAGTCTAAGACCACTGCGTTAAAAAAAGCCTGCAAAACACCTGAGTGCATCTACACTCTATAAAGTGATTAGGCTTGCAAAAGGAAGCCTGTGCTGCCTTCATGTGGTAGAAGTGGATGGTGACATTCTTCTTTCTCTTTTCAGACATCAGTGTGTCAGTCATCCAGCACAGGGCTTGCAGTTCTGTTGATGGTGGAATCAAGCTCTGGTCAACCAGTGTCTTCAGGTAAAACCCCATCAGCTGTATATTTCACATTTCAATGTTTTTTTTTTTACGCAGAGCATCACTGTTACCATTGCTTTTATTTGGGGATAGGGGTTTAAACCACTGTATGGATACCACAGCTCAATGTGTGTGGAGCATTTGTGTTGACTACTTGGTCATTGTTCATTTTTGAGCCCAATTTCCTCCATGTAGGGACTCAGACAGAAACTTTTTCCTGAAAGTTGTTGTAGCTTTTAAAGCCATGCTCCTGGAAGGTCTTCAGAGATACAGTGAGAGATGTCTAAGTGCCCCAGATGGGTGAGAGTTGTGTGTATGAGAGAGAGAAAGAACGAATAGGAGATGGGTGCACAGATGCTGCTGTCCTTCCGTATCCTGTCAGCAACCCAACAGCTGTGCTATGTCCGCTAGCATCAGTCAGGAGGTCAAGAACTGTTGCAACCAGGTTGTGACAACCTAATTGTGTGTATGTGGATGGACACGTGCATCCAGATCATTTGGTCCTATTTTCAGAGTAGAACTTTTTTTTTTTTAATTTTTGAACTTTTATTCTAAGCTTTGTAAACAGTTAGGGAAAAAGAAATTTGATTCCCAGTTATTTTGATTTGCCCACTGACAAAGAAATGATCAGTCTATAATTTAAATGGTAGGTTTAATTTAAAAGTGAGAGATGGAATAGGAAAGTATTTACTTATACTTTCCTAAAAAGTAAAAAGTATAAGTATTTAATTCCCTATCAATCAGCAAGATTTCTGGCTCCCAGGTGTCTTTTATACAGGTAACAAACTGAGATTAAGAGCACCTTCTTAAAGGGAGTGCTCCTAATCTCAGTTTGTTACCTGTATAAAAGACACCTGTCCACAGAAGCTGTCAATCAATCAGATTCCAAACTCTCCATCATGGCCAAGACCAAAGAGCTGTCCAAGGATGTCAGGGACAAGATTGTAGACCTACACAAGGCTGGAATGGGTTACAAGACCATCGCCAAGCAGCTTGGTGAGAAGGTGACAACAGATGTTGAGATTATTCACAAATGGAAGAAACGCAAAATAATCTCCCTCGGTCTGGGGCTCCATGCAAGATCTCACCTTGTGGAGTTTCAATGATCATGAGAACTGTGAGGAATCAACCCAGAACTACACAGGAGGATCTTGTCAATGATCTCAAGGCAGCTGGGACCATAGTCACCAAGAAAACAATTGGTAACACACTACGCCGTGAAGGACTGAAATCCTACAGCGGCCATAAGGTCCCATCTGAAGTTGGACATCTGAATGATTCAGAGGAGAACTGGGTAAAAGTGTTGTGGTCAGATAAGATCAAAATTTAGCTCTTTGGCATCAAATCAGGAGGAGAAAAGCTGCTTATGACCCCAAGAACACCATCCCCACCGTCAAACATGGAGGTGAAAGGCTTTGGGGGTGTTTTTTGTCTAAGGGAACAGGACAACTGCACCGCATCAAAGGGACGATGTACCGTCAGGGCCAGGGCATTGAAAATGGGTCCTGGATGGGTATTCCAGCATTACAATGACTCAAAACACACGGCCAAGGCAACAAAGGAGTTGCTCAAGAAGCAGCGCATTAAGGTCCTGGAGTGGCCTAGCCAGTCTCCAGACCTTAATCCCACAGAAAATCTGTGGAAGGAGTTTAAGGTTGAAGTTGCCAAATATCAGCCTCGAAATTTTAATGACTTGGAGAGGACCTGCAAAGAGGAGTGGGGCAAAATCCCTCCTGAGATGTGTGCAAACCTGGTGGCCAACTACAAGAAATGTCAACAAGGGTTTTGCCACCAAGTCATGTTTTCAGAAGAGATCAAATACTTATTTCATTCATCAAAATGCAAATCAATTTAAAAAAATTTAAAAATGTTTTTCTGGATTTTTTTGTTATTCTGTCTCACTGTTCAAATAAAACTACCATTAAAATTATAAACTGAAAATGTCTTTGTCAGTGAGCAAACGTACAAAATCAGCAGGGGATCAAATATTTGTTTTCCCTCACTGTAGTTACTTTCTAAAGACTGTGTATCATCTTAATGTTTTGCAGGAGGAAACTCAGATCTCATTGGTGACTTTGCCGACTTCTCCTCACCTGCTGCCGCTGCCTCTGCCAGTCTCCCGTCAGCTGCTGGTATGTGACCCAACTGCACAGTACACACCTGCACAAGGGCCAAAACTATATTTTTACCTCATCTGACAATGTCTTACAAACTGTAAATGTCTGTAATATGCATTTTTTCATGGTAAAGCATTACCGTAAGTACATGTAATATCACCTCTCAGTGAAGAATTGCGCTAATTCAAGGGGTTTAAACTTTCATGTGTTCTACTACTATGCACTACTCAAGCACGTGTGGTTTTTAGCATCTGCTGTTTCACTATATAAAACATTAATTTAATCTCCAAAACTACTAAAATATTATTAAATACATTTTTGTAAGAATTTAATTTAACTCTATTATTATTATTATTATTATTATTATTTAAATTTTAATGATGCTGAATTAAAAAAAACAAAAGCCAATAAAATAACCACACTTTCACTGAAAGAAAAACAATAAAATTGGACAGAAAATATCTTAATATTAATACATTGTTTTTATTCAGTTATATGCAACAGAATTCAATTTAGCAGATTTTTTTTGTTATTATTATTCATGTGGGAAGATGATTAATAACCATGTAGTTTTTAATTTTCATTAATTTTTCTTTCTTGTTTTCATTTTAGTAATACAGCACTTTTTTGCCAGAAAAGAAGGAATTGTTAAATTTACTTGAAATTTAAGTTTTAAAAATTGTATTCAATTGGTAATGATTTATGCCTTCATTTGAATAATACTGTTTTTAAAAATGTATTTGTCTTAATTCATAAATCCAGAAAAATTAAAGCAGACAACACACTTTTTGAAAAGAGAAAACATTTCATAAGTCCCTACTATTGTAAAAAATAGATTAATAGTTTAAGTTGTATTATTTCGGTTGAATAGAAATGCTTTTTATTTTTAAAATGTATTTAAATTATTAAAACAAAATACTAAAATATTAATGAATTTGGGAAAATCAAACAAAATTAAAATGCATAAAAAAAAATGGATTGCATCAGGCTCGAAAAATGCCATTTTTGATAAACTTTCTTACAAGTTAAGATTTTTTTTGCTGATTTAGACATGCTTTTGATTACTAAATGTAATTTAAATGTAATTTAACTTTCTTTAGTAGATGTTTAGCATATCATTCCATTGATACGATTATTCATTTTGTGGTTTGGAGAATAATTTTAGAAGTAGCATCTGCAGAGTTTGTGATTAATTAAGCATTTACAAAGTTATTACAGCTATTCAACACGTATTCCACTTAACAGAGAGAAATGGGTGTGCTTGGGTTGACTTTTCCCATCATCCTCTTCCCTCTCTGGGTCTTGGCTCAATGTAGAGCGAGTGGCACTTTGCTGGTGGGCAGGATGATGACAATTCTGGTGGCTTGTCTGAAATATGATTGGGGTAGCAACACACGACACAGTGAAATATTGATGAGTGACTGAGGGGTCCAGATGGAGCTGCTACCTGCTGAGTGTTATGAGCACAGACACACGTCAGCTCCCATCATCCATGCCCCATCTCCCCTGACAGACACTCACTCCTTAAGAGCAGTGTGTGTACGTGTGAGGATCCGGTTAAAAGTCCTCAAGAACGGCCACACAACTGTGAACCAATAACCTTGTCAGTAGGAGAATTAACACAAATCAATAATAAACATGTATGTAAGCATTAATACAGAGTTCTACTAGGAGTTCTAATGACAGGAACAGTTGGAAAAGATGATTCAGCTCAAGGTGTTCCCCAGTTAAACCTTGGAAATGTATAAATGTCAACCAACATGCAAAACCAATATGAGACAAAAAGAAAAAAAATGTAAATGTCAGTGCTTACCAAGTCTGCATTTATTTGATTAGAAGTTCAGTAAAAAATCAAATCAAATAAAAAAATATATAAAAATAGCAATATTGTGAAAATGTTACAATAAAAAAAATGATTTCTTCATTTTTTTTTTGCTGAATTTTAAGCTTCATTACTCCAGTCTTGAGTTTCATTACTGTGCTGCTTAATATTTTATTTTCTTTGATTAATCTGATAAATGAGAACTATGGGGGCCTATTTCCACCACTAAATTAAAAAAAGGTAATTGTGACTTTCTGTCTTGCAATTGCGTGATAAACTAACAATTGCAAATCATAAAGTCAGAAAAGCTAGATATAAACTCTAAATTCTAAACTTTTTTTATCGCAGTTGCGAGTTTATCTTACAGTTCTGACTTTATAACTCACAATTGTGAGTTTCTCTTATAATTCTGAGAAAAGAATTGAGATTCAAAAAAAGCATGCAAATAAAATAGTATTTTTTCCCCCCTCATAATTGGACTTTATAACTCACATTTGCGAGTTTCTCTCAATTCTAAGAAAAGTCATCAGAATTGTGATTAAAAAAGTCAGAATTGCAAGATAGACTTGCAATTGTAAGAAAATGACTTCTTTTTTTTTCTTTTTTTTTTTTACCTCAGATTTGGACTTTACAGCCATTTCTCTCACAATTCTGGGAAAAGTCGTCATCGTCATTTGCAAGTCTAATTCTAATTGTACTATTTTTCTTACAAAATGTAAACTCGCGAAATGTAAACTCACAATTGCATGAAAAAGACAGAATTGTGAGAAAAGTGGCATAAATGGGCTTTCATAGAGAACAGCATTTATTTGAAAAAGTAACAGTGCCTTTACTTAAGTCTGTTAAGACTTTTCATCAATTTAATGCATTTCGGCTAAATAAAAGTAGTAATTTCTTTGGGGAAAAATCTTACTGACCCTACATTATTTGAAATGAAATAATTTGTGTAATTTATTTGATGGTTCTCTATCTCCTCAGGTTCGCTGACTACTGGTAACGGTGAGTTTGGTGACTGGAACGCCTTTTCTTCCACCAGTCCTCCTGCTGTCACTACTCAGTCTGCCATCCCAGACCTGTTCAGTGATGTGCCCGCTCCAGCCGCCCCCGTGCCCACATCCACCCAACCACCTTCCGCTGACCTCTTTGACCTGATAAACCCCAACAACAGCAGCCTCAGCGCATCCCAAAGCATGACCTTCAACATGTGCCCGCAGAACGCAACCACACCTCTGTCCAGATCACAGGTAAACGCTGATTCGGTTTATCAGAAAGGCTTCCCAGAACTGCAGATTTACCAACCTGCATGCATTTTGCATAGCAGGTATACATTTTGACCTCAAATGGGCTTTCGCACTGTAGTTCTAGGTACTCAGTTCTAGGAACCAGCCAGAATGGTGGTGCAATTTGAAGCATAATAGAAACGCAGCTACTGTAATGTTCAAATAATGATGTAGTTGGACCTTCCTGTGACTGTCTTCTAGCTGATGACATGCAGGACTCATTTTTAGGTGTCACACACAACATAAAGTTTCAAGGCTGACAGCCGTGTTTAAATTTTGAACAGCAGTGTTCCATGAATTGGAAGGCTGTTTCAAAGAGAGCATTCATGAAGTGTTGCCATGTTCGCTTATTATAAGGAATGCGTTTAATGCATAAAAAAGATAAAACGACACAGAGGTACAGGTGCAGGTTGTGGCATTTTGGTTTATTTCCAAGATATAGCTTTTGAATTTAAGTTTATGGTCTTGTTCTTGTTTGCTTTTTCTTCCTAGATCTGGCAACACTAATACAGGGTGTTCGTGGATCTTAAAAAGTCTTAAAATGTCTTAAATTCAGTTTCGATGAGTCTTATACATTTCCGCTAATAAATGTCTTCAGTCTAATGAACTGAAGATATTTTTCTCCACCTGCAGTAGGTACTGCGTCTTCAGACAGTCGCAGTGGCAGAAAACAGGTCGAACTACCTTTTTTCTATATATAATGTTCTCAATAATGATAATAAATATAGGTCGAGCTAGCTGACCACCAGCCTTCGAGATATTCGAGAACGGCTGAATGGATTTCAAAACGGTAAAACTCAACTTATTAACTTGGGGGGAGTTGGAGAATGAGCCTATTTCCAAAAAAGTGGAGTGTTCCTTTAAATTTGACTTGTTCATATCTGCAGAAACCCTGTAATAAATCAAGACATGCATTGTTCCGTGGATTTTTTTTATTTTTTATTTTTGTACCGCACATAAAAGAGGAAACAACTCTGATGCTACTTTTTTTGTAAATGCGGTGGTCACTACCTGAATTTTTTCAAGTTAATTTAGTTATAGAATGTGCTTGTTACTTCTGTAAAATACTGAATGTTTATCTTTGTTTATCTTTGGAACACAAATTAAGATATTTTTGATTAAATCCGAGAGCTTTCTGACCCTCCATAGACAGGGTCTTGCCATATTCAGGGTCCAGAAAAATACCAAGAACATCGACAAAATGGTTCAAGTGACATCATTGGTTCAACTGTTATTTAATGAAGCTTTGAGAATGCTACTACTTTTTGTGCGCCTTGAAAGTAAAAAGACCCTTGCTGTCTATGGAGGGTCAAAAAGTGCTTGGATTTCATCAAAAATATCTTAATTTGTGTTCTGAAGGTGAACGAAAGTCTTACGGTTTTGAAACATGAGGTTGAGGAATTAATGACAGAATTTTCATTTTTATGTGAACCTTATGAGTTTAATAGGGTGTATTCTATTGTAATTGTAATATTTCATTTACAGTAATTTTCTTCCTGCTCTTTTTTTTTTTTTTGTCAGACAATAGGGGGTCCGTTATTGCCCCAGCAGATGGGACTACAGAAGTCAGGTGGGAAGATATCAATGCCTGCCACCTGGTCAGACCCAAGCGTAAACATCAGCCTGGATTTCCTGTCTGCAGGCCTGAACCCTCCCAAACCCACACAGCCCACACTCAACACCATGATGCAGCAAGGTTAGAAACCCTAAACAGTCTCCATTGTGTTTTTTTCTACTCTGTCAATTATCTTCCTTGATTAAAGGGGTCATATGATTTTGTGTATTTGGTGTAAGTCAATGTTTATGCAGATTGAGGTTCAGAAAACATTATTTTCCACATACTGTACATTATTGCTGCTGCTCTCTGCCCCACCTTTATGAAACACTTAGATTTTTACAAAACTCATCAATGATGCTAAGCGAGGTGTTCTCTGATTGGCCAGCTATCCGGTGCATTGTGATTGGCGGAATACCTCAATCCCTTCGGTGTACTATTTCTGATACATTTAAACTCATTCAAACTAACTTGTTAATTATTCTAGAAACTTACTAGTAACATGCTAATCATGCTAGAATCATGTTAACAACATGCTAGTAACATGCTACTCATGTTATAAATATGTAAGTAGCATGCTAATCATGCTAGAATCATGCTAACAACATGCTAATTATGTAAGAAACATGCTAGCAACATGATAATCATGCTAGTGACTGATTAATCATGTTAACAACATTCTAGTAACATGTTAATCATGATAAAATCTTGCTAACAACATGCTAGTAACATGCTAATCATGCTAGCAACATGTTAGTAACTTGCAAATGATGTTAAAACATGTTAACAACATGTTAATATGCTGATCGTGACAAAATCTTGCTAGCAACATGCTAGTAACATTGTTAATCATGTTAAAAAATTGCTAACAACATGTTAGTAACTTGCTAATCATGCTAGGAACTTGCTAATCACGTTAGCAACATGTTAGTAACTTACTAATCATGGTAGCAACATGCTAATAGCATGCTAATCGTGATATAATCATGCTAGTAACATGCTAATCATGCTAGCAACATGCTAGGAACTTGCTAATCACGTTAGCAAAATGCTAGCAAAAAGCTAGTAACATGCTAATCATGATAAAATCATCTTAGCAACATGTTAGTAAAATGTCAATCATGCTAGAATCATGTTACTAATGCTAGTAACTTGCAAATGTTGCAAACAATATGTTAGTAACATGCAGCATGCTAGTAACATGTTAATCATGTTAAAAAATTGCTAACAACATGTTAATAACTTGCTAATGCTAGCAACATGGTAGGAACTTGCTAATCACGTTAGCAACATGTTAGTAACTTACTAATCATGGTAGCAACATGCTAATAGCATGCTAATCGTGATATAATCATGCTAGTAACATGCTAATCATGCTAACAACATGTTAGTAACATGTCAATCATGGTAAAATCATGTTAGCAAAATGCTGGTTAAATGCTAAGCATGTTCGAAACATGCTAGCAACATGCGAATAACATGCTAATCGTGATAAAATCATCTTAGCAACATGCTAGTAACATGGTAAGCATGTTCGAAACATGTTAACAACAAACTAGTAACATGCTAATCATGTTAAAAATGTGTTAACATATTAGTAACTTGCTAATCATGTTAACAACATACTAGTGTCATGCTAATCATTGTAGCAACATGCTAGTAACTTGCTAATCATGCTAGCAAAAAGCTAGTAACATGCTAATCATGATAAAATCATCTTAGCAACATGTTAGTAAAATGTCAATCATGCTAGAATCATGTTACAAATGCTAGTAACTTGCAAATGTTGCAAACAATATGTTAGTAACATGCAGCATGCTAGTAACATGCTAATCATGTAAAAAAAATTGCTAACAACTTGTTAATCATGCTAGCAACATGCTAGGAACTTGTTAATCACGTTAACATGTTAGTAACTTACTAATCATGGTAGCAACAAGCTAATAGCATGCTAATCGTGATATAATCATGCTAGTAACATGCTAATCATGCTAGCAACATGCTAGTAACTTGCTAATCATGCTAACAACATGTTAGTAACATGTTAATCATGGTAAAATCATGTTAGCAAAATGCTAGTTACATGCTAAGCATGTTCGAAACATGTTAACAACAAACTAGTAACATGCTAATCATGTTAAAAATGTGTTAACATATTAGTAACTTGCTAATCATGCTAACAACATGCTAGTGCCATGCTAATCATTGTAGCAACATGCTAGTAACTGGCAAATCATGCTAACAACATGTTAGTAACTTACTAATCATGCTAGCAAAAAGCTAGTAACATGCTAATCATGATAAAATCATCTTAGCAACATGTTAGTAAAATGTCAATCATGCTAGAATCATGTTACAAATGCTAGTAACTTGCAAATGTTGCAAACAATATGTTAGTAACATGCAGCATGCTAGTAACTTGATAATCATGTTAAAAAATTGCTAACAGCATGTTAGTAACTTGCTAATCATGCTAGGAACTTGCTAATCACGTTAGCAACATGTTAGTAACTTACTAATCATGGTAGCAACATGCTAATAGCATGCTAATCGTGATATAATCATGCTAGTATCATGCTAGCAACATGCTAGTAACTTGCTAATCATGCTAACAACATGTTAGTAACATTTTAATCATGGTAAAATCATGTTAGCAAAATGCTAGTTACATGCTAAGCATGTTTGAAACATGTTAACAACAAACTAGTAACATGCTAATCGTGTTAAAAATGTGTTAACATATTAGTAACTTGCTAATCATGCTAACAACATGCTAGTGCCATGCTAGTCATTGTAGCAACATGCTAGTAACTTGCAAATCATGCTAACAACATGCTAGTAACTTATTAATCATGCTAGCAAAAAGCTAGTAACATGCTAATCATGATAAAATCATCTTAGCAACATGTTAGTAAAATGTCAATCATGCTAGAATCATGTTACAAATGCTAGTAACTTGCAAATGTTGCAAACAATATGTTAGTAACATGCAGCATGCTAGCAACATGCTAATCATGTTAAAAAATTGCTAACAACATGTTAGTAACTTGCTAATCATGCTAGGAACTTGCTAATCACGTTAGCAACATGTTAGTAACTTACTAATCATGGTAGCAACATGCTAATAGCATGCTAATCGTGATATAATCATGCTAGCAACATGCTAGTAACTTGTTAATCATGCTAACGACGTGTTAGTAACATGTTAATCATGGTAAAATCATGTTAGCAAAATGCTAGTTACATGCTAAGCATGTTCGAAACATGCTAGCAACATGCAAATCGTGATAAAATCATCTTAGCAACATGCTAGTAACATGCTAAGCATGTTTGAAACATGTTAACAACAAACTAGTAACATGCTAATCATGCTAGAATCATGCTGCAACATGTGAGTAACTTGCAAATGTTAATAATATGCTAGTAACATGTTAAAAATGTGTTAACAACATGTTAGTGACATGCTAATCATGATAGCAACATACTATTGACTTATCAATCTATCAAACTTTAAGCTTTTAAAACTACTTTAAACTTCAAACTATTTCAGACAGTCAAACTTAATTAAAACGTTACAACTTTTTAAACTTTCTGGTCCAGCTTTCTCAAGCCAACTTAAAGTTTGTCTTGACAAACTTTTTTTTTATCTAGTTTAATTGTAATGTTTCTCATTTAGGTGTTCAGCCACCGTTGAACTTGGTCACCCAGAATTTCGCCGGAATGACACTGAATGCCCAGCCCTCGGCGGCCGCTCCCAGACCAGGAGTGAACCCCATGATGTCCGGGGGGACCATGGGCATGGGAATGCCTCCTACTATGGCCACTGGCACCGTGGGAATGGGCTCTGTAGGTATTGGAGGAATGCCTGTCAATCAAGGACTCATGGGCGTGAACATGATGCCCGCTGGAGTAGGCCTGCAAGGAGCCCTCAGCATGCCCGGCGTGGGGATCGGCCAGGGCATGAACCCCGCCATGGTGCAACCTAAACAAGATGCCTTTGCAAACTTTGGCAACTTTGGAAAATGAAGGCTGATCCACTCACTCCAAGAGGGTTAACGGTCCAAATACACCTTCTTGCACAAAGAAGGAGCTGCATCCAGTAAAATGGACAAAACTGACAAAATTAGTCCGTGTCACGACTCTTCAATCATTTGTCTTTATTCGTTAACAGATACAGAAAAAAAACACACACACAACTACACAAGAATCTGCTTTTCTTTTATGTGGGGTTGTTAATCGAAGGGTGGATTTTTTTGTAAATGGTGCAAAGCATATACTTTTAAAGGAAAAAAGATGACTGTGTGCTGTTTGGTACATTTTTCCACTGTCTGTTTCATAACAGAAACTTTTTTTTTCTTTTTCCATCACGGCCCTGTTCACCATTTCAAAAACGACTGATTTCAGAAATTACCTCATAATTTGCATTTATTCATGCTGTGATTTTAAAGGTTGATTTGTAAATATCTCCGTGTGCAAAAAATAAATTATTTACTCACCTCTCAGATGGTATAAGATGGAACAGTTTACCACAGGTCCTTAATATTTACTCATGTTTTTGTTTTTGGTTTGAATTGTTAGTCACTCCTTATATTCCGTTATCACTCCAGCATTTTTTTTTTTTTGTTACAGACTATATCTGTAGATATAGTTTGAGTACTTTTGTGTAGCAAGCTGCCTGACCGTAATTTGAATAGTGTGCCTGCCTGGGAAATGGCCACCTTTTTAATAATACAAATGTGTGAAGGTTATTAACAGTACTTGATGAATCCAGAACTGTCTTAGAGAGGATGTGTTACATGAAAAAGCGAAAGCCATTAGATTTCCTAAATGACATGGATGGGGATAGCGCTACATACGTTCATCTAATGTGAAGATTTTCTGATGAGTGCTTTGACGGTAGCAGGAGTAGTGTTACACATTTCTAGTAACTACTTGAATTGGTATTTATAATGCCTCATAATCATATCCGTTATGTATCCTTTTCTTGCATGTGTGTCGATTTTACAGTTTCGAGCATTGTTGCGGGTCAGTGTTAAATTTCTGAAATGTCTGTCGTGGGATTATATGATGGCTATGGAATGGATGAACGCATTGTGAACCCCAAATGAAGTTTACTCGTCACTTTTTTTCCTTGGTTTTAAACATTCGGTTTTGTCCATTTTTCATATGCTGCTTTACAAGGGGCCCTCCATCAGGCACTGAGGCATTATGTTCAAAATGACCAAATCTTTATTTTATTACTATTTAGATTTATTCCATAGTGGTTTAGTTTCTTATTTTAATACTTAACATTATACAGAGAGATCCTGTGCATATATACATTGTTGTAGACATGGGTGAATCGAGTAAACACTTCTTAGTTTATGCAAATGTAAAGAGAAACATCCAATCGAGCGCCTCTTTCATTCTAGTTTCTTTTCAGTTTTTGATTTTATTGTACTGACAAATTTTGTTTAACATTAAACGATTTCATCAAAAATGCCTTTGTGACTTCAATGGTGTCTAGCTTTTAGTGTGATTGGTTCTTAGTCTTTAAACTTAAATTGAAGATGCATAGATGGATAATACCTTACGTTTTCTACAACTTAGTGCCTTTATTGATCCCATATAAAGATATAATAAAAAAAATAACACTGAGGATGATGAGCTCTGAATTGACAGTGGAGTCTTATATTATAACAGCATCTCAATGCTACTTCATCCACATTTCTAGGTGAGCTGTGCCAATGAAATTGGGTTGCGTTCAATAATGTCTTGTCCTGTGGCTCCCTCCAGTGTTGAGACTAGTGAGAGTCATTTAGAAAGTCTATAAAAGCCTACTGTATCATGTTTGACATTTGTGGTCTCTAAAAAAAAAAAAAAGCAACATGAACAAAACTTTGCCGAAAAACCTGTTTCATATAATTTTCTACGTTCTGCCCTTTGATTGATAGTTCATACTTTTTTAGTAGTAAAAGGCCTTTTAGTATTATTTTTTAAATCTTCAGATCTGTGTCTTTCTGCTGTGAAATCTTTACTGATTTTTTATAAACGTAGGATAATATTTCATGATCAGATATTTCAAGATTCAACACACTCTTAAAAATAAAGGTGCTTTAAAAGGTTCTTTAAGCGATGCCATAGAAGAACCATGTTTGGTTCCACAAAGAACCATTCAGTGAAAGTTTCTGTAAAGAACAATTTCTTGCTTACGTTTTGATTTTCTGAAGAACCTTATTTGCCACAAATAATCTTTTGTGAAACAGATGTTAAAGGTTCTTTATGGGGCCATTTAGATGAAAAGGTTTTTCTATGGCATCGTGAAGCACCTTTAATTTTAAGAGTGTGTACTTAAGTAAATCTTAGTTGTTTCATTATCCATGCGTAATATTTTAGAAAAATCATGTTAAAATGTATCAAACATGATGCATATGATCAGGCTTTCTCAGATCTTTCAGTCATCACTGTATTTCATTGCATTGAATTAAATTCAAATTTAAATTTCATCTTATGACAGAGAGATATAGAGTGAGAACTGATATGTACAGTCAAGTCCAAAATTATTCATACCCCTGGCAAATTCTGACTTAAAGTTTCTTTTTTTTTTTGACCGGAAATGACACAGGCTTCTCCCAGAAGATAATAAGAGGTCATCGTTGTGTAAAAAAATATTTCTCAGCTTTTATTTACATTTGAACAAACAGCGTGGACTATTTGGAATGGTATTGAAATTTGGATTTTCCCATAGACTGTGACAGTTTGCAAAGGGTATGAATAATTTTGGACATGCCACTTTTTGTTCAAATGTAAATAGCTGGGAAATATTTTTTTCCACAATGATGCCTCTTGTACATCATCTTATTATCTTTTGGGAAAAGCCTGTGTCATTTCCGGTCAAAAAAAAAAAAAAGTAACTTCAGGCTTGACTATATATAGAGAGAGAGAGATTTTTTTTTTTTTTACATACACAGACACACACACACACACACACACACACACACACACATATATATATATATATATATATATATATATATATATATATATATATATATATATATAATAAAAAATTCTACACGTAGTCTTTGATTATGTCTAAATATCCAGTACCCCTGTTTGTATTCTAGTGGTGAAACTATTACATTTGATTTATTTATTCCGATAGCACTAATCTGCCTCCAGTCATTGTATTTTAAATGCCTTTGTTTCTAAATTTGCTCTTTTTTTTTAAACGTACACATTTTTAACTAATATCTATTAATTAAAATAATAATATAAAATCGCTAATATTTTTAGTATTTTATATAGATTTAGATTGGTTGGGGCATTTTTGCACTGTCATTTCAATTTAGAGGTCAATATTGTTTACGAAAACACTGATATGGACATCAAAAACGTAGATCAAAACTTATCAAGTGAAAGGCAGAGTTTTAAAGTAAATATGTAGTTTATTTCTTTAAAAAAAAAATGTTTTATTTAATGTATTGTACGCCGATGTATTTGTGTCGTCACGTGCTTTTTGTGCGGTTGTTTGTTTTCGTTTTCTTAAAGGACGCTGGAGCTAGCAGTGTATTTCTTTAACATTCCATAACATTATTGCTGAGTTACGACATAGCCTACTGACAAGCGAATGGATAAACACCCCAAAATAAGAGCTAAGAAGACTTTCAGAAACGATGAAAAAGTCTCAAGTGATCAACGAGTCAGTGAAGATTTGAATTGGATCAGCAGGTCATTAACGGGAGATTTTGGGATTGAACAGGACAACGCTGACTGGATTAACGTTACGTTTCCAGTTCATCCCTCAATTCAAACTTCAGTGAACACCATTGATAAGGAGATTTCCGCTTTTAATGCAATGTCTCAGGGTTTCTCCGTTAAAGACGCGCCGCAGTCATTTAACTGCAATTTGTCTAGTGAGATGCCTTTCCCAAATATAAACCATCAGTTTATCAACGAGGATTATTTCCCGATATTAACCCATCAACCGATCAACGAGGATTTTTTTCCGATATTAACCCATCCGCCAATCAGCGCGGCGTCTGTAAAAAAGCGTGAGCCAATCAGCGAGGCTCCTGTGCAGATCAATACCCAAGGTCTGAACTTCACTCAGCCGCCTACTGGAGCAGGTAAATTAGGTGAAGGCTTTCTGTTCTAGAAAATAAATGTAAAAAAATGCTCCTCCTTTGCATTTAAAAAAATGTGTAGTATTAATTTTAAAGTATAACTATTAAGATAAATAGTGTATTTGCATATTAGCCTATTAAAAGTTTTAATGTTCATTAGGCCAAAATAGTAAAGATACACACCAGTCACAAGTTTTTGAACAGTAGGATTCTCTAATCTGCACCAAGCCTGCATTTATTTAAAATATATTACTATTTAAAATAACTGCTTTGGATTTAAATATATTTTAAAATGTAGTTTATTCCTGTGATCAAAGCAAAATTTTCAGCATCATTACAGCAGTTTTTAGTGTTATGTCATCCTTCAAAAATCATTCTAATATGCTGACTTGCTGTTCAAGAGACATTTTGTATTATGTCAGTATTTACATTGTAGAAATTAATATTTTTATTTATTAAGCAAGGATGCTTCAGATTGATCAAAAGTTAAATGCAGAGCACAAATTCCAAGTATGGGTCACCATGCTTGGCCTCACGTCACGTCCTTTCCTTTCCTTTTCCCAAAAGTGATGATAAAGGCATTTATAATGTTACAAAAGATTTCTATTTCAGATAAATGCTGTTCTTCGGAACTTTCTATTAATCAAAGAAACCTGAAAAAGTTCTACTCAGCTGTTTTATGTAATAATAAATGTTTTTGAGAAGCAAATCAGAATATTAGAAAGATTTCTGAAGGATTGCGTGACTAGAGTAATGATGCTAAAATTTTAGTACTGAAATCACAGGAATAAATTATATTCAAATAGAAAACAGTTATTTTAAATAGTAAAAATATTTTTACTGCTGTACTTTGAATCAAATAAATGCAGGCTTGGTTTGCAAAAAAGACTTCTTCAAACAACATTTAAAAAAAAAACTTTTAACTGGTAGTGTAGCTTTAGAGAAAAAAGCAAAATGACTGATTCATTGGCATACCTTTTATAAGTTTACATAATAAGTATGTGCATGAAGATGCAGCATTTCATTTGAATTGTCTTTGTGAGCAGAAAGTGAGGTGGTAACATCTCGGAGCAAAAATTTAATCAAAAAGCCCATGAACGCCTTCTTCATATGGTCAAAGATCCACCGACCCACCTTGTCTAAGGCCAACCCTAATGCCAGGCTCTGCGATATCAGTGTTCAGCTGGGGTTAGAATGGCGCAAACTGTCTGAAGAGCAGAAGAAGCCATATTACGAAGAAGCCCACAGAATCAAGGCACAACACATGGAGAAGTACCCAGGTAAGCTCTGGAGAAATATTCAAAGACAATACAGGGCATATGCAGAATATGGTTGAAAAGTAGTAGCCACTTTTTTCCAAAAATCTTTCTTCATCAACACAGATTGGGACGGTCAGTCACCCAAAGTGACAAAGAAGGGCTTCCCATTGAGAAGGCCACCGGTCATCCCTGCAACCCAAATCTACTCACCCGTCTCTCTGGCGTGCGCACAGAGATCAAGCCCTTACCCCGAGTTCCTAACATCAATGAGAGGGCAGAGCAGTCTAAACTCTCCAGGTTCTGCTACTTATTTATATGCCTTATGCCTTGAATATTCCAGGGTCATTAGAAATTAAAGAGGTCCTATTATGCTCTTTTACGAAGTATTTATTTAGTTTTGGGGGCACTAGAACATGCTCTCATGCTTCTTATATTTACATTATTACAATACATTTCTCCCCAGGCTAGCACAAATGGCTGAATTAGTTCCAGGTTTGATTAAGGTCCGCCTTCCGAAAAAAGGAAATGTGTTGTGATTGGTTAGCAGTCCCACTGCGTTGCAATTGGCGAACAGCTTAAATGGCATTTCAGTCCTGCCACACCCCTTCCCAAAGCAGCAAGTTCCGTGTACAACTGCGCAAGCTAGATTTAAGTGATTCTTACGTTTTAAATATGAATATTTTTCTTACAAAAACACATCGGATCACTAAAGTAGTAATAATCGCATAATGTACTGACCCCTCCAGAGCCATGTGAGGTGCTTTTTATTATGGATCGACTTGTTTTGGACTGATGGAGAGAAACACTTGTCTATGCCGTTCTAAAGCTTGGGAGTGCCAGGATTATTTTTAATATAACTCCAATTGCATTCGTCTGAAAGAAGTCATATACACCTAGGATGCATGGAGGGTGAGTAAATAATAAGCTACAGTAGTGTTGGTCCTATCATTAGCCTGTGAGATCGCCGATACATGACATTATTGTGCTAATTTATTTAATTATTTACATGCCCAAAACCAGCTCCATCATAAGGCTAGTGAAGCTATCTACACTGTATGATGAATAAATTTCTTACCACACACAATATTCTAAGAGACCGCGTTGTGACATCATAGCATCCGGAAAACAAATGCTGTAGTCCAAAGGAGCCGTTCATTGTAGTTCTAGAAAATGAATTTTTAAAAAACTAAATATCTTCCTTCGGAGTGGACTTTGAGATTTGTAACTTTGTAGATGTTTTTTATGCCCAAACATACACACTACACACTGGCTAAAATTCAAAAAGTGAAAAAGCATAATAGGACCCCTTTAAAGGGATAGGTCACCCAAAAATGAATTTTAATTAATTACTCACCCTCATGTCGTTCCAAACCCATAAGACCTTCGTTCTTATGGGTTTGGAACGAAAAATTGGATGAAATTGGATCAAATTATGGATGAACCACGGATGTCACATGAACTATTTTGTTAATGTTCTTACTACCTTTCTGGATCTTGAACGTGGTAGGACCCTTCTTGTCAATGGAGGGTCAAAGAGCTCTTGGATTTCATTAAAAATATCTTTATTTATGTTCCGAAGATGAATAAAGGTCTTACGGGTTTGGAACAACTTGTGGGTGAGTAATTAATGACAGAATTTTAATCTCTGGGTGAACCATCCCTTTAATCTCAGTCGACCCCATTTGTGGTGCAATGTTGATTACCATAAAAAAAAAAAACACTCATCCTGACCTTTCTTTCTCTAAAAAGTAAAATATGACGTTGAGTGAGACAGTTGAGTTGGTGAGTTGAATTCATTGGTTAAAGGGGTCCTATTATGCTTTTTCACTTTTTGATCTTTAGCCAGTGTGTGGTGTGTATGTTTGGGCATAAAAAAACATCTACAAAGTTACAAATCTCAAAGTCCACTCCAAAGGGAGATATTTAGTTTTTTAAAAAAATCCCTTTTCAAGAACTACAACGAACGCCTCCTTTGGACTACAGCGTTTGTTTTCTGGATGCTACGATTTCACAACGTGGTCCATTAGAATAGCATTCAAATAAATCCCGCCTATGGAAATTCGAATCATTGGCGGGTAGGGATGCTTCAGCGAGCTGCAGAGTGGCTCGTATAAATGTGAGCATTGACTAAAGTGTCAGCGAACTGCTCCGGTAGCCGTGCTGGAGATGCACCATTGACGTATGCGGTATAAATAATATGTAAATAATGTAAATAAATTAGCGTAATAATGATAATATCATGTATCGGCGATCTCGGAGGCTGATGATAGGACCAACACTAATGTAGCATATTATTTACTCACCCTCCATGCATCCTAGGTGTATATGACTTCCTTCTTTCAGACGAATGCAATCTGAGTTATATTAAAAATAATCCTGGCACTCCCAAGCTTTAGTACGGCATAGACAAGTGTTTCTCTCCATCAGTCCAAAACAAGTCGATCCATAATAAAAAGTGCCTCACATGGCTCCGGAGGGGTCAGTAAAAGCCTCCTTTAGTGATCCGATGTGTTTTTGTAAGACAAATATCCATATTTAAATGTAAGAATCACTTTAATCTAGCTTTGCAGTTGTACACGGAACTTGCTGCTTCAGGAAGGGGCGTGGCAGTACTAAAACGACTGCTAACCAATCACAACACATTTCGTTTTTCAGTAGGCGGACCTCCATCAAACCCGGAACTAATCGTGCCATTTGTGCCAGCCTTAGGAGGAAGTTATTTTAATAATGTAAATTATGTGACAAATAATGTGTTTTTTGAACCACCAAGCATGAGAGAATGTTCTAGCGCCCCCCCAAAACAAAATAAAGACATTGTAAAAGAGCATAATAGGACCCCTTTAATGTCTGAGGACTGGGGGGTTAAACATGATATGAGGCCAAATTACTAAAAACATCACATCATGCTTTTGTTAGCCAACATGAACCAGGCCATGCAGATGCAACAAGGTGTTATCAACACAGATCAACATCTTCTCTCTGCTCCTCACTGTTGCTTCTCTGCAAACCTTCACATGACTGGGCCACAGTTCTACCCAGCAGAGTGAGCTTCGAAAACCTCTTCCTAGTATTGTATTGGGTTTTTAATGTGAATACAAATTCACAAATGAACATTTTATAGTAGAAGAGATTTGTAATGCTGCACTTTTAATATGCTGAAAACAAAACTTTATTTTTCACCACAGATCCATTCCATGTGTAAGCTCTTCTAGCCATCTGATTGACTTCAAGAGCCACTATGAAGATCTAAGGCATGAGGCGTCTGTCTTTAATTACGAATATTGCCCCCATGATGATAATCCTTTGACAGGACTGCACTAGAGTGTATTACCAGTGTGATATGTCTTAGTAATTGATTATCAGTTCTAATAACTACCACAATAGTTTTTTAAGTTGTTTTACAAAATAAAACGTTTTGAATTCCCTGCCTTAAAGAGTATCTGCATTTTAACAATGGAAATGAATTAAACAGATCCACGATCTGGGATGAAACGGATCAGGCTCTGAATTCCGATCATATGAGGTATGTTGGCAGCCAGGGTTAGCCATTTCGTTTGATCAATGAATTTCCAAGATTTTACAGACATGTCATTATTGTCACGGGTTGTGTGGCTTAAGGGAAGAGCACGAAGCAAGAATATTCCAATGCAGTCTTTTAATATAATCCACAACGAAAATACAGGAGAGCAAGGAGAATCACACACATGGGAACATCTAATAGCAGACAAAGGAAATGGGGATAACGCAGGACTTAAATACTAGAAGGTTAATTAGGGAGAACTGAAACAGGTGTGTAGCAATTAATCAAAAACCATGGGAACAAATGAGGAACTAACTCAGACAGGAACACAACAGAACAAACATGTGACATTTCGCCCCCTCCCGGAAAGGCGCGTCCTCGCGCCGACAAAGAGTCCAACAGAGGAGGGAGGGTGGGGGTTCAGGAGGCGGGCGTGGGGCAGGCGAAGGGCAGGCAATGGGAAAGGAGTAAAGTTCAGGAGGCCAGGGTGGAGTAGATGGAGGAAGGAGCCAGGGAGGAGCCAGAAGCAGGAGGAGCCAGATGGTAGTCCAGAGACCAGCCAGGACGAGGCCCCAGGGCGGAGTCGAAGGAGGGAGGAGCCATGGTGGAGAGATGGCAGATGACACCCTGGGGACGAGCGATGGAGACGGAGCTACTGGCAGAGGTGACCCAGGTGGAGCCGAGCAGACGGAGAGCCAGGGTGACACAGAGGGTCCAGAGGGCCAAGGCGGAGCTGATGGCTCAGGCGACTGAGGCGGAGATGTGGATCCGGAAGACCGCAGCAGAGCCGGAGCGACAGAGGACAAAGGCGGAGCTGGAGGGAAGGAGGAGCCTGACAGAGCCGGAGGGACAGAGTGACAAGGCGAAGCCGGAGGAATGGAGTCCCGAGGCGGCGGATGGTCGACGACTGACCAAGGCGGAGCCGGAGAGACGAGGGAGCCCGGTGGAGCTGGTGGGATGACGGGCCACGGTGGAGATGAGGGAGCCAGGAGCCAAGGCGGAGCCGAAGGGTCGGAGGACCGAGGTGGAGTCCAGGACTCGGAGGCTGGAGGTAGAGACTGGGGATC
The DNA here is from genome assembly GCF_049309525.1 of Garra rufa. NCBI lineage: Eukaryota > Metazoa > Chordata > Actinopteri > Cypriniformes > Cyprinidae > Garra > Garra rufa. Next base: position 8,351,358 of record NC_133379.1, read on the forward strand.
GACCCGCCTAGGCGGAGCTGGAGCCTGGAAGTCCCGAGATGGATCCACAATCCTAGATGGCGCAGCCTGAGGGTGAGCTGAGGGACAGACAGGCACTAGCAGAGACAGGGCTGAGGAACTGGCTGGTTTGAGTGGAGGCGGGAGAGGGAGGCTGGGTGGGAACTTCAGAGACTCTGGACGGCTGGACGGGACCAGCGGAGGGTCTGGAAGACTGGACTTGACTGGCGGAGATTCTGGACGGCTGGATGGAGCTTTCGGAAACTCTGGAAGACTGGATGTGACTGGCGGAGATTCTGGACGGCTGGGCGGAACCAGCGGGGACTCAGGACGGCTGGGCGGAACCAGCGGAGACACAGGAGAGCTGGACGGGACCAGCGGAGACACAGGAGAGCTGGACGGAACCAGCGGAGACACAGGAGAGCTGGACGGGACCAGCGGAGACACAGGAGAGCTGGACGGAACCAGCGGAGACACAGGAGAGCTGGATAATATCTCCCCAAACCAGTCTATAAGATCCACTTCAAATATTTCCAAAAGTTCTTTATGATAATATCCATAGCTCAGCTGCAGCTCACCCTCAGTGTTAGGAGTGTGGGCGGGACCTCCCTCTAAGCCCTCGATCTCCACAAGGACTCCTACGGTGTTGCACAGTGTAGCCGGCTCACACACCTGGTCAGTCGCGTCATCAGGCTCAATCTCCGGGGCGATGATGTCCTCTGTCGCTTTAATTGCGGCAGATCGTGGCGCTTTAATCGCTACGGGCTTTGGCTGTGCGGCTGCGGTGGGCTCTGGCTTGTGCTCCGTGCTGCGGGGTGATGAAAGCTGGCTGGGCTCTGGATCGGGAGTGGGGCTGGAGAGGTCTTCCTGAACAGGACAGACGGAGAAATACAGTCCATTACTCTCCAGCGCCCACTCCACGAAGGCGGCGAAATCCTCCCTTGGACCGTTCGCTGGTAGGCGTGCCTTACACGGCTCGCTCAGGCTGGCGTGATAGAAAACACTGAGCGAGCGATCCGGGAAGTGTGTAAGACACGCCAGATCTAAAAAGTCCCTTGTGTGGTCCTCCAGCGAACGGTCCTGTTGCTTCAGGCAGAGGAGTTGGACTGCTGGCAGATCCATTCCGGGAGAGGGAAGAAAAAAAAGAAACAAACCAAAACAAAAGGAAGAAAAAACGCCGCAAATAAACTGTTGTTTGGTCTGCTATTCTGTCACGGGTTGTGTGGCTTAAGGGAAGAGCACGAAGCAAGAATATTCCAATGCAGTCTTTTAATATAATCCACAACGAAAATACAGGAGAGCAAGGAGAATCACACACATGGGAACATCTAATAGCAGACAAAGGAAATGGGGATAACGCAGGACTTAAATACTAGAAGGTTAATTAGGGAGAACTGAAACAGGTGTGTAGCAATTAATCAAAAACCATGGGAACAAATGAGGAACTAACTCAGACAGGAACACAACAGAACAAACATGTGACATTTATAAAATAAGATTTTTTTTTAAATAGCCATTTTTAGCCAGTTATTTCAGAACAAAACATAAAAATTCATATTGACTCTACAAATGGCCATGACTTTTTAGGACTGTATTAATCTCAGTGAGTCTTTCATCACATAGTGATTGCCAATGTTTTTCCCTTCTACCATTATAATATTAAAATGTCCATTGTAAAAATATTTATTGCTTAATGTGAAAAACTATTATAATAATCCAAAGATAAACATAAGCCATTTGCAATCGAAATTATTTAGTTATGCAAGACATTTTGCTGCAGAGAACAACCTTTTGTAAATTCAATAAAGGTATCAGTACACTATTAGAGAAATTGTATAAATACAAATTTGAGTAATTCTGAGAATGTAAGTTAATGAATAATAATAATAAACCAAATCAAATTGGCTCTAAACATTCACGTTTCAAAATTATTCAATCCCCAAAAGTCAAATTTGGTACAGAAACTTTTATTCAATAAACACTACTTGGAAGCGCTTAGAAGCTTCACCTCTCTACTGCAATCTTGGCCCATTCATCACCTGAAAAAAGCTTTCAGATCACTGATAATCTTAGGTTTTCACTTTGCCACTGCCTTCTTCAAATTCAACCAAATGTTTTCAATGAGAATTAAATAAGGCCACTCGAGAACATACTATGACGGACCCCTGAACCAAGCTTAAGTAGATCTGGATGTATACTTTGGGATGGATGTCCTGCAGGAAATTCCATTGATCATCAGCTTCAGTCTTTGAACCAAAGGCATCACAAAATGCCCAAATACTTAAAAGAATCCATGATGTCCTTCATACGGTCATGATTTCCACTTTCTGCTACAGTAACACAACCACACAACAGAACTGGCCCACCTCCATGTATGATTACGGGGATGGTTTTCTTCTGCTCATAAATTTAGCCTTTTCTGCACCAGACATACCGCTGATCCATGAATCCAAAAAGTTCCAGTTTGGTCACATCACTCCATAAAACATTCTTCAAGAACTCCAGCTCTTCTTGGTCAATAGTGTTATTCAAAAAGATGCCTTAACATGAAGGCCATACTTTTTTAGTGTTCTTCCTATACACTCCATTGAAATGTTTTTCCTCCTATTGTCGGGTCATCTTGCAAGTCTTTGGCTGTACATTGCGGTTTTTCCCAGTTGCTCTGATCAAATTTATTATGATATTGTGTTTTTTTTTTTTTGTTCAACACCCTCAAAGGTTTTCTGGTACAACACATTTTAAACTAAGGTTGCCAGCTGTGCCTCTAGGAACTTTTAGGCACAGTTTCGCGTACAGGGCTTAGCTTAGGCCAGGACTAGGCCTTAGTTAAATTAGGATATTTAAGCATGTTCTATTTAACTGCCTTAGAAAAATACATTACTGGTGTGCGTCTTTAGATTAAACAATGACACAGACATATTTTAAGACATGTATACGCAAGTTATTTTTAGTAGAGACAGTTCAAGCATGCATTTTAGTCTGGGACTAAATGCATTAGCCTTAAGCCTTGTCTGTGAAACCGGGGGTTAATGTTTTGGAAATCTCCTAATCTTCTTTCTAAAGTAATAATTATTTTTTCTCTATAGTTTCTATATAGTTTTTGTGACAGCACTGTTGACCCACATGCATGGGCTAACTGTATGTATGTGTACCAGCTCAAGTTAATTCTGTTTTCTAACAAAGTTTCTAAAGGTTACCCTGCTGGAAAAAAAAAACAGCTAAAACCAGCCTAGGCTGGTTGGCTGGTCTTAGCTGGTTTAAGCTGGAAATGGCTGGTTTTAGCTGGTCTTTAGCCTGGCCAGGCTGGAAAAATGGCCAAAACCCCTCTAAAACCAGCCTGCCTCCCAGCTATGACCAGCTAAAACCAGCCAACCAGCCTAGGCTGGTTTTAGCTGTTTTTTTCACCAGGGTAAAGTCTCTGGCGGGTTGAATAATTTCGACTGCAACTGTATTTTCAATCGCAACTGTAATTTCTGCACATATTGACCAACAATTTTGACCCTAATGAGGTTTAATATGAAGTTAATTTATTTTTTTACCAAATAGACAGTGGTGTCTGTGAATTTAATTGCGTGCATTTATGATTACATCCCTCAGAGGCATACAGGTTGGCGTCTTATCAAAAGGTGTAAATTGTAATTACATTACAGAATGTTATCATGTTAGCCTATCATATTATCTATAACCAATGTTAGACATTGTTTAGCAGAAAAAATAACTGGTGACTGTAAAAAAAAGTACATTTCAGGCCCAAAATTGCTCAAACCCTCAATGTACAATAATGTCACATGATGTGCTTCAAACCGAGTTATTATTTATTTAGATTTGTTCCAGTAGTGTTTTGATTCAATAATGATTTAAAAGCATGCATTTTTAATTAAAGATTTGAATGATCGGTAAATCCAGTCCATGACGTAAAAGGAAAGTGTGAGGAAGTGCTTCACAAACAGGAAGTTTAGCTGTAGTGTGTTTAGTTTCTGGAGCGATGGCGGAGAACATAGAAGGAGAGAGTACTGGACTTGGGGAAAACAGGTCAGATAACACTAAAAGGACTTAGTATGACAACGCTAGATGTAGATTCACGCAGAAATCTTTGCTTGTCTGTCTTTATCTTTGCTATATAGCAAGTCCGTGATGCAGTGTGATTGGTGGAAAAGTCCACTGGCGCAGTTTAGCGCAGTTAGCATGATTGCTAGCTGCGTAAACGTTCACTCTTTGTTGATTTATCTGCTTTAATAGTTCACGCGTGGCCAGAAACGCATTGGAATCAAAACGAAGGCTTGGGGACAACACACTAATCAATCTCATGTTAATATTTCCTGTTAGGAACTAACGGGTTTGTTAGCTGACGTTTTAGCTTGACCTGGGTTTGCTTGTTAACTTTAGACCACCAGCTTGTTTACGAAAGTATTTTTTTTTTTAATGGATGAGTGATGTTTTTACATGTCATGTGTATGTGTTTTGTTTAGTTTGCAACAGCTTAAATAAGCACTGACTAAAAAAGAAAGCAGTAGAGATTCAGTTTTATTGCCACGTCGCTGTGGAAACTAATAATGCGATTATTAATGTAAATGAAAGTTCGCCAGTTATTGCATACGAGTACTTTTCATTAAACCTTCGAGAGTCATTCATTCAAGCACATAAGGTGACTTACTCTTTTTCTGTTTAATTAACTTTAAGCTTCTGTCACTAAGACCCAATGCACAGATCCAATATACCAAAGACTATAAAATGTATTACAAATATGGTATTCACACACTCTATAGTGCCACATGTTATGCAACCAGTTTCTAAATTATATTTAAAAAAAAAACAACAAAAGGAAGCTTTCACCTCAAAACAATTTCTAAAAAGTAGAGTAAACTGAATTGTTGTCAGTAGAATGTTATCAGTAGCTATCATTTCATGAGCCCAGGGTTTAGTGTAGTTTATTTCTTCATTTTACGTGGTTGTATTTACAGTCTATTAGGATGAAGATGTGGGACATAAATAATGTGGCAAATAAAAGGTCATTTAGGTCTGTGGAGGAAAAAGAAAAAGAAAAGGGTGCTTAAGTCCTGGATTTTCATGAAGTAGATTTTAATTCAGTGTCTGTATAATACAGTCCGTGGTATAAACTCATTTTTTTTGTGGACTATTTGTTGGTGTGTTATGAAACCATATGTAGTTGCAGGTCACATGACTTGTTTTATTATTACTTTCAGAAATAATGTAATGTACAATGTTTTTTTTAATATATAATGAAATGTACTTGAGTTAAAAAGTATTAAAAAGTTCAGTATTTAATTTTTTTTTTAATTCACCATTTCACTGATAAAGGCTACTTAAATTTTGTTCTTCATTTTGGTAGTGTGATAGCTCTAGCCCTAGTGTGTACTGATTTAAAAAAAAATGTTGCAATTTGAACCATTATCAAATTGAATCATGAGGCCAGTAACACACACCTGTATTGCACAAATCTTGATACTCCACTTACTATAGCACCGGCTCAGTCGCCTGTTACTAAATGTCGAGTGATGCTTTTTAATTTGGGTGCAAGATACCTAAACAGTGGTGTAAGAGATTAGTTCATCCTTTAATGGCTTTAATAAAACCATTGACTACATCATAAACAAGTATAATATAGAGTACGAAACATAAACCAAGGGTCTAAAGAGATCTGTCTCAACCCTGTTGATAAGTATTTTTATTTTATTTTTCTTGAAGTTTTGTCAGCTGTCACAGTAGAATAAAGCTGCCTTATTTTTGGCTTACATGCTGGCAAATGTGTCAAAAGTCCCAGAATGCTTATCAAGGAATTTGAAGAAAAAATGCTGCTTTTATATCTTCAAGATTATTAAATATGTGTGAAAAAATAAAATAAAAAAATACAGTCGTAAGTAGCACAGGTATATTTGTATATTATGTTTTGATTAGTAATATGCATTGCTAAGAACTTCATTTGGACAACTTTAAAAGGTGATTTTTCTCAATATTTAGATTTTTTTTAAATCTAAATATGTAATTTTTGGTATTCTCTGGGTATTTTACCAATGGGGAAAAAAAAGAATAATGGCAAAAAATGTATGTGGGTGGGCACTAATGCATCTTATGGGCATTATATTTTCTAAAGATAGTTTCCTTCAAAGATTCATTCATATGAACAGTCACCTCAATTCAGTATTTAGATTTGTTCCCTAAATTTCAGACATCGCAAACTAAAACAGTTCTAACAGACATTAGAAATTCTTTAATGTATAATAAATGACCATGGTGGGCCCGTTAGCACCTGATGCTTTTTCTTAATGCAATGTTTCGTAATGTTATCACATTGTCATGTCTTGAATAGTTTGATCATTTTCTTGTTTAGCTTTTAGGTTTTGCATACCGAGAATATTGGTAATCACTGTATTTTGCTATTAATTTTTCATCAGGATGGTGTTACAGCAGGCTTTACATTTTCGTAGCCCTGCACCACCACCGACCACAGTGTTACGAGGACCTCCTCCATTACTACGACCCCCACCGCCGCCATTCGGCATGATGCGAGGACCCCCACCACCCCCTAGACCGCCTTTTGGTAGACCACCGTTTGACACCAATATGCCATCTTTACCCCCACCAGGAGCTTTGCCTCCACCCATTGGACCCCCACACCTGCAGGTAAGTTTATTACGAAAATATACAAAAGCAAGTGCGCCTAAATTATAAGAGATTGATTGAAAGTCACTTGTAAGGTATGCAGATATCAAAAATCCTGTTGTGTTTTTCACAGAGGCCACCGTTCATGCCTCCACCAATGAGTAACATGCCTCCTCCTCCTGGTATGATCTTTCCACCTGGAATGCCTCCGTCGCCAGGAACCGGACCGGTTTCAAGCTTGACTAGTGATGAAATCTGGGTAGAGAACACCACACCAGAAGGAAAGGTAGCAAACTGTCTTTTAAATTTAATTTAACTGGATAATAGTGTATTTCCTGAGTGAAACATAGTTTATTTAGGGCTCTATGATTATTGCGAAGTGGAAAATGCAGACGGAATCGCAGGATCCAGTCATAAAAAATGGAATTTACTGTATTATAGGGAATATCACGGAATTTGAATTTAAATATGAATCCTGCGCGTTCTGCACATCTCTATATGAATGAATGGTGCTGACATGACACTCGCTGTGTTTTCAGCCTCTGCTGCCTCGATATATGTGACCCTGGACCACAAAACCAGTCTTAAGTCGCTGGGAAATATTTTTTGCATTAGCCAAAAATACATTGTATGGGTCAAAATTATTGATTTTTCTTTTATGCCAAAAATCATTAGGAAATTAAGTAAAGTTCATGTTCCATGAAGATTTTTTGTAAAATTCCTACTATAAATATATCAAAATGTAATTTTTGATTAGTAATATGCATTGTTAAGAACCTAATTTGGAGAAGTTTAAAGGTGATTTTCTCAGTATTTTGATTTTTTTTGCATCCTCAGATTCTAGATATTCAAATAGTTGTATCTCGGCCAAATATTGTCCTATCCTAACAAACCATACATCAACAGAAAGCTTATTTATTGAGCTTTCATATGATGTATACATCTCAGTTTTGTAAAATTTAACCTTATGACTGGTTTTGTGGTCCAGGGTCACACATGAGTACAAGAATACATAAACATAGTCTCTAGAACTGCGCTGAGCAGTTTACCATTACTTTAGAAAAAAATCATAGTCATATCATATACAAACAAACATCTTCACAGCAATCTGTCAAAATGAAAGTTTGGTTTAACTTACAGAAATACTACTAATAAAAATATTTAAGGAATATTTACCAGAAAAAAAATATTTATCAGAATTTATTTACCAGAAAATTGTAAATACACAACACAGTATTTCTAAAAAAAAAAGTATATAATAATAAATTATTCTTTATAAAATATATTTAATCTTTATAAATTAATTACACATGCTTTTGATTATTAAAATGTAATGAAACTGTTAAAATGAAGCACCAAAAAGTAAAGGAAAACAGACTCACGGAATTTGCTAAAAAATAAAACTGAATTTGAGGGGAAAAAAACATTTCGTTGGGCCTTAAATTGAATTTTTGTTTAACTTGTAATAAATTGCTGTTAAATTGTGTAAGTGTAACGATTTCAGTTAATATGTAACCATTAAAATAGTCTAGAAAAAGCAAAATGGAATCCAGAAAAAAAGGGGAGTTTGGAATAATTTAAAAAGGAATCTGGGAAGAAATAAAGCTGATTTTATATATTTACATTCAGCAGATACTTTTATCCAAAGCGACTTACAAAAGTGGACAATGGAAGCAATCAAAATCAACAAAAGAGCAATAACATGCAAGTGCAATGACAAGTCTCAATTAGCCTAACATAGTTCTCGTAGCAAGGGTTATTTTGAATTATATAATAAATAAAAAGAAAATGGATAGAATTAAAAGAAAAAAGAAAAAGCAAACTAGTGTTAGATGCTTAAAAAATAGATACAATTCAAAAAGAACAGAATCTTGTGTTAGGTTTTTTTTTTTTTTTGGAAAACAAGCAGTAAGTAAATGAGTATAAGTCGAAAAGGACATTTATTTCTTTAAATAAAAATAGAATTAGAATAGAGGGAGCTAGAGTTAGAGGGTCAAATAATGATGGAAAAGATGTGTTTTAGCCGATTCTTGAAGAAATCTTGTTTGGATTGAGTTGGGCAGGTCTTTCCACCAGGAGGGTACATTTAATATGAAAGTCTGTGAAAGTGATTTTGTGCCTATTTGGAATTAGGGTTGTGACGATGAGGAAATTTCCCCACCGGTTAATCGGCACGTGACAACACCGGTAATACCGGTATCACCGTGGGGGTGGGGGTTTGCTCTTTTTTCTGCTTTTAAATAGCTTATAAATGCGTGCGTATTATACTTTCACTTTCAGTTTTGCGGGAATTGGCAATTCGGCGTCAATTGTTTTAATGGACAACAACGAAACTACAAAAAAAAAAACTTTGGACCCAAAATATTGCCAAACAGGTGCTTTTGGACACTAAATCGTCCGCCATTCTCTTTCTGTAAATTCGACTCCTCGCACAGATAATTAACACGGCCAATTCACCATCAGCAATCACACTCCGTATCCAAGCACTACAAGAGAATCCCTTTAAATAGCCAAGCAGTCTTACCTTCATCATCTCTTGTTTTCAGCATCCCTCTCCCTGGGCAGGGGGAGTGCCCCGGGCTCGGCCAAACATGCTTAACTTTTACGCTGTTTATTATATGTAAGCGCGAACTCCTCACGTGATAAATGAAATATGACGCATTGTAGCTATGTTCAGTTTTTAATTATATTGCATGCTCTCGTCTTAAGTAAATTATTTAGAATAATATTTTCCATTCAATTCAAATAAATATTTAATAAAAAAAACTAATACTTAAAAAAAAAAAAAAAAAAAAAAAGTGGAGACGGTGTCACGGTGGAAAAGTGATGTCACCGGTGTTGCGTCTTAAAACCGGTAACACCGTCAACACCGTCTATCGTGGCAAGCCTATTTGGAATGGCACAATAATGCACCGTTCATGCGACTTTTTGTTTTTATTGTATTTAGTTTGTCATTTGCATCTATGTTCTGATTATTAACAGCACAGATAAAATAACAAAAATGACTATATCTTGATAGAAATTGTTATTATGAAATAAAATTACTGTATCATGAAATAAGATTTGGCTTTATCCTTTTAGCTAACTTTCCAATATTGAAAAGAAAGCTTGGTAGTTACTCACAATAGTCCTGTGTAGTGGCACTGGCATCTGATGTTTTTATTACAGAATTTTAAAGGGGGAAGAAATGCTTTTTTAGAAATAGAATAAGTAACTATAACCTCTATTTGGATCATCTATTATTCAGTTACTTTTCCTGCTGTTCAATGTTTTGACGTAGTATTGGTTCAGTAGTAGTATTGAGATATTTTAGTCGGGTATCAAAATTTTGCTATTGTGACAACACTATTGAATAATAAATTTGCACACTTAATGGTTAAAAAGTTTGTGATCTTGTTTCAAACACCCATGAGGGTCAGAAATTAATGAGGCTTGTTTGTCTCCAAAATGAACAAAAATGCCCCATAAATTCAAGACAAAGGGGCAAAAAAAAATGCCTCTACACAATTAAACAATGTATTACATCTGTCGCAATTAAAATAAAACGTGAAAATAATTGCTGGCTTAACAGCGTGATGTCTGTCAGCCCAACCCTACATCCTAAGACTTTTTGAAAACCTTCCCACCACACTCTTCTAGGTATATTACTACAATGCCCGGACGCGCGAGTCTGCCTGGACCAAACCAGAGGGAGTAAAGATCATCCAGCAGTTGGAGCTCAATCCTCTAATGGCGGCTCAGTCTGGAGGAACTGCAGTGGCTCCTAACAGCGCTGCCTCTACTGCAGCTAACAGCACTACCACAGTTGTGTCCGACCCGGTCTCGACTCAGAACCTGTCCCCCACCCACACCCTCAGCACCAGCCCTGACCCCAGCACCAGTCCAGTCCCTACTGCCTCCCAACCTTCTACCAGTGAGTATTGCGCACAGAGAAGGTGGTATGGTTCATGTAGCAGACTGTTATCATTTGTAAAATGTTTCGTCTCTATGTTGTCTTTAATGACACATTCATTCTTTCTCTTTGCTATATTCTTCCTGTAGCGTCTGTTGTTTCTGAGATGCCTCCAGTGGCCTCTACACCTCCTGTTAGTGTAGGTGTGACCCCTGTTGCTGTGGTCAGTGTTCCTACAGTAACCGCTACAGTCACTGCAGTGCAGACAATGCCGCTGTTGCATCAAAGTCTCCCTCCTGGCCTGCCCATGGCCCAGCCGGCCACTGCAATCACAGCATTCCCCCCGGTCATGGTACCTCCATTCAGAGTGCCTCTACCTGGCATGCACATCCCACTGCCTGGTACGTAGAAATACATTGAATTCTAAAATTAACCTCTTTAGTTTAGCTGAATAAACCAGCAAATGTGTAGTATATCCTTAATTAAAGAAATACTTGAATTACTCAACCAGTAGATGGCGCCCGCTTACAAAGTTATTTGAACCAGTTGCATATACTTACACTCAGTATTGCGCACTACATATATCAGGATGTAAAAAAAAAATATTTCTAAACATGGAAATTTCATCAAGATTAATAATCTTCAGAGAATTATAATATTATAGTCTCTTCATTTGTAAGGTACAGTTTTAAGTTTTTTAGTTTTTTTTTCAGATTTTTAGAGATTATTAATCATAATGAAGAATACATATGTTACCCTGAATAACCAAAGCAGTCATTAAGGGTCATTGTTTAAAAATTAAGCTGAATAAATACTCTTTCCATGTATATATGGTGTGTATGTAATATCTAAATATTGTGAAAATCACCTATAATTAGGGATGCTCATTTCGGTTAATTTCCCTGACCGACAACCGCTGCTTCGCTATTCGAACGTTAACCGTTAACTGATACAATTTGAATAATAAATTGGTTTAAAATAAAAATAGAATGCATGAGTATCTGTGATGATACATAAAAAAATACAAGCAAATGTTTTATTTTAACGTGCAAACAGCAGCTTACAGAGCAACAACAAAAACTGCATTCATATATACTCAAATGATCACGCATCAGCAGCGCTTCTGAGAACAGAGAAAATCATAATAAAAAAAAGAATAATATAAATAGGCCTACACTTAATATGTATAAATTAAATAACTATATAGTTAAGATGACAAAACTAAAAGCCTATACCCAGCCTATAAACCAGCCTATACCCAAAGACTATAGAATACTTTACTATACCTGTACAATGTACCTAGTTTTTAACATGTCATGCTGTACGGATAGACTGGAACGCTGCCTGTTAACTGTTAGATCCGCAACAAAAACACATCACACAAATCCTTTCAATTTGCGGTTCGGGTCTTTTCATCCACTGGTCATATGTGACCCTGGACCACAAAACCAGTCTTAAGTCGCTGGGGTATATTTGTAGCAATAGCCAAAAATACATTGCATGGGTCAAAATTTTTGATTTTTCTTTTGTGCCAAAAATCATTAAGAAATTAAAGTTCATGTTCCATGAAGATTTTTTGTAAAATTCCTTCTGTAAACATATCAAAATGTAATTTTTGATTTGTAATATGCATTAAGAACCTAATTTGGACAACTTTAAAGGTGATTTTCTCAGTCTTTTTGATTTTTTTGCATCCTCAGATTTCTGATTTCAAATAGATGTATCTCAGCCAAATATTGTCCTATCCTAACAAACCACGCATCAATAGAAAGCTTATTTATTGAGCTTTCATATGATGTATAAATCTCAGTTTTGTCAAATTTACCCTTATGACTGGTTTTGTGGTCCAGGGTCACATATGTGTGTGGAGAAACGTGTTTTCACAGCGTTCAATAGCCAATCACAGACATATCTGTTTATGGCGGGCCGGCATATCTGTTGATGTCATTATCGCAGTGGCCAATCGGTGGCGGCTATGTTTCAATCCACTCACCACCCAAAGTGCCGGTTTCAGTTCACACCTCTGCGAACTCTCTCATTAAAACAAAGAAAGTTTAGACATGATGTAAATAAGAGATTAATTGTACAGTGTAAAGGTTATTTTATTACTTTTTATTAACTTTGTGAGATTGCGATAAACTACAGTAATGTATGAGTGACCGCTTTCCAGTGATTGTAATGTGAGCGCCTATTGCGCACTTTCTAGACTATAATCCATTCAGAATTTGAATACATTAACTCACGGATTCACGCTCTGATAACCCAATATCGCCATTGCCATCGTGTTGCATATACTACATCAGTTACATCAACTAAGTGAAGGTAAAGCAGGTGCTTGCTCAGCAAAATATGTCTGTACAGCCGCACTGCACGGACACGCGCCCGTGAGTAAACAGATAGCATTATTTTTTCTTTCACCATGCAGCAAACGTAAAAAAGGGGGAAAAAATAATTAAATTAATTAAACCATTTAACTAATATTAATAATCGGTTAACATTCTTATTGTCAGTTAATGATTAAACGGTCAATAGGAGCATCCCTACCTTTAATGTTGTCCAAATTAAGTTTTTAGCAATGCATATTACTTACAAAAAATTACATTTGAATGTTTACGGTAGGAAATGTACTTAATATCCTAATGATTTTTGGCATAAATGAAAAATTATTGTGACCCCTACAATTTATTTTTGACTATTGCTACTAATATACCTGTGTCGATTTTGTGGCCCAGGGTCACATATATAATTTTTTTTTTTTTGGTGGCTGAATGCAATTATTTTTAAAGGTATGCTACCAGGAATGGCCCCTCCTCTAGTACCCATGATGCATCCCCAGCTAGCTATCACTGCAGCTCCTGCGTCTCTTACGGGGGCTCTTCCACTTCCTGAATGGACTGAGTACAAGACGATGGATGGGAAGATTTACTATTATAACAATCGTACTCTGGAGTCCACCTGGGAAAAACCTGCTGAGCTAAAAGAAAGAGGTAAGTGAGGCCTGAGGTCTGTTTTTTGTTGTTACCTGCATTGACCATTAACATTGGGCAGTTCAACATTTCATGGCACAGCGAGTTAATGTTTTATACACAAACATTTTATTTTATTACAGACAAGGACAGTGACAGGGCTAAAGATGGCCATAACGATGATTCGGTTTTTAAGGATATAGACATGGAAGTCAAACTTGACAGCTTTGGCGATTCTAAAGAGGTAAGTGTAAAGTTTGCAGGTGATTTAGATACTTAACTGAAAAAATGAATCACTAATTTTTAAAAGCTCTAGTTGAAAGGAAACTTGGAGTATTTAGAGAATAATATTGATGATGTTTTGATGTTGTAGTTGCCCAGGGAAGAAGAGATGACAGAGGAGCAAAAAGCAGCACAGAAGGCAAAACCTGTAGCCACAAACCCAATTCCTGGTACTCCCTGGTAAGCCTTTCTCCTTTTTAGTCTCTTCAGTGGTTGAAGTCTGTGCGTTTGTTCGTTTGTGCATATTTGTATTTTTAGGTGTGTAGTCTGGACTGGAGACGACCGTGTGTTTTACTACAACCCCACCACACGACTATCCATGTGGGACCGACCTGAGGAGCTGGTGGGTCGTGCTGATGTGGACAAATACATTCAAGAACCCCACCACAAAAGGGGGCTAGATGACAAGAAAATAGGTGAAACCCTCTGTGAAACCTTTCAGATTGTTTGTGAACTTAGATTCTTAGATTAAAAAACCAACACACCTGTATTTCTCACTGCAGGTTTCATCAAAGAGGAGATTGAGACAGCCATAGAGGACACACTGGACGATGAGCCTTCAAAGGCTAAGAAGAGGAAGTAAGTACCAACGGCCCTCAGCAGGAACCATAAGGGGCCCAACACTCACCCCTGCAGAACACCTAGTTTTTGTATTAAACGGAAGAAACTAGAAGCAACATGAAAACTTTGTTTCTTGTCATATGAAGAGAAAAGGAAATAGGGCTGTTTCCGTTCAAGCCCTGAGCTAAGACATGTTGATTGGACCATTTTATGTCACGCTTAAAGAAATCTTCGGCGGCATTTCCTTTTTTCCTTTTTTGTGCACCCAATGCTGATTTGTCTTAGCTGTGGTAATCTTTAGTTTGGGTCTGTGACAAGTGGTGACTCCATAACGTTTACCAAATCAAATCAGTCACTGTTTCCCATCAGTGCCCTTCACGCCTGCCTCCCCCTGACCCCAAACAGTGGTCCTGTTGCACTGGGGACTATTTTTCAGGGAACGCTTCTAAGCTCTGGCGATGCCAACGTGGGCCTCCAAGGTAACCCACCTTGTTTGACCTCTCTTTAGCCTCCATTAGGCAAACCCCAGTGAACCAATCAAAACGTCAGCCCTTCAGTGATGTGTATTGATGTATAAAAAAAGGTTTGGGATTTATTAAAAAAAAAAAAAAAAAAAACTAAACTCAACATCTAATTGCAAAACGCTAAATAACCCGTTGATGCTTAGACTTTGAATACACTTTCTTAAATTAAAATACATCCGTGTTAGTAGGGCTGTCAAAATTAAAATGACGCATTCTATAAAATAAATATGGTTTAATTATTGTATGCAGTTTGACTACAATATTTGTTTTGAGCAATTTCTAGAAGTAGATTGTCTTTCCTTAAAAGAAACTAAATACATTGACGAGTTAACTACAAAAAAATCATAGCTCTAGTAAATAGATTTTAGTATGATAGAGACATCAATTCTCTCAACGATGTCAGGGGAAAATCTGTTTTCAGAGAACTTAGAAGCTTATAAAAGCATAGGAGTAAGAGAAAGTGTTATAAAGTTTTAAGAAGTTGTTCCTTACACTCCCTACTCTTCTCCCTGACAGGAAGGACGATATGAAGGAGGTTGACGCGGAGAAAGACGCGGCCATGGAGGCCGAGCTGAAGGCCGCTCGCGATCGGGCTCTGGTGCCCCTGGAGGCCCGCATGAACCAGTTCAGGGACATGCTGCTGGAGAGAGGGGTAAAACACTTCAATCCAACGCAATACTCTAACCAGCTCTGTAATGTTAGACACATAAATCTGAATGGAAGCCCACCAAGGTACAATCTTAAGTTCATTCTTGTTATTATCATTCTTTAATATGATGAAATATAGAGTCTTAAATTTCTCTCTGCTCTGTCACTCCGCTTATTTACCTGTCCTTTCTGAATTGCTCTGTGAGGTTGTGTTAGATGATTTGTGCTTGACTGTAGGGATGGGTGGTATGACCAAAATCTTATATCATGATTTATATATCACGGCAGCTGTGTAAATCACAATAATTAGTTGCAAGTCATTTACGCTGGAAATAATTGGGGCCACGTGCATATATAACCATTGGTCTGAAGTCACCTTATATTTGCTTATTAATAGTTTCCTGCATTAGTCCACAAATTTAGCCTAGTATAAACAGTTTATGTATCTGAGTCAATTTGGACATTTAAGTGCGGCAGAAAAGCTGCTCCTTTTGCTTAGTTTTTGCTTAATAAAGTGGATGAAACATTGCTTAATCAACAGCCTATAGGCTAATCTTCAGAATTTTAGCAAGTAAACATTACTTTTACAACAGTTAGGATTCAGTGTATTGCATTTCTCATTCATAATGAAGGATGATTATTCATAATGAACAAGTCTGGACAGTATACAGCATTATGGATTTAAAAAAAATTATATTTACTGAGGCATAATTAAAGCTGTGAAATATGAACATCTGTGAGCAAACATCAGTTGAGAATTATATTAATGTGCAAAACTGATTGCATCCTAAACAACCAACAGTTACAATGTCAAAACTAATTTTCTCTCATTATCATCAACACAGCTGTATATACTAGAAGCACTGCGCTGTATGTGGTTAAACATTTTCTGTTTATGTAGGTGTTATTATATCTGCTTGCACAAATACTTGCATTAGAGGGAAATTATTGGATCTAAAAGTTTGTTTTGAGTTATAGAGAAATGTTTTATTAATTTAAATTTAAACCCTAAGAAAATAGGGTAGACAATTAATTGATAATGTAGAGTCATACTATACAGCTTTTCACCAAGTAAATAACTTTGTTGGCATGAAGTATCAAAATGAATTGAAACTTCTGGCAACAATTTTATAGTATTATAAATTAATTAATTTAATTTATGCAGTTTTTAAAATCAAATTTAATTTAATTAAAATGTTAAGACCTCCACAAATAAAATTGAATAACATATGAGTGGGGTAGATCAGTGTCTTTAGTAACATTAAACTGTAAAATGTAACATTAAAATTAAAACACAAAAAAAATCCCACGGTGCGCCACTAAGCACTAAAAAAAATAAAAATAAAGATAGAAAGTTTTGTCATTTTGTAGCACACCATTTTGGCTTGATCAGACACATGCACTTAACATTTTCTGAAAATCTGAAATGTACACATAAATACATTTTACTGTTTAGAGTTTTATAATGCATTCTTCTTATTGATCCACCAGTTCACATTTACAGCTCTGCGTGTTTGCAGGGTAAAAACATGGGTTGACAGGCTTATTGAAAATCCGCATTCATTCTCTGCCAGCAGGTGGCACTTTTGGGATGGCAGAAATATAGCTGTTCCCCAGTAACAGCAGTACACAAAGGAAAACATGCAGTGCTTGTATTCAATGAAATAATAGCTTTTTGAAGTTTAATAATCACATTATGCCATATCGCAATTCTGGTCTATTTGTTCCCAAATTTAAGACCACTTGAAATCATAATTAAGATATTCTTGTACAATTTAAGACTTTTTAAGGACCCGTGGAAACCCTGATAAATTATAGATCAAGTCTGAGGTGTGATATGTAAGTAGCACCAACATATACCAGGACGAGCAGTCGTTATACAGCATTGCTATTGACACCAAATCAAGTACTCCAGAGAAAAATACTTATTAAATAATATGTAATAGTCATACCGCCCAGTCCTACCTGACAGTAGTGTTGGTTCCCTCTCTTGTCACTGTTCATACTAGAATCTCTATCTGTATAAAACTCTTTGGTCCTAAATTGTTGCATGAAATAAAAAATAATTTCTATTACCACAGAAGAATGTACTGTTGCATTGTAATGGTCAAGTATTTTGTGCTTTTATTTAATCACCAAAATGTATGTGGGAGCTATGCATATTTTTTTATGTCAGTGTATATCAGTGTTTTACAATAGTAATAATTGTAGGTGATTGTAATTTGACTGATAGAGATTTCAGCTGTGTATCATTGTAATGTTTATAAAGTATGTTGTGGGTTTAATGCAAGTTAAGATATTCAGATCACTCCTATATGATGTTTGTTGATTAACTTGAAGTGTTGTTTTACCATTTTTCAAATAATCTGTTCATTGGTAAGTCATATTTTATCCACTTCATACCTGCAGGTTTCAGCTTTTTCCACTTGGGACAAAGAGCTGCACAAGATTGTGTTTGACCCTCGATATTTGCTTCTCAACCCTAAAGAGAGGAAACAGGTAAAGAGTGCTTGGCATTTAGTGGTTTGCTGAGTGAGCAGATGTAGGCAGCTTTGTGATTTTTATCTCCATTTACTGCGCAGGTGTTCGATCAGTATGTGAAGACTCGTGCTGAAGAGGAGAGGAAGGAAAAGAAGAATAAACTCATGCAGGCTAAAGATGACTTCAGGAAGATGATGGAAGATGCCAAACTTCACATTAGGTGCGTTGAATGTTTCATTTAGGCCTACTCAGGGCTCATAATTGCGACCGTTTTGGTCGCATATGCTCCCAAAATTTAATCTGCGCGACCTCAAATTATATTTGGGAGCATTTGTGCGAGGGCGAGAAACTGTTGGTGCGACTTGTTTTCATTTCTTTGCAAAACATTCTGTAGCCTAACTATTGCACAGACTGCTGTGAGCCGATACAGTGACAACCTCGCCGTTCTCTCCAACATTATATAACCATCTTTACATTCTTACCTTTAATGCAGATTTTATATATTAGCCGTCAATCACTCCCTGACACTGTGCTCCGCTGAAACTCATAACAGGCCTTTTTTTTTCTCTCTCTCAACCAACCTCTGTTTTAGATTTGCACAAACTGCATTGCAATTAGGGGTGTGTGTTTATGATGATTTTTGATGGTGGGCAATTAAAAGGTCTCCACAATCTGCTTTTGAAGAAATATCCTATATTTAGTGCTACAGCATACATTCTGTCAGATACAATTCTGGTGCCTCAATATACTGTACAAAATGGCATAGATTGACATCAAATGATAACTCGGCAGCAGAGTTTCACTCATGCAGGGGCGTAATTTCCCCTGGGGACACACTTTTCAAAATCCCGTTTGTGTCCCTCCACTTTCAAATTTTTTTGTTAAATCAATGTCTTGTATTGTAGAATGCTTGCTCAGCACTGCCGAGAGTTTCGGACGATCGTTAAAACGAAACCGAAAATGAAACGCGCACGTGCATTCAAAAGCCATTTTAATACCCCACGTTTAGAGAGCGACTCCCCAATTTCTCCCTCTATTTGCACTTTAAGTATTTAGAGCGTAGCCTGCTTTGATTATGGCTGCATTTTAATATGACTAAGAAAGAACAGTGTCATTTATTTCTTGTTATTTATACTGTAGATTGTTTAAAATGCAGTGGTTGCTTTTAATTTAAATGGCTCATGTTCATGTACTCATATTTCCATTCATTCTTGTCCCTTGCGTAAAATATATGTAAAGGCTTTCAGAATCAGCCCATTTGCTTGTAAAACATCGGCAATCAAAATGGCCGTGTAGAATCAAGATCAGTGCATTACTAAAAAGAAATTCTGGGACGAGTGCTGGCTGTTCTCGATTGGCAGTTGTGGTGCTGCTTAATATTCATTGGGTGCTCCTAATTTTGTTTTGGTGCTCCTAACCAGTGCTGCCAAGTAAAAAAGTTAATTTCGAGCCCTGCTACTTGACATTTTGGATGTTCAGCTTTGAGAAAAAGGACCTGACTTTTACTTCCAGAGGAAAAATGTACAGATAATTTACTCACCCCCTTGTCATCCAAGATGTTCATGTCTTTCTCTCTTTAGTTGTAAAGAAATAGTTTTTTGATTTAAAACATTTCAGGATTTCTCTTCATATAGTGGTGCCCTCGAGTTTGAACTTCCAAAATGCAGTTTAAATGCAGCTTCAAAGGGCTCTAAACGATTTCAGCCAAGGAAGATTTTTAATTAGTAAACAATTGACAATTTATATACTTAACTTCCATGCTCATGTTGTCTAGCTCTGCTTAAACTCTGTGTATTCCAGTTTATGACAGTTGGGGTATGTTGAAAAACTCCCGTCTCATTTTCTCCTCCAATTTTAAAATTGTCCTACATCGCTGCAGAATTACTGACCCAGTGAACATGCAAAGATGATCAAACGCCCTTTACAAAAAAAGTAAAACGGCAATGTAGGACGATTTTGAAGTTGGAGAAGAAAATGGGATGGGAGTTTTTTGATATACCCTAACTGTATTGAACCAGAATACGCAGTTCACGCAGAGCTAGACAAGAATAGCATTTGAGGTTAAAAAGTATATAAATTGTCAGTTGTTTTAGAAAATAACCAGTCATTTCACTAAATAAGACCCTTCTTCCTCAGCTGGGATAGTTTACAGCCCTTTGAAGCTGCATTGAAACTGCATTTTGGACATTCAAACTTGCAGGCACCATAGAAGTCCACTATAATGGAGAGAAATCCTGAAATGTTTTCCTCAAAAAACATAATTTGTAAACAGATTACATTAGTTGCCACTTACATCATGTTTTCCTTTCACCTGTTAGGACCACGTTCAGTGAGTTTGCAGCAAAACACTCAAAGGATCCTCGTTTCAAGGCCATTGAGAAGATGAAGGACAGAGAGGCCATGTTCATAGAGTTCATGACAGCCTTGAGAAAGAAGGACAAAGAAGACTCCAAAAACAAAGTAGAAAAGGTCTGTCACCGGCCTCCACCACAACCACCCTGAAATGAAATGTCCACTTGAATCGACAGTCAAGTCACAATCACAGTTGAACTCTATTCTGTCAAGCCATGACAAATTAAATCAAGTTGTGTTTCTGGCTGCAGGTCAAGCAGGACTTCTTCGATTTACTGTCAGACCACCATGTGGACGTCTCTCAGCGCTGGAGCAAAGTAAAGGACAAGCTGGAGACGGACCAGCGCTACAAAGCCGTGGAGAGCTCAGCTGCTAGAGAAGAGCTGTACAAACAGTATGTGGAGAAGCAGGCCAAGGTTAGAACACTCTTGTTGCTTGTGATTCATCAGGATGAAACACCAAGACCACTTGGACATATACTAGAAGAATGTTTAATATACAGTGAGGTCAATAAGTATTTGATCACCCTGTGATTTTGCAAGTTCTCTTACTTAGAAATCATGGAGGGGTCTACAATTTTCAACATAGGTGCATTTCCACTGTGAGAGACAGAATCTGAAAATAAAAATCCGGAAATCACATTGTATGAATTTTTTTTTTTTTTTTTAACAATTTATTTGTGAATTGCTGTGTCAAATAAGTATTTGATCACATGAGTAAAAAAAATAATATTTGGTACAAAAGCCTTTGTTAACCATTACAGAGGTCAAACGGTTCCTGTAGTTCTTCACCAGGTTTGCACACACTGCAGGAGGGATTTTGGCCCCCTCCTCCATACAGATCTTCTCTAGATCTGTCAGGTTTCGGGGCTGTTGCTGAGCAACCTTCAGCTCCCTCCAAAGATTTTCTATTGGATTTAGGTCTGGAGACTGGCTAGGCCACTCCAGAACCTTGATATGCGTCTTACGGAGCCACTCCTTGGTTTTCCTGGCTGTGTGCTTTGGGTTATTGTCATGTTGGAAGACCCAGCTACGACCCATCTTTAATGCTCTGACTGAGGGAAGGAGGTTTGTGCCCAATATGTCACAATACATGGCCCCGTTCATCCTCTCCTTAATACAGTGCAGTCGTCCTGTCCCCTGTGCAGAAAAACACCCCCAGAGCATGATGCTTCCAGCCCCATGCTTCACTGTAGGTATGGTATTATTGGGATGATACAATTGCTCCAACAGTTGTTCTTTTTTCACCAAGCTGCTTGGCAATTGCCCCGTAGCCCTTTCCAGCTTTGTGAAGGTCTACAAATTTTGTCTCTTGTGTCTTTCGACAGCTCTTTGGTTTTGCCCATGTTGCTACTTAGACTTTGGCTGATTGTGGGGTGCACAGGTGTCTTTATGACAGCTAACGACCTCAAACTGGTGCTATTAATTTAGAATCATGAGTGTAGCTGGACTAGTTAAAAGCAAAATAACAGGTCTTTGAGGGTCAGAAATCTGGCTGATAAGCAAGTGATCAAGTACTTCTTTGACACAATAATTCACAAATAAATTGTTAAAAAAAATCATACAATGTGATTTCCGGATTTTTATTTTTAGATTCTGTCTCTCACAGTGGAAATGCACCTATGCCGAAAATTGTAGACCCCTCCATGATTTCTAAGTAAGAGAACTTGCAAAATGACAGGGTGATCAAATACTTATTGACCTCACTGTAAGTGTCTTTGTGTTGGTGTAGCACGTTGATGCAGACAAGGAGAAAGAGCTGGAACGGCAGGCTCGTATCGAGGCCAGTCTGAGGGAGAGAGAGCGGGAGGTGCAGAGAGCTCGATCTGAACAAACCAAAGAGATCGACAGAGAGAGAGAGCAGCATAAACGAGAGGAGGCTGTCCAGCACTTTAGAGCGCTCATGTCAGATATGGTCAGTGACAATTTCTGTATTTGTCGTTGTTCATTGTATTAATTCTATGTACACTTAGTCATTATTTTTTGTTGTTATTCATATAAAGGTAAGGTCGACAGATGCTACCTGGTCAGAAACAAGGCGCTCTCTGCGTAAAGACCACCGGTGGGAGTCTGCTTCTCTGCTGGAGCGACACGAGAAGGAGAAATTGTTTGAGGAACATGTGGAGGCTCTTACCAAGAGGAAGAAGGAACATTTCAGGCAGCTGTTGGATGAGACCTCCATGGTGAGATGGGTTTAAGATCACACAACAGCGACAACAACAACAATAAAAAAAAATTATGTTATTATTATTGTTATTATAGTATATATCAGGGTTCCTCAAATCTTACCCTGGAGGTCCAATGCGCTGAAGAGTTTAGCTCCAACCCTGATGAAACTCGCCTACCTGGGATTCTCTAATGATCCTGAAGACCTTGATTAGCATTCTCAGGTGCGTTTGATTAGGGTTAGAGCTAAACTCTGCAGTGCACTGGACCTCCAGGGTAAGATTTGAGGATCCCTGGTATATATAATATTATATAGCAATATTACATATGTGTTATTATTGTCAAAATGTTGTTAACAACAACAATCATTAAAAAAATAAATAATAATTATATTTATTATTATTTATTATTTATTATGTAATATAATAACCACAATTTTAAGGATTTACATATAACAAACTATGTAATTTATATAATAATTTAACAACCACAATAATTACATACATAAATACTATTATAATATATAAATTAATAATAATAATAATATTACAACTTTATAATATAAAAATAAAGCAAATATGTAATATTATTGCTATAAAGTGTATTTTTAATTACTACTATTATTTGTATTATTATTATTTTCATTATATAATTAATATAACAACCGCAATGCAAACTATTACATAATATGAACAAAAATCATTATTTAATATAACATTATACATATAACAAATTATTATGTAATTTATAGAATAAAAAAAAGAAATTATATAATAAATAATAATAATTTATTTTGTATCATTATGTAATTTATATAACAACCACAAAAATATTATATAATAATGTTATATGCATAATGTTATAATATATAAAATGATAATTTGTTCATATTATTATTAATTATTGTAACTTTAAACAATAAATTAACAACAAATATGTAATATTGCTATATATTAAAATAATAATAATTATAGTTTATATAACAACCACAATAATAACTATATTCATGTAACAAATTATCTTGTTATAGTAATTAATCATTTATTCATATTATGTATTTTAAATAAAAATGTAACACGACAGTAATCACAATTAATGTTATTAGAATATATTCAGTAATAATAATAATAATAATAA
The DNA here is from genome assembly GCF_049309525.1 of Garra rufa. Taxonomy (NCBI): domain Eukaryota; kingdom Metazoa; phylum Chordata; class Actinopteri; order Cypriniformes; family Cyprinidae; genus Garra; species Garra rufa. The sequence goes on from NC_133379.1 coordinate 8,374,984, forward strand.
TAATAATAATAACTCTCATAATTGACAACAAATATGTAATATTATTGCTATGGAATGTCTAAATGATGTTGCAATAATTATTATCATCATCATATTAGATTTTATGTATGCTATTATAATATATGCAATTTATATAATTAACAACCACAATAATTAAATATTATAATATATTTAATAATTATTATTATTATAATTATTGCTGTTGTTGTTATTATAAGATTTATTATTTTTATCATCATTATTATGATGTTATTTATATAATAAAAAACAGCAATAATAATAACTATTACATAATAATAATTTATCATATGTATGTTATAATATCACAAAACTATCATTTATTCATATTAATGTATGTGTGTGTGTGTGTGTGTGTGTGTGTTATATGTTATATATTAATTAATGTTACTATATCGTATTAAATAATAATAATAATAATTATTATTATTATTATTATTGTCATTTTTTTTGTTTTGTGACTATTGTTCTTTTTTATTATTGGCACTATATATTGTTATTGTTATTGAGTATTAATAATATTAAAATGTTCACTACATGTAAATGTATGAAATTGCTTTGGTGAGGGTCTGTTAAATTAATAAAATAATTATTAAATGAATGATTGAATGAATAAATGAATGAACAAGCAAAGTAAAAAGCTTTCCACTGAGTTCTGTCAGAACTTTTCTTTAAAAAAGGGCTTATATTACTGGCCAGTAAACTGGCCACTTTTGAGCTTTTATAAACTACCCGTCATAAAAATCCTTTTTGTCCATTGTGAAATTTTGAGAAAAAAAAAAAAAAAAAGTTAAATATCAGATACATTATGTAAAACTTAAGATGTGTGTATCTGGGTTGTCCATGTGTTCACTCCACTTATGTAACTATTTAATCATAGATCACACTAACCACCACATGGAAGGAGGTGAAGAAGATCATCAAAGATGACCCACGCTGCATCAAGTTCTCCAGCAGTGATAGAGTGAGTTCAATTGTTTAGTTTACAAATTACCTTTTTTTTGCATTTGCATCAATATCAATGACTTCTGTCTTTCCTTTATCTCATCTAGAAAAAACAACGGGAATTTGAGGATTACATAAAGGACAAATACATCACAGCCAAAGCTGACTTCAGAACTCTCCTGAAAGAAACCAAATTCATCACGTATAGGTACATGCAATCCTTACATTGTCAGAAATTCCCATGTATGAGGGAACATTTTTTACTTCTTAAATTTTCTAACACGTATCTTGCATGTCCTGTAGATCACGGAAGTTAATCCAGGAGTCAGATCAGCACCTGAAGGATGTTGAGAAAGTACTTCAAAATGATAAGCGTTACCTGGTCCTAGACTGCGTCCCAGAAGAACGCCGCAAACTAATCATGTTCTACATTGAGGACCTAGACCGCCGGGGACCTCCACCTCCCCCAACCGCCTCAGAACCCAGCCGCCGCTCCACGAAGTGAAGCCCTGGTGGACCTTAAAGGACTGCGCATGAGCCGGCCCTGCACTCGTCATAGCACAGTGTTATTTTTTGAAACGTCGGTGTTATCTACTCAAACTGTGCAAGATGATGCCCTGTGTGCGCCCACTAGTTGTAGGCTAGCACAAGGCAAATTGTTAATGTCAATCTATGAACTTCAGTCATGAGGTTACTTGCACTTGGTACTACAGCCTCTCGTGAGAGTCTTGTGGATGATCAATTGTAGCAGGCTGTTAATACAACAAGCCAATGCAGACAGCGTGAGAAATGAGTCGTGTACCTTGTAGTACATGTGAAATGTTTCAAAGTGGTTTGATTTGGACTTGTTGCTATATTTCTGTATGTGTTGACTGGAAATAAATGCAACCGTTTTGTTTTGGGTTTTTTAGCAATTGTGTGGTGATCTTGTTTTCAAAGGCTATGAAATCAAAGAATACGTGATAATGTTTCCCCTTTTCTTTATAAAATTAGAACAAAAAAGCAGAACATTAGTACATTTGCTACATTGTTTACTTCAGTTTTACACCATTCTTGTTTGTTGCATCAATCAACCCATAAGACCTTCAGAAAGTAAAATGAGAAATGAAAATTCAGAAGCTGAAAAGTTGGACACCTCACGGCCACAGCAGCCACAACAACATATGCAGTTATCAAAGCCAGCTGCGTCCTCTGTCCTGCCAAGATGTAGTCTGAATACTGACTCAGTTGAAACATTTTCTCTTGCTATCTTAAGGCCCTTTCACATGACTCTTCAGTGCGCTGCACGCAACAGCGTGAAGTGTCGAGTTCAAATGTTGCATGCAAATGTTGTAGCATTCAATGTCAGATTTGATTTGGCTCGTCATTGAACTTTCAAAACAAATCCAATGATTACCACGTTTGCATGACGTTACGTTAGAGACACCAACACAAAAATCAAAGCAGGATGGAAGCGGCTGTGCCTGTGTGCAACTTCAAAGAGAAACATTCTTTCTTTCGCTCAAAGCAACCAGCAGGACTCTTCAGCTCACAGCATCTACAACACTTCCCGTGAAGGCCGAATGATGCGCCATCGCTGACGTGAGTCATGTGAAAGATCCTTTAGTGACATTAAAAGACAGAATATTCTTTGTATTGCTGTGCATAACCAATAAACCAATACAGAGGGAGATTTAAAGTAATGAAAAACAAGCAGTCCAACAGCCAGAGTCATAGTCCGTGGTTTGCAGTGCACCTTCTTTAGTTTTGTTAGATTCAGTGCAGTATCTGCCGTAAAAGGCAAAGCTCATCTAGATGTTCCTCACAGGTTCACTTCTAGAGAGTCCAACCTTTCCACAGTTCGTCTAGAGAAGTAATGCCTCTCGGCGCTGTGATAACTGGAGACGTCGGAGCTACATGCTAGTTGACCTTGTCCTGAAATATATAGAGGTTGTTGGTGGCGGCCACAGCGATGATGTTCTCGTTGGGGTGCCATGCGGTGTGGAGGATCTTCTTGCTGAAGTCCAGACTGTCTACACTGATTTCATCTTTACGACGCTTGCCACCGACACAAACTTTGCGGGGCTTGAGGATGGCTCTGGGTTTGCTGTTTTCCCGCGAGGCCTCCAGAGTCACGTCGCGTTTGGTGTTCCGATCGAACATGCGGAAGAAATTGTTGTAGGAGCCAGTCATTAGGACGCTAATGGGAAAGGAATAAGACAATTAGTTCTTGTTACCTGATACCAGCACCATACAGTCCTAAATCAATTTGCAAAACCTGGTGATTAATTGGTTTTAACCAGGGGAGTCCAATCCTTTTCCTGGAGAGCAGGGGCCAGATTCACGAAACATTCTTAAGAAGAATTTTCTTCTTAACTGCCATTTTCTTCTTATTTTTTAAAATAAGAAAAAAGTTAAGAATATGTTGTATTCCCCAAAAAATTGTCTTAAGAATATTCCTATCTTTTTACTTAAGATTGTTCTTAAGACAAAAATTAAGAAAATTCAAATTCTTGAAAAGAATCTTCTTAAAAACCATCATCAATAACTTAAAGTTAGGATAGCCAGAGACAGTAAGACTTATTTAATTGTTTAATTGTATTTAATCATTATCCCAAACAGTAAGAATTATTTAATGAATTTATTGGGTTATTTCAAACTAACTGTTATATTTAAGCATTGCAACACTACTAGCCACATATAATACATATTAGGACATTTAATAGAGATGAGCACGAGTTCGCTGAAGTGACAGCAATGACTGATAATGTAAACAATGATCTGTCATGATTAGCCTATGTATGACCCTACTTTTTGCCGAAATCAAAACTTAGTAGCAACTCTACAAAATCGAGTCAGAAAGGGAGATTTAATTAAACAATTTTTATTTTATTTGGCCTATAAATACGACATAATATTTGGTCGTATTTAGCGCATATGTGCAGGACGCGTTTGCTGTAGCAGCGCACACACATACCGGAGGCGTTCATTCGGACAAGGGAACAAAAACAACACAAGAGTGAATAAAACTGATCGCTTAAGACAGACCCTTTAAAAGTAACTTCAAAAACACGGCACATTAAAAACATGAAGCCGAGCGCCAGTCTTTAGAGCGCCGTGCTTATGATTAGTAGGATAATCTGCAGAAACTGCAAAAAAGATGTTGAAGTGTTTATAAATGCATCTTCAGCCATATATTCACTCAGGCAGATGTATCATTTTTTTTTCTTAAGAACATATTTGAGAACTTCTTAAGGTTTTTTTTTTTTCAAGAATTGCACCTAAAAACATTCTTACGAACTTCTTTGAATTTTATCTTAAGAAATTTCTTAATTTATTTCTTAAGAAGATATTCGTGAATCCGGCCCCAGGTCCTAGAAAAGGGCTTCGGTCCTGGGGCCTCATTTATAAAGACTTGCGTAGAAACCATCCTTGATTTTATCTAAGAACTTTTCTGATTTGAACGTAAGAGCGATTCAGAGAAAACGAACATACCACGAAATCAATGCGTACGCCAGTCATTCGGTTATAAATCACAAATGATCGTGGAATTGTGTGCAGCTGAATGTTCCACCGTCGAAACGCCCCTGCTTAATTAATTAACATATAAAATGAGCTCATTCCTAAAGCAAAAACTCCGTGACAATGGCAAGTAAAAAGGAGCGCAAGAAATCAAATTATAGTGAGGCTGAACTATCTGCAATACCAGGCATTACCACAAGGAAACGGTCGTACGCCAAGCTGGAATCTGACGTGGAGATAAGTACTTTTCCACGTCAAAGACGGTTTTTATAAATCTGTACTTTGACGTGGATTTGATCGTACGAACACTCTAAGATCAAATCAGTGCGCAAGAAAGTTTTATAAATGAGGCCCCTGGAGGGCCACTGTCCTGCAGAATTTAGCTCCAAGCTTAATCAAATAGACCTGAACAAGCTAATAAATCGCATTCCAATGCATTCCAAACGGGATATATCACCCTCCAAAGGGCACTTCTGGGTGAAAACAATCATAGCTGCCAAATTCAATCCATCAGAATGAAGGATTTTGAAGGGTACAACTGGTGGATGCTTTGGCCACCTTAATTCTTTGAGCAGATTCTTTGCCTGATGACGGCGGCTCCATATGGGCACAGGATGATCAAAAAACAGTTGTTTGGTCCTCTACACCCTTCAACCCTTTGAAGCTCTCACTTCGGGGGGTAAACTCTTTGTGTAGGGATGAGCCCTTCCTAATAGAAGGCAGGGCATGTCTTTAAGATCACTAGAAAGCATCAGGCAGGTATGTTTGATTAGGGTTGGAGCTAAACTCTGCAAGACAGTGGCCCTCCAGGACTGAAGTTGCCCAGACCTGTCCTAGTAGGAACAGTGTCCTGCAGAGGTTAGTTTCAGCCCTAATTAAACACACCTTGCACGTCATTTTCAAGCAATCATAAAGTCTGAATGCCAGGACACACCAAGCTGAGTTCACTTCAAAAATGAGTGTTGACGAAAACTGTCGGTGCTAGCCTGACAGATTCTCGTTAGCTGTCCATCGACTTGTTGTGTTCTCTTCCTTAGGTTAAATTTTTCAGGTGTATTTGCTAAACTCTGCAGTAAAGTAGCTTTTTAGAACCAGAGATGCCTATTCTTGGTGTAAAGTTTGGGTCCAAGCTAATCAAGGTTTTGAGGATTACTTCAATATTCCAGAATAGAGCTAAACACTGGAAGGTGGACATCCAGGAGAAGGACCGGACACCCCTGTTTTGACAGACCTGTCAGTTCCATTCCAGACACATTCAAACTTGTCGAAGATGCAGTCATTTTCGTAGAGTGAGCATAGCTTACTCCTAAGGTAGTCATGGACCTGTCAACGGTAGAAAACACAGGTGATCAATACTTAGTGGAGTCTTTGGCCAGCAATGAAAATAAAGCTAGTTTTGATGACATCACGGTGTAATCTGCATAGACAATACCTGGTAAGTTTCCAAAGGCTTGCTCTCCATGTTGATGTCCCACACCTTCACTGTGAGGTAGTCACGGGTCATCAGGTAGCGTCCACTGTGGCTAAATTTCACATCGGAGATGGAGGAGATGATCTCTGAGAAGAAGGAGCGATTACTGGGGTCTTCTGGTTCCTCAAATACTGATGGAGAGAAACAAGAAGGCATTAATATATAAGTAATATTTCAGACACAGAATCGGGACCTTGATCTTGTGGTCTTGGTCTTAAGACCTCTCATGGCCTTTATCTAGATTTCATTACTAGGGTGTCTTGGTCTGGATCTTGGTGTCAGTTTAAGGTCTCAGATAACACTGCAGTTATTGCACTGCAGGCCTCTTAAGGGAGATACTTACCTGAGCCACAGGCCACACTAGAAATAAACATTTTTCAGATAATTTGCATGGAACCCAAGGCTCCAAACAGTCACAGTAGGGGGCTTTCCTAGAACTCTGTGCTAGGAACAAGTGGTGAATGGAGGACGCTATGATCTGAGCTGTTTTTAGGCACTTTTGCAGTGGTAGTGGAACTCTGAAATGGCTGACAGCGACTTCTCAAACGTCAACAAACCAGTGAATGGAGGACACCGTGATTGGAACTGTTTTAGACAGTAGCTTGCTATTTTCCAAATTTGTAGAGTAAAAGCTTTTTAAAAAGATTCCAAACTATCCACCGTGGCCAAGACCAAAGAGCTGTCCAATGATGTCAAGGACAAGATTGTAAACCTACACATAGCTGGAATGGGATACAAGACCACTGTCAAGCAGCTCGATGAGAAGGTGACAATAGTTGGTGCAATTATTTACAAATGGAAGAAACAACTGTCAATCTTTGAGTCTGGGGCTCCATGCAAGATCTAACCTTGTAGAGTTTCAATGATCATGACAACGGTGAGGAATCAGCCCAGAACTACATAGTCCAACTATAGTCACCAAGAAAACAAAATCAGCAGGGGATCAAATATTTTTTTCAGTTACTGTAGTTTCTGCAGTGCAAACACACCAAAAAGTGGGTACTTCCACCAATAGTTCTAGGAACTATGAAAAGGTTCCTCCGGTGCGCAAGTGTCTTGGTCTGAATTTTGGCACCAGTTTAAAGGCCAGGACACACCAAGTCGACGGTTGACCATCGGTCAACGTCAGGCCATGGGTCAGCGTCTGTTGGGCTAGTTTGTTTGGTGCGTTCCACACATCGACTCTTCTCGGGCTCACATCGGTGGCAGTTTGCCCAATTCACCATGTTGAATTGGCATCAGGGTCATCGGCGCTAGTAAGAACTCTGATTGGATGCTCAGTTTAGTGAACTAGTCAGTGCTAGAAAATTGTGATGAAAACGAGTACATAAAATAAGGCGACACAAACAGAAGGCTGTTCTAATGTTATTTGATTATACTTATCCATGCATTTCAATATGTAAATATTTTTATAACTACATGAGCCGCTTAAAATGGTGAAAGTTAATAAACATATCTGATAGTCAAAATGGTAAGCAAGTCGTGCATCCTTGTTTCGGTTACTTCTTTTAATGACAAATATATACTATTGATAGCTGCTCATATAGACACCTAATTCTTCTCACACAGATGCAGAACGCATGTTTGCATTCGATTGTAGTCTGTGTGTTCAAATGCAGCTTTTTGGTCCAAACCCTGCTGACGCGAGGTGACAACACCATCGGCTTTTGTCGCCGCTAGTTCTTTGAAGTCGGCTTGGTGTGTCCCGCCCTCAAGGTCTCAGATAAGAGTCATTTCAAGCATCTTCAGGGTGATATTTACCTCAACCACAGGCCACAATGGAAATTTAAATTTTTCAGATAATTTGCATGGAACCCAAGGCTCCAAACAGCCACAGTATAAAGTGCCTCAGTGTTTGAACTGAATTATGCTATAGCAGAGGTGTCCAGTGTCTTTTAGGAGTTTGATTTCCACACCAACTCCGAAAAGTTTGAGAGGACTAATTTTTTAACTCAAAGCCAGTTTGGTTTCAACTATAACCTCTCCGTTTTAAAAATTACAGTAATAAGCAAAGTTCTTAAATGTAATTCTGCAGTAAGTTCAGTATTTTCTCGATGTCAGTTCATTAAAATTGACCAACAGGTCTTGCAGTAACTGTGAGTCTTTGTCTGGTTTTGGGCCTTGAGGGGTCTAGTCTTAGACTGATTCTCATTTTGGTTCTAGAATTCTTAATTGAAGTTCTAACAAAAGTGAACTCACATTTAGAGTGGTTGTCACAAAGTGCGGATGTTCTCATGTCGCACAATCTAATGGAGCCCTTGCTGCTACTGTAGACAAATGTGTTGCACTGGTTAGGGTGAAACTCAGCTGCTGTGATCACCTCGGTCAATTCTTCCATGTTGGCAGGCTTTATGTCCACAATATCTGAGTAGGCAGAGTGAAGGATCCACAATCCAACATTTCATACACTCATGGAATCCCCCATTAATCATTAAATCCTGTTCTGCTTGATTAATGTCTCTGGCCCTACAGTATATATATAGTGGATTACTTCAGATCTACATTTCCCAAAGGATTGGATGAAACCAGTTGACAAAGAGGTAAATCCGCAACTGAGAAAATCTCTCATGCTAAATTTCTCCCAGGAGAATCTGATATCTACACTTTCAGAACTGGCTTGTATCAAAAACGTCCGCTCTTGGAGCCATAAATATAGCATCACATCCATCTGTTGGTGTTGGGTTGTGACAGGTTATCCGTCATGACATATTGCGAGGATCATACATTTACAGTGTGACCTTTGGCTAATAACAGGCTTTATCTTCTCCTCAACTCCCTTGAGCGACCCTACAGAAGCCATAACCACCCAAACAGACTGTCCACAGACTCCTCATCTCAGCTCTGCAGGGTCCTTGAGAACAGTAATCAATAGTGATCGATGGGGAAGCGTGCCTGAGTAAGCTGGACACTATTTACCTTTGGGACAGCGAAGCAGGGGTCAGGATTAGTGGCGGACACTTGATAAAGGGTAATGGGCGTAATGTACATCACAGAGGTGTTATCTGTCAGAATTAAGTGACAGCAGAGACAGTCTGCAGGTGGTTTATTGGGTTTGTTTGATTGCTGGTTTAGCTGAATCCGTTTGCCCTTAGTTTAGTAACAAAAGCCTGTCAGTATTTATTGCGTCTTGGTACAAAGTGGCTACTGGGAAAATAAAGCAATAAGCCACAAGAGGTAGGGCATAACTGTGTTTTACAGTAGTTAAAGGATGCTGTGACACATGATGCAGAAAGGTTTATTGCATTGTCCAAACTCTTTCCTGGAGGGCCACTGTTCTGCAGAGTTTAGCTCCAACTTGCCTTTTCAAGTTTCTAGCATGTCTAGTAAGACCTTGATTAGCTGGTTCAGGGGTGTTTAATTGGGGTTGGAGCTAAACTCTCCAGGAGCAGGATTGGAAACCCCTGGTTTATTGCTTTTATAAAATGTTAACAATAAGCACAACAAACAATTCTGACCTGAAGTATTCAATTTTTTCTTTTCCTTGCTGAAAAACCCCCCAGCTAAAACCAGCCTAGGCTGGTTGGCTTGTTTTAGCTGGTCATAGCTGGTTAGCAGGCTGGTTTTAGAGGGGTTTTGGCCACTTTCCTAGCCTGGCCAGGCTGGGAGACCAGCTAAAACCAGCTACTTCCAGCTTAAACCAGCTAAGACCAGCCAACCAGCCTAGGCTGGTTTTAGCTGTTTTTTTCAACAGGGTTATAACAGGCCCTATGATAAGCTGGTCATCCATTCAAGGTGTTTCCCTTCTTCAGCCCTAGACACTGGGATAGGCTTCATCATCCCCGTGATCCTACTAAGGATAAGCAGTTTGGAGAATATATGTATGACCCCAGTAGTTTTTGTACAATAACAAAAAACCCAGTATTTTACAGAGACCCAGTATTTTTCAGACATGCAACCATCTCAATTGTCATCAACCATCTGACTGTCAAAGGATACTAAAGCTTCGGTTTGTGATCTCCAAATTCCATAGGTTGATCCTCAGGTCATCGGTGGACATGTATGTCTCATAATCACTGTTGACCGAGATGGAGTTAATGTGGTAGGTGTGAGCATTAGAGAAAATGCGACGTGGCGTTGCCTCCACCATCAAGTCCATGGGCCTCAACACAGGCACCTGACAGGAGAAAGAAGACACATGGTTCAGAAAAGAGACAACACAGGGAACTCCCAACTGAACATCAGTTCACAACCCAAAGACATACAGGACAGGTGAATTAAATTTTTAATGTGTGTAAGACCTGTAATAGACTGGCAATTCACCCAGGTTGATTACCTGCAATTGGACGAAGAGCCTTTGTATTTTTCATATATTGTATTTAAAGGGGTCATATGATGTGGTTCCTTGTTTTCCTTTGTCTTTGGAGTATTACAAGCTGTTTGTGCATAGATAAGATCTGTAAGGTTGCAAAGCCTAAAGTCTCAAAACCAAAGAGATATTTATTATAAAAGTTAAGACTCAGCCACACCTCCCTAAAACGGCTCATTCAAACACGCCTCCACTTGAACACGTCACGGGGCAAGTAGATTAGCGTAACACCGCCCATATGTATATGGAAAGAAACAAGGGGTACCTTTTACCAGCTCTAGCCGTCATGTTGTGGAGACTGTGCAAAAGCGAAAGTACTTTATTTGGCATTCCAAATGAGGACACAACTAGAAATCAGTGGTTAAATTATTCTTACAACACTGTTCCGGAACAGTACAACGCAAATATTCGAGTGGGTGATGCACATTTCACGGAGGACTGTTTCATGAACCTGGGAGAGCAGCTTACAATGCCAGCTGTACACAAAGGGTTAAGGACAGTTTGCATTTCTGACTGATGGCCTGTAAGTACGTTTTCATATTTAAAGAATTCAGTACTGACTATTCAAACGCGAGTTTTGAGCAGTGTAGAGTAGTGCTTGTTGTTTCTCGGTCTATGATCGCAAATGCAAACATGGTGTTATGTTTACGCAACACAACGCGTAAAAAGACAGTACGAGTCATTATAATCAGTAGTTTTGTCCCCACTGGATGCAACAACTGCCTCGTTTATAATGGGTTTTATTGTTTTTGTCGCATCGCGCCTAGAAACTGCATGTAAGGGGCATAACATTTCCGTCACACACTTGAGGTATTCCGCCAATCACAATGCACCGGATAGCTGGCCAATCAGAGAATGCCTCGGTTTCCATCAACGTTGAATTTTGTAAAAATGGAAGCATTTCAGAAAGGCAGGGCAAAGAGGAGCAACAATAATGTGCAGTATGTGGAAAATAATGTTTTTTGAACCTCAAACTGCACACATTGCATTACAACAAATACACAAAATAATACTCTTTTTAGCAACATATTACCCCTTTATGTAATAAGATGTGAGAGGCCTTGCTATATTGTGATGTATAATATTAATTATCTGTAAAATTGTCATTTGGTATTTATGGTCTCCAGGTTCAGCAGGAACAGGTGTTTTATATTAGATATATTACTATATTTTGTATTCTAAGAGACCGTTCACACAGAATGTATATTCGTCACAAAACGTGATCTCACAAAATTATATTCTGACTTCTCGCAATTGTGAGTTTACATCTTTTTTTCCTCAGAATTGAGTAATACAAACTCACAATTCTTTTTTTTTTAATTGTGAGATATAAACTCACAATTGAATGTTAAAAAGTCAGAATTGCAAGATAAACTCATGTGACTGAGAAAAATAGTCACTATTGCGGGATATAAACTTAAGTTTATTTCTCGCAATTCTGACTTTCTTAGAATTATAACTCACAACTGCAACTTTATATCACGCAAATTTGAGAAAAGGTAAAAACTTTGAGTTTATATCTCGCAATTTTTACTTTTTTTCTTAGAATTGTGAGAAACTTGCAATTGCGCGTTAAAAAGTCAGAATTGTGAAATTCTGCGAGTCACAATTGTGAGAAAAAAGGTAAAAACTGTGAGTTTATATTTGAGATAATTTTTCATAATTATGACTTTCTCAGAATTATAACTCGTAACTGCGACTTTATATCACGCAATTCTGAAAAAAAGGTAAAAACTGAGATAATATTTTGTAATTCTAACTTTCTTAGAATTATAACTCACATTTGCGACTATATCACGCAGTTCTGAGAAAGAAGGTGAAAACTATGTTTATATCTTGCAATTCTGACTTGCTCAGAATTATAACTCGCAACAGCAACTTTATATCACACAATTCTAAGAAAAAAGGTAAGCACTGAGTTTATATCTCACAATTCTAACATTCTTTCACAGAATTATAACTCACAACTGTAACTTTATATCACGCAATTCTGACTTTCTCAGAATTATAACTCGCAAATACAACTTCATATCACGCAATTCTGAGACAAAAGATAGGTACTGTGAGTTTATTTTTAAAAAGAAAATCAGAATTGTGAGATAAAAAGTCACAATTAACTTTTTCCTTTTTTATTCAGTGGTGAAAATGGGTTTCCATCCTCTGCTATGTTGCTGACAAATAAAATAAAACAAAAGCTAGCAAAGCTTGCCCTGCCTCTGGGGTCTTGTGACTGGTCCACTCTTTTGGAGATAACATTATTGATGAGCAGCACTGTGTAAAAGTTTAAATTATTTTAACTTCACAGGGCGTCCTAAAATCACAGCACTCATGTGCAAGATGCTGCAAAAGATGCAAGATGTAAACGGTCATAAATGTCCATCTTTACATACAAAAATACGTTCAGTGTGAATTTATCAGCATCCAGGATCGAAATTGGAATTATATTAATGTATATTGGAAAATCAGCATCAGACACTGAGAAATCCTTTTTTGTTACTATACAACGTTATTGTTATTTCCTGTGAAATCAATTAGAGATTCCATACAGAACTGCAGATGAAATAAATGAGGTAGTCTTTTGTTCCAAAATTACTTGCCCACACATAAATCCAATCAACTCCCAAAGCTATACAGTCAAGATCTGAAGATGTGTGGAGTCTAGCTCCCACAATGCAGCAGGGTAATAGTGAGCACAGGACAAGCACAGGATCTCTTTAATCATGACTAATCTAAGGGCCATCGTTCCTACATGTGCTTCACAGGAGGGGTCTTGCGTCACAGTCAGTGTCTGACTCCCCATGATTTTTTTTTTATGGGCGCATCCCTCCACTAATGACAGAAGTGGCACGGCAGACATGTCCTACTCACTACAGAGATGAGGAACGCTCATCACCGAGCAGTGGGAGGTGGAGGAGGGGCACACGCTGCCAAGGCAGGTCATTATCACCTAACACATGGGAACTCCATCTTTTTATTTCCGATGATGGGGGTGGGGTGAGGGATGCCCTATTGTTGATTTATTCGCTTGGAATTCATTTTCTACTACTCTCACCACCCTACTGATTCATTTTACAAAAATATGCAATAGCAGGCCTTATTTCAGAATCAGAAAAGCCACAACTAATGCCTTGTGTGTTTGCACACACTTAGCAAATAAAAGCTCCTGATTCTGACTATTTCACAGAAACCTAACAAAGAAAAGTTCTGGTAAAGCTAACCTCACACATTTAATGTTCAGGTCATATTTCACTCTTAACAGAAAAAAAAAATCAAATTACAGCTTTCATTAAGAAAATAAAGCATATTTGAGGTGGATGCAGATTTGTTGCATTGTGACAGAAATTGGGACTCTAATAGATTGCTGGTCTGTCCTCTACTACCCTACATGTGCTTTCAATAATAAAATTAGCTCATGCAGCATAGCGCCATGAATTCAGTTGACAGAAGCAATTGAGACTTGATTAAAGCTATTATCTCTCAATCAAGCATTAATTAAGTTTGACTGCTGGGAAATACCGTCACTAATGATAAGAGGGGGTTTGTATATGTGGGTACACTTTATTAAAACATTATGCATAATTCATATCTTCAGCATTGCAGGATTTTATGTTAGTGTGGAAATCATAAACCAGCATGGATTCTGAGCGAGTATGTGGAGGTTTTATTCATATTTTAGACATATAATCAGAGTCTCAGCAGGTAGTAAACACTGAAGAGTTTTTTTTGTGTATGAAAAGAAGAGTGTGCCTGTATATTCACATGCTAATGAAAAACGGGTGACTCAACTGGGCAGGTAATTCAGTTTTTGTATCTAGCACAGCTCTGCTGGTCTTCAAAACTTCTAAAGTCACATAGAATAGAATGAAACCGTAGTAATGTCAAACTGATTGATTGTTAACTTCAGTTCTGTCATGACAATGCTGCACATATAACTTACATGAAATTACCCCCATATATAACACACATGAAATTACCCCATAGCAGATCTATACAGGTGGAGCTGGGGGAGGTGGAGGGTTTCTGAAGCACACTGCAACTACACTTACCAAGTGTTTGAATGTTAAGCAGCAAGCTTATTGGCTGCTGATGTACGATTTATGACGGACAAAAGTTTCAGAGGCATTGTGCAATGACCTTAACTCAAAAACTTGCGTACATGAGCTCAGACCTGACATGAGATTTGATCGTAGCCACCACTCACATCAGTATTGATAATTTCCAAGTTTTTTCATAGAAACGACCGTACGCCCAATTTTCTTTTGTACGCTCGTTTAATAAATGAGGCCCAATGGCTGCGTCCAAAATCATATACTCTCTCAGTACATACTTCTTTTGAATAAGTACCTGCTTTGTGACTGTTAAAAAAAGTATGTTCTATAAATGTGTGTAGTATGACTGTCATGTTTTCAGTAGCTGCGTTTTTATTACCAGACTGACAGTCTGAAATTAGAAAATTAAAATGCACTACCAGTCAAAAGCTTTTGAACTGAAAGATTATTGTTCCCTCTCAGTCGGTCTCTCGATGTCACGTCGGAGGCCGATGAATTGGGATATCACTTAGAGAGACCAATCCTCTTCGTGTGTAAACTAAACGAGCCAAGGCACATTGGCATGCATGATTGCATCCAGCTGTCGCTGATCACAGCGTAAGCATAAATAAGCAGCTGGTGCAATGCATACACAGCTTTCGCTTCAGAGCCGATCTTCGGACTGAGAGAACGGAACGAGCAACCTTAAAGTCAACTCTGCAGACTGTGTGTGTTGGCGGCACGGCGCGTCAGCGGTGGTGGTCTTCTGTGGGTGGAAAAGCGCACAGTTTAAAGACGAGGCATTTAAAAAGAACAAAATGCCGTTTCACCCGTGCGTTTCTGGATGCGATCGATACCTGGCGCCAGGTGATGGTCACGATCGCTGTCTGACGTGTCTGGGCATTGAGCACGCTCAGGCGGCGTTCGTGGATGAGTCATGTCGTCATTGCGACGGCATGCCCATCACGGAGCTGCGGACCAGACTCCGCTTCCTGCAAAGGGGTGGGGTGCCAGTTCCTCTGCCCAGTTCAAACGCCGGGGGGACTCTACTTCTGGCAGAGGGTTGACTGGTCTGACGGTGACGGTGAGGAATTCCCCGGCGGATAACCCGTCGGGGGTTTCTCCTTCCACCGACACTCCGTTTCCAGTGGAGCTCCCAGAAGAGTGTGCTGGACCTCCCCGTGGGGTACCACTCATTACTTTTGGGGCTCCCCCTGACGACCAGATGTCGATCGCGGCATCGGGGGGTGAGCCAGACTTCTCGGGGGAGGATGATTCCGGGTTGCTGCCGTCCACTGGGCGGTCAACGGTGCCGGATACTGACCCTGAGATGATGGCTATGCTTGCCCAGGCCGTCGAGAAGGTAGGGCTTGAATGGAACCCTCCATCACATCCCGACCCTTCTCGGCTGGATGATTGGTATCTCGGGGTGGCTCGCGCTGGTTCTCAGCGTCCCACCCCAGTGCCTTTCTTCCCGGAGGTGCATGACGAGCTCACTGGGACGTGGACGGCACCTTTCACTGCCAGAAACTGCTCAAGTGGCACGTCCTCCCTCACCACCTTTGATGGCGGACCAGCGCGGGGGTACACGGCTGTCCCGCCGGTGGAGCGTGCGGTGACGATGCAATTGTGTCCCGGCGCCGCTTCCACTTGGCGCTTCCACTTTGCTCCCCTCCCGGGCCTGTAGGCATTCGTCGGCTCTGATCGGCAGTGCCTATGCGGCCTGTGGGGCTGCTGGTTCTGCCTTACACGCTATGGCGTTGTTACAGGTCCATCAGGCCCAGGCACTGAAGGACCTGTACGAGGGTGGGCACGACCCAGAATTTCTACGTGAACTTCGTATCGCAACGGACCTCGCGCTACGAGCGACGAAGGTCACCTCGAGGTCTCTGGGTCGTGCGATGTCCACGATGGTGGTCCAGGAACGCCATCTCTGGCTGTGTCTGGCCGACATGAGGGAAGCCGATAAGATCAGGTTTCTAAACGCCCCCGTGTCCCAGACCGGCCTCTTCGGTGACACGGTGGAAAACTTTGCCAAGCAGTTTTCTGCCGCACAGAAGCAGACTGAGGCCATCAGTCACATCCTGCCCCAGCGTGCTCCTGCTGCTGCCTCCACCCGGCCGCCGGCGGCACCTCAGTCTGCTCGTCGCCGAGGGCGGCCCCCTGCTTCCGCCCCCGCTCCACAGCAGCCAGCGCAGCAGCCCTCACAACGGCGCCGTGGAGCCGTTCGCAGGGCGCCCACCCCGCCCGTCCAGGCTCCCACCAAGACCAGTGGGAAACGCAAGAACAAGAGACCCTGAGACGGGCGACCCAGAGATGGAGGAAGCTGCTCTTTGGGAGGTGGTGAATGCACCACTCCCTCCCCCGGAGGAGGGCCGGGTGGAGAATCTTTTGTTTCTTTTTTCCCCGTCATCGGCCTCACGGCCGGTGACACCCAAATTTTCAATAAAACGCCCCTGTCCTGCGCGCAGAGATTGCTACCTTGCTGGTGAAGGAAGCAATAGAGCCGGTCCCTCCAGCCGATATGAAGACAGGGTTCTACAGCCCTTACTTCATAGTACCCAAGAAAGGCGGTGGGTTACGACAGATCCTGGACCTGCGCGTCTTGAATCGAGCTCTTTACAAGCTTCCTTTCAAGATGCTCACGCAGAAACACATCCTCAGATGTGTCCGTCCCCAGGATTGGTTTGCAGCGATCGACCTGAAGGACGCGTACTTTCATGTTTCGATCCTTCCGCGCCACAGACCATTTCTGCGGTTTGCGTTCGAAGGCAGAGCATATCAGTACAAGGTCCTGCCCTTCGGGCTGTCCCTCTCACCGCGTGTCTTCACGAAAGTCGCAAGGCGGCCCTTGTTCCCCTCAAAGAACAGGGCGTTCGTATCCTCAACTACCTCGACGACTGGCTGATACTAGCACAGACTCGAGAGCAGTTATGCGAATACAGGGACCTGGTGTTGGCACACCTCGCCCGCTTGGGCCTTCGGGTCAATTGGGAAAAGAGAAAACTCTCTCCTACGCAGAGGATCTCTTTTCTTGGTGTGGTACTGGACTCGGTCAGCTAAACAGCTCGCCTCACACAAGAGCGTGCTCAGGCGGTGCTGAACTGATTGAATACGTTCAAGAGCAGGAAAGTGGTCCTACTGAAACAATTTCAGAGGCTCCTGGGCCATATGGCAGCAGCTGCGGCAGTTACACCGCTTGGTCTGCTCCATATGAGACCACTTCAGCACTGGCTTCATGGCCGAGTCCCGAGGAGAGCGTGGCAGCGCGGCACTCACCGGGTCAAAGTAACCTCGGCCTGAAGCCAAACCTTCACCCCGTTGTCAGACCTAGCCTTTCTTTGGGCAGGAGTACCCTTAGAACAGGTCTCCAGGCATGCTGTGGTACACACGGATGCCTCCACCACCGGCTGGGGGGCCACGTACAACGGGCAGGCAGTGTCGGGGGTTTGGACGGGCCCTCAGCTACACTGGCACATCAACTCCCTAGAGCTGCTAGCAGTACGCCTTGCCTTGAACCGTCTCAAACGGCGCCTTCGAGACAAACACGTGCTGGTCCGTACGGACAACTCTGCGACCGCTGCGTACATCAACCGACAAGGTGGTCTACGCTCCCGTCGCATGTCGCAGCTCGCCCGTTCTCTCCTCCTCTGGAGTCAGAAGCATCTGAGGTCGCTTCGTGCCATTCATATTCCGGGTTTGCTCAACCGTGCAGCCGACGAGCTCTCACGAGCTGCGCTTCCCGGAGAGTGGAGACTCCATCCCCAGTCGGTCCAGCTGATTTGGAGACATTTCGGGGAAGCTCAGGTAGACCTGTTTGCTTCTCCGGAGACGTCCCACTGCCAGTTGTTTTACTCCCTGACCGAGGGTACTCTCGCTTGCACTGGCCTCCATCAAGAGGGTAGGGGACCTGCAGGCTTTTTCGGTCGACGATTCGTGCCTTCAGTTTGGGCCGGCAGATTCCCAGGTAACCCTGAGGCCCCGGCCTGGCTACGTGCCCAAGGTTCCCACTAGTCCCTTCAGGGATCAGGTGGTGAGCCTGCAAGCAATGCCCCCGGAGGAGGCAGACCCAGCCCTAGCTTTGCTTTGTCCCATCCGAGCATTAAGATGCTACGTTGACCGGACGCAAAGCTTCAGGACCTCAGACCAACTCTTCATTTGTCACGGAGGACGGCAGAAGGGGAATGCCGTCTCCAAGCAGAGGATGGCTCACTGGATAGTGGATGCGCAATGGCCTGCCTGCTCAGGTTGCGAGCTCACTCAACTAGAAGTGTTGCATCCTCCTGGGCGCTGGCTCGCAGCGCCTCGCTATCTGACATCTGTAGAGCTGCAGGCTGGGCGACCCCCAACATGTTCGCTAGGTTTTATAGCCTTCGTGTAGAGCCAGTCTCCTCCTGTGTTCTCACCTCAAACGTGTAGAAACACAGAGTGGCACTGGCTTGGGTCGGCTTGCTATCTTCTTCAGAGTGTCCATACAGTTGACCCTGTCGAATTCCTCCTTCCCCGCCTCCTGATGTGGCGGAACGTCTAGGCACCAGGCCCTCTCTCGATGAATCCTTCATTACCGATAGAAGGCTCGGGACACATGAGAGACTTAAGTGAATCCCATATATCTTCCACGGTAACCCACATAGGCTGTGTTTCCCCGGTAGACAATCTACCATCATCACGAGGGTTCAATCACCTCCAATCTTCCATATGTCCTAGTCTGAGCCATATGCGTATTGCTCCGAACCTCCTGCAGGATGGGTGGGGGCTCCGCACGTTCCCAGTGCTCCAGCCTCACTGAAGTGGGTAGTGTTATGTTATACAGTGACTGGTCCTCCTGATACGCCCTTGGCCTAAGGAAAAAATTGGAGGCCAGGAGGCTTGCTCAGGACACTGGAGGGGGGCAGCAGCTGAGGCGCTTTGCTAGGGATCCCAATTCGTCGGCCTCCGACGTGACGTCGAGAGACCGACTGAGAGGGAACGTCTCGGTTACGTATGTAACCCTCGTTCCCTGAATGAGGGAACGGAGACTTCACGTCCCGTCGCCTCAGCTGCTGTACCACCGCTGTGCAGCCGGCCCAGTTCGGCTCCTCAGCGAAAACCTTTCTATGCATTGCACCAGTTGCTTATTTATGCTCACGCTGTGATCAGCGACAGCTGGATGCAATCATGCATGCCAATGTGCATTGGCTCGTTTAGTTTACACACGAAGAGGATTGGTCTCTCTAAGCGATATCCCAATTCGTCGGCCTCCAACGTGACGTCTCCATTCCCTCCTTCAGGGAACGAGGGTTACATACATAACCTAGACGTTTCTCTTTCTTCTGAATCTCTTCTGAAGAAATTATAGAAATCAATACTTTTATTTAGCAAGGATGCTTCAAATTTATCAAAAGTGATGATAAAGACATTTTTATTGTTCAGAAGATTTTCTATTGCTGTTCTTCTGAACTTTCAAAGAGGCCTGAAAAAATATACTCAGCTGTTTTCAACATAATAATAATGATAATAATAATAATAATAATAATAATAATAAAATGTTTTTGAGCAGCAAATCAGAATATTAGAATGATTTCTGAAGGATCATGTGAATGGAGTAATGATGCTAAAATTTCAGCTTTGAAATCACAGGAATAAATTACATTTTAAAATATATTAAAATAGAAAACAGTTCTAAATAAATATTTCTAAATTTTACTTGTTTTGCTGTACTTTGGATCAAATAAATGCAGGCTTGGTGAGCAGAAGCGAAAATATTAAACATCTTACTGTTCAAAAACTTTTGACTGGTAGTGTATATGGAGCAGTACAAAAAGGAAAAAGTCAAGGACTAGAATTAACTGTATGTGGTACAATAAGATAACAAAAATCTAAATGTTTTTGTTTTATGAAGTGTAAAAACACATGAATGAGATCAACAAACGGTTCCCCTGAAACCCTTTCAACACTGGCACTGGGCCATTGCGCCATCCTGTTGGTCCCTGGAAACTATCTTCTTTCCACCAGACTGCTTTTCATAACCTAACAAAACCAAAACCAAACATCCTCTTCGCTTACATGATCTTTTGTCTTAGAGTCGAACACAAAGTATACATTCCTTCCTAAGGATATCACAAATTCACCGTTTTATTGACAGTGACAACCCCCTCCCCCCAGCAGAAACAATTTTGCTGGGTGAATCCCCTCGTGTTTGGAGTGCAGACGCAGATGAAGGCAGTAAACACTCGGTAGCCCCTCGTCGCGCTGCATAACAGTCTGGCAGTAGGGGCAGATGTACCCTGTGGACTCCCTGCGAGGGATCCACCCTTACCTCCCCCTTTATCTCATTCTCCTCTCTGCTCAGTCTGTGCAAAGTGATAAATGCCCTGCTTTTGTGCATGTACACACACACACACACACACACATTTGGGAGAGGATTTCATCTCTTCTAGCTCTGGTCTCCAGTGGGCTGCAGTGTTAGTTAAGGAGGAGGTGATGGAACTGCTGCCCTGAACGCATTACAGCCGCCTCAAGAACAATCTCCTAAATATATCCCCTATCCAGAGCCACCAGTCAAGTGTATCCTCAATAGAAAGAGAGACATAAATCAATGCTAAATTAATAGGAAGCAGATTAAAATACCTGGATCTGTCCCATAAAATTTACATGTACAATCTTAATCAACTTACATTTTTAAGTGTAGTCAGCATGAAATCAAAACTGACCCTTTTTACTTTTTAAATAAACTTCACACCCAAAAAAATTAAATGTATGGAAACTTGATTTAGAAGTCAAATCTATGCAAAATCAGGTAGTTTTGTCCTTAAACTAATACTACACTCCTAAAAACAAAGGTTCTAAAAGGGTGTTTTTGCAGTGATGCCATAGAAGAACCATTTTTGGTTCCCTAAAGAACCTTTTAGTGAATAGTTTCTAAAAGAACAATTTTGAAGAACATTTTAAAAATCTAAAGAACCCTATTCGACTATAAAGAACATTTTCTGCATTTGTAAGGTTCCATGGATATTCAAGGTTCTTCATAGAACTATTAATGCCAAAAAATAACCTTTATTTTTAAGAGCATCAGGGCTCAACAGTGCAACCATTTCACTTGCATGTGCAACTGAAAACTACTGCATGCGAAATAAAAAAAAAATGTTTAGGAGCACCATGTGTGATTGACCCGATCAGCATATTTGTGTTTGCACTCAGGGGAGCTTTAAAGGTTTCTTTGTGTTTTTGCAACATTGAGTAATGTATCACAGACATATCTGACGAATCCTTTCATAAAGTATAGAGAGAGTGTAAACAATAGATTCATTGTGCATTGTGCATTATAACGGAACTTTGTGAGATCTGATGAACTAAGATGAGTGACAGCTTTTAATAAAGCTTTTAATAAATGCAATATTTAATACAACAGTTAAATAAACAAGAAGTTATTATTAAGTGACTTACATTGTCTGACTATAACACTATTGCCTGATTTTGCTTTATTCGTCATCAAAAATAGTCTGAAACAAGTCACAACTGAGCCGCTGCACATCTCCACTCAAAAACAGCAACGTTTCGAATCTAGTGAAATGAAGACAGTCACTTGCTTTATTCCTGAATTAATCCGCCATTCGAACAAATCAAATGAATGAATGATTCAGTAATTAAATCAGTGACTTGCTGCCACCTACTGGCAGTTTTAGTTTAATTTTAATGTATCTTTTCAGTTATTTAAATAATTTATTATTTATATATTTAAAACATTAATTTCAAAATAAATTTATGAATTTGCTTGCACGCATGCCACCTCTGAGCCTCATTAAACATGAAAATACACCTACAAGTCACGTTTGTGTTCTTCTGTGCCACCTCTGTAGTACAAATTTGTTAATACTGATTTAATTTGATTGGAAACTTATTCTTATCCTACTTGTTCTTTTTCAGTTGTTTTAATTACAAATTTTGAAAAGCTTAAAAAAATCTTTTTTTTTTTAATTGACATTAAAGATGACACATTTTTATTAAAATAAAAAAAAACATTACAAAGGTAAAAAACAAAATTCCCCTATAAATCACTTTAAGGAGTCAAATATCACCTCGTAATAGGAAGGCTAATTTTTTATCAGATTTTTTAAATTATTGTTTAGAATGTGCTCCTGAAATTTTGACTGTGCTCCTAAATTTTTAAGTTAGGAGCACAAGTGCTCCTAAAAAGAAAAGTAAGCGTAGAGCCCTGAGTGTACTGGTTAAACCAGAAGTTGACATGTTGGTCCAATTGTCAGTGTTTACACTGTTTGTCAAATCAACTCACAAATGGCTTGGATTTAATGTTGCTTTCAGTGTCTTATCCTCCGGCTTTCAAGCTTCATCCTGGACATCTGTTCTTTTGGCAATACTGGAACCCACAGGGCACTAACAATTTCTGTAAGCTTTGGTTCGTTTATTATGTTTCAGTGAAATCTAACAATTGCATCTCCCACTCCCATAATGCGATTTTCCATCGACCTCCATCATCAGTCACCTATTGTGTGAGGGTCAACCCAAGCCCAGTGTAGAAAATAAGGCATCACTCTGCGATGACTAGATTAGAGTACAACTGGGGTGGAATATTGACATCTTTCTGAGTGGATGACTGCTGGATAAATCATTATTATAATTACTGAATTCTCAAACAGGAAAAATCCTTTAGGACAGCCAAGGAGGTACATAAAAGGAAAACTATTATACAATATTTACCTGGGTCTTTTGATCTGCAGTTAATAAATTGCAATTAGTTTATGTTTAACCATCAAATAATTGTAATTCATGAATAACGACTCATTAAATGAGTCCCACAGATCATTATTTAGGAGCACATGTGCTAACCAGCAGGTCATGGATCTGACAAGTCAAGGCAATGTGTAATTTACACAGTTCAATTACATTTTTCCTCAAATGCCCTACGCCAGGGATAAAATTATTTGCATGTCCTAGTTTTGAATTAGCTGCCAGAAAACAACAGGGGTAAGACATACTTTCCAAGATTTTCTTAAGCTTAGGAGGAGGGGTCTTGCAATTTTTATGTGGCCTTCTTCCAAACATTATAAAATCGTGGAAAAGGGTGGTAAATAATGTAATCAATTACTCAATGTCTCTTGGGCAGCTGCCAAAAACTGTCCTTATACTTTAAAAGTAGAAGAAGAAATGACAAAAATGACCCTGCCTGGCATCAATCTAATGATTCCCAGGAGAGAAGGCCACAGTATCAACACAACATTAACATTTGACATTTATCAGCTGCGCCCAGCTGTAGCAGCAGGTCACCTCTGGACACGTTCACTTCCACAGTGTGAATTCATGTATGCCGAATGGTATATTCCTCGGGGTCCATACTGGACAGATGCACAGGCTTCCTCAACTCTCACACCTTCAACAACAGCTCCATCAAACATTCAATAAGACCAGTCCTCTAAAATACTACCCAAACCCCCTACCTTGTCATCTGTATTTGGCGAGATATGAAACCCCATCTTCCAACCTATAATCCTCCTCTGTTGTGCCAGGAGTGCCCACTTCCACTGGGGAAGCTATGGCTGCCAAATTACAACAGAGCTTGACCTTATTTTATTTTCCTTCACATACTGGAGCCAACAGATTAAGACTCCCTTTTCCTTATGCTTGGGGAGAAGGAGACGCGGATGGGAGGAATCGCATCACTCAATAGCTTTTGGAGATTTTTGACGTTCCTCATTCAAGTTAATAGGTTAGGGGCTTCCATTACTTCCAGCAGAGTTTAGCTCCAACTCTAATTAAGCACACCTGAACCAGTTAATCAAGGTCTTGAGGATCACTAGCTGCATCCAAAAATCACATACTGTCTCATATAAAAGTGTTAAATTGTGGTCCTGGAGGGTCAGTGTTCTGCAGAGTTTAGCTTCAACCCTAATTAAACCTACCTGATCTCATGATGAAAACATACCTGTGGGAACTTTTTCGCAAGATGCAAAATACATACCAATACGTACATATCACTGCAGTGTCCAACAGAAATGAACACTAGAGTCAGTAAAACAGCGAGCACTTGTGATAGTTTTGGTATGCAGTTATGATTACACAACATGCTGGCACAGAATCAAACTTAGGATGCAGAATCCTTGGGTACAAATCCTGTGAAAAACATGACAATTAAAAGTGCTGAAAGATGAGAAATCGAAAAACAGCTAAAACGGCATACTTGCTATGGCATTTTTACTCGTTTTGCTAGATGAGACCCTTCATCCTCGGCTGGGATCATTTAGAGCCCTTTTGAAGCTGCATTTAAACTACATTTTGGAGGTTCAAACTCACGGGCACCTTAGAAGTCAAGCATATGAAAAAAAAAATCCTCATGTTTTTCTCTAAAAACCTCATTTCTATACTATGGAAGAAAGAAAGACATGAACTTGGATGACAAGAGGGTGAGTAAATCATCTGTAAATTTTTGTTCTGGAAGTGAACTAATCCTTTAACTCCAACTGCAGGAAATTGGCCTTCCAGGAAGAAGATTGGACACCCCTGGCATAGGTATTGTATTTATACCCAATGGGCATTGTGAACGCCTTGCTTTAAAAGAACTCTGCTTACCCTCAGAGATGTGATGGTGGTCGGGTCTCGTATCCTGCCTTCTTCATCCTTCAGATTGTAGCCCTCTGGTCGTTTGTCTCGCTCGCTGATTTTCCATAGCTTCACAGTTTTATCTGAGAAAAGAGATATGCGAGACAATCTGTAAAGTGGAAGCAGGGTTTGTGATGATAGGAGCAGAGAAAAACTCAACAGATTCACTGGAAAGCGGCCAGAAAAGAAAGTGAACTGGCTGGCACAACAAAGACAGGTGTTAAATCAACTAAGATCAATATCTCCCAATTAACCTGATTGGACCGTGCCATTGCCTATATGCCAAACCGCTCTGAAGTGTCCTAAAACAGGACTATAGCTTCATGAGAACTATCCATCTCTGCAAAACTGATGAATGTTCGTGTCTGAAGAACTGGCTACTTTTAATTGGCTGCAGCTACTCCTTAGCCGTCTAACTGCTCAGATAGGCACTGTAAACAACATAAAGTTGAGATCAAAAGTTTACATACACCTTGCAGAATCTGCAAAATGTTAATTATTTTACCAAAATAAGATGGATCATGCAAAATGCTTTTTTTGTATTTAGTACTGACCTGAATAAGATATGTTACATAAAATACGTTTACATATAGTTCACAAGAGAAAATAATAGTTGAATTTAAAATTCAGTGACCCTGTTCAAAAGTTTACATATGCTTGATTCTTACTACTGTGTTGTTACCTGAATGATCCACAGCTTTGTTTTTTGTTCATGAGTCCCTTGTTTGTCCTGAACAGTTAAACTGCCCGCTTTTCTTCAGAAAAATCCTTCTGGTCACACAAATTCTTTGTTTTTTCAGCACTTTTGTGTATTTGAACCCTTTCCAACAATGGCTGTATGATTCTGAGATCCATCTTTTCACACCGAGGACAACTGAGGGACTCATATGCAACTATTACAGAAGATTCAAACTCTTACTGATGCTCTAGAATTTTTTTCAATTTGAAGATCAGGGTAAATTTTACTTGTTTAGTCTTCTGGGAAACACATAAGAATCTTCTGTAGCTTCTGACAGGCAGTACTAAAGGAAACAAATATGATATTTAGGCAAAAAAAAAAAAAAAGTACAAATCTTCATTCTGTTCAAAAGTTTCATTCTGTTCAACCCCTGTCTCTTCATACATCACTTTGCCTTCTAAAGCATCAGTGAGTGTTTGAACCTTCTGTAATAGCTGCATATGAGTCCCTCAGTTGTCCTTAGTGTGAAAAGATGGATCTCAAAATCATAGAGTCGTTGTTGGAAAGGGTTCAAATAGGCAAAAATGCTGAAAAAAGGACCGTATGTAAACTTTTGACGGTGTCATACACTATATGTAAACTTATTTTATGTAAAATATATTATCCAGGTCAGTACTAAATAAAAAATGACATGCATTTTGTATGATCCCTCTTATGTTGGTAAAATAATTAACATTTTGCAGACTCTACAAGGTATATGTAAACTTTTGACCTCAACTGTATATGTAAAATGTATATTTGTAGTTTGGTATTGTATAGTATTTTTTTTTTTTTTCAAATTATCTGTACCGCAATGCAAAGCAGCATATCTTAAAATAGCATTTGTATCTTTAAAGAATGGCCCTGGCAATATGTTTTTTCAAAAGTAAGAAGCATTATATCAGATATGAAGGAAGCACATTGGGTTTGCTCACCATTGGTGGACAGGAGGAAATAGGCAGCATTTTGTTGCGGCAGCCAGCGGATTTTGTTGATCTTCTCCTCAATCTCCAAGCTTTTCAAGTAGTCGAACTCGGGCTCGTGGCTCTGAAAGGTGCTGTAAACATTGTACTCCCCCCGACGGTGAGGTTGGTTCTTACTCTGCAATGATGTAAGTGTTTATGGGTTAAACCACGATAAAAAATATAGACTTTTATATATATTTGGAGCATTGCTTTGTTTCACTGCCTATTTCATGTGTATCATGCATGACAAATGCATCCCACATTAGCAAAGGATCGCATTTACAATTCATACAGCATACTACATAAAAATGCTCGAACCTAATTATACATATAGCACATAATTAGAGACAGCAACAAATTATAATTAGAAATTTCAGCATAAACACTGACTAATATTCAGCCCCTCTGTGTTACAGTCACATAAGGAATGTGTGTGGATTTTTTCTTTGTTGCTGAAAGCCGTGAAATACGAGTGAGGCAGGTCAGGATTTCAATGCACAAAGGTGGTCCGGGTTAGAGGAATATCTCAATACCGATCAGAGCGTGGAAACCTTCAGGGTCACTTCTCACCTTGGGAAGCGTCTAAATCAATAAGCAGAACTCAGACAGACCGAGAGAGGACGAGGGTATTAATGGAAACAGATTTCCCCTCGGCGGGAGGGAGGGGGTTAAAGGGGGTATGAAACAGAGTGGGGCACGAATCATGGTGCGAGGATTAGCAGACACCATGAAATCTCTTTAAAGATCATGCGATGTGTGAGATGAGGAGGGGCGGACGGCGGGGTATTCGCACTTTTGTGCTGCTAGACAAAACATTGAGGGGTTTTTAGATCAGAAACAGTTCATCACCAGCTCACAGAAACAAATTTAGTCAATAGAGAAACTGTCAATTTAGAATGAGTATGAGTACTACCATAGTTACAAATGTATTCACACTACTACTATGCCAATTATATATGTGACCCTGGACCACAAAACCAGTCTTAAGCAGCACGGGTATATTTGTAGCATTAGCCAAAACCACACTGTATGGGTCAAAACGATTGATTTTTCTTTTATGCCAAAAATTATTAGGATATTAAGTAAACATCATGTTTCAATAAGATATTTTGTAGATTTCCTACCGTAAATGTATTAAAACGTAATTTTTGATCAGTAATATGCATTGCTAAGGACTTCATTTGGACAACTTTAAAGGAGATTCAAAAGGCCATTTGTATCTCGGCCAAATATGGTCCTATCGTGACAAACTTTAAATCTGGGCTGAAACAGCGTAATGAGAATCATTCATAAATCTGCTGCTGTCAGCAAAAAGTAGTACTGAGGTCTTCTTGTGGGTTTCCGCCAAAATAAAAGTCAACATTTATAAATGTTAGTATTCCAATTTTACAGTTGTTCTGTAAAATAAAATAAAAAAAAGTAAGACAAAAATAATGATAATAATCATTACGACAGCTCTATTAATACATTTATTATAACATTCTCTTTTGGTCAGCAAGGCTGCATTTATTTGTACATTAAAAACACATGCCTGATTCAAGAAGGGGGTCTTAAAAATGGCCAAATAATATTATTTTACTAACTTTTTAATTAGTTAAATTGTGTTTTGTAGGTAGTCTACTAGAATGATAAAAATGTTCAGTGTTAAGTAAATATTTTTTAATTGTTGTTTTGTAATTGTTTTTTTTTTGAAAAGCAAGACAAAACTATAAAAAGCACATTTTGGCTATTTAACTTATGCAATGGTGAAAAATACATGGCGGAAAAACACAAGAAAACATGTTCGGTAATCGGCCTTCACCCTTCGGTCCAGTGTTTAATTTTGTTCGGCTTCGGCTTCTGCCAAGAATTTTCATTTCGATGCATCCCTAGTGTTTTTACTATAACAGGCGGCAAGAATAACATAGTAAAAAGTGTCGATTATAGCATTATATTTGGATCCAGCAGTGTTGCACTGTAGCCGAACACAGTCACATATATCTGCTGACCACACAATGCAATGATCGAATACTTTCATCGTAACTAACACACTGAAAATATGATATGTAAGGGATAATGTACAGGATAACTACAGGCTGCCTGTACATTATCCCGCTTATTACACGGCTACTTGCCACATAAGGAAGAAAACTGGACATGGATATGAATTTGAAACCTTTTATTGGCATATTTGCTTTAGATTAACATTTTTATCCTTCCGCGGACCGATATAGTACCACGTGACTAAAATTCAAACTATGTACTTTAGTAAGACAATTTAAATAGATTAATGTTGAAATTTTCCATTGTTAATTGTGGTTTTCCAGTGTTTGTCACAAGATGGCGCCAAACGGTAATCTTTGTTGGCACGGAGGGATTTTAAACATACAAGTAGTACCGGCTATGCGTTATTACTTTGGAGCGGTGATTATTTGAAAAGAACGAACCTGCAAATGTCTCAACTGACCAATCAGAATCAAGCATTCCAAAGAGCCGTGTAATAAAATATAATAATAAGAAACTCATTGAGCAGTGTAAACTGTTATTGATTATAATGGAATGTTGATGAAAATGCAGAAATCAAATCACTGACAGACTCACTCTGATCTAGAACTGATGCAGCGAATATAAAGAGAATGATCTTTGATTGATATCTGTATATAAGTAAATCACAATATAGTCAAATGTAGGTGTTGTAATATTAATTCATATTTTGAGTTAGTTTTGAAACATGTTAAAAGCAGTATGTTTTTGTTGTACAGTAACCTCTTATGTGTAAATATCAAAACAATTTTGATTGTCGGAATGTTTCCCAACGCCTTAAACATTCATAATCTGATGTGTTAGTGGTTTATGGGAAGCCGCATAGAAGTAATACTCTTTAGATTTGGGAAAATACAATGTCTAAGCCAAATTACCTCCTGTTC